>NW_015540937.1:232749-237588 GCF_001515605.1 Sinocyclocheilus anshuiensis
ATTATTATCAATGTTGAAAACAGTTGTGCTGCACAATATTTTTGTGGAAACTGTGATACATTTTAATTTTCAGGATTCACAGATGAATAGAAAGTTCAAAAGAACAGAGTTTCTTTGAAATAGAAATCTTCTGTAACATTATAAATATCTTTACTGTCACTTTTGATCAATTTAAAACATATTCATTTTTGTTAAAAAAAAAACTTTTAAAAACAGTAGTGTGGTGTATGAATTGGCCTTTATATAACTTTATATAAAATTAATAACTTAATTTTATTATTATTAAGCTGTAATATTATAAATAAAATAAAATAAATAAAAATAACTATTTTAAAATAAATAATTAAATAATTATTAAATAAACAGTTTACATTTATTAATTTAATAATACTACAGGTGCATCTCAATAAATTAGAATGTCGTGGAAAAGTTCATTTATTTCAGTAATTACACTCATTTACTGAAATAAATGAACTTTTCCACGACATTCTAATTTATTGAGATGCACCTGTAATAGCGAACAATCTGCATCTAAAATTAAAATTAATTTCTGTTATTTTCAGCCGAATTAACTCAGAAACACGTCACATTACAGATTCTATTGTCTTTCAAGGTCACTTCAGCAAGATCTGTGTTTAGGAACTAGCAGAACACTTTCCCACACAAACACGCTCGATTTCCTGTTTATTGGAGTCGGTGCGTTTCTGCAGGTGTGTGTTGTGCTCAGATCTGTTCGTCGGGAATCGATGGCTCACATTTACAGGTTTCACAGATCTCTGTAAACAGCTGCTGCTGTGGAAATTCGACTCACTGGAGCAGGTGTGCGTCATAACAGCGCTGACGGATAAGATACAATTATCTGTTAGAGGAGCCGTCCTGAGGTCGATTACAGTCCATCTCGGGGTGAGTTTTGGCACGCGGACCTCGATGACCTTCATTTTGGTCAGTCTGTGCGTTCGCAAACCCGTTTTATAAGCATTTTAGGGGCCAAATTTGACCCTTAAGGCCCACAGCAGTCAGTTTCTTGGAACAAAAAACAATCATAATTTAGTTTTCAGGATCATTTCGGACCCTTAAAATGCTGTTTTTGCTACTGCAAGACTTTCAGACTTGTTCTGGATGGACTGTGGAGGAAGTCTGAACTCAGAATTGCTATAATAGTGTAAAGCTCTGACACTCTTTCACCTAAATTCTCCCGCTCGAGAACACTCAACCTTCATCCTTCATTGGTTTACAAGGCTGTTTGGTTCAGTTCAGTGCCTGAGGGAACAGCTCAAATCACCATCACCATCACCATCATCATCATCATCAGCCCAGCCGAAGAAACACATTCATCATGAGGAGTGTTTCTGTGGGCTCGCTCCGCAGGACTGATTACAGTCAAACTGACTCACATCAGCAGCGGTGGACGGATCGGACACGAGTGACAGGTGTTTTGTGGACACTGTGGCTCATTTCCAGCTCACACACACACTGTGGCTCTCGTCTCAGATTCGGCCTGTGAGTGAACCTCATGAAAACATGTCCAGCTCACATTTCACCACACAATCTAAAGAAACTAGATATATATTCTGCATAAAGAATATGCAGCCTATTTTTTTTTACCAAGAGTTTCAGTCGTTTTTTTTAATAATAATTCTCATTCACATATTCATAATTGATGTACTAAAGTTAACTTTCTACTATATTATAGTAAAACACTGTAATAAAAATATTAAAGGAAATTGAAAGAAATGGCTACAAATACAATCATGATGTATATATTTTTATGTAAATACTACTTCTATTATTAATAATATATAACACTAATAATTATAATTATTATCATTTTAAATTATTTAAAAATGTAATTATTGCTGTTATGGTATAAAAACAACAATAAGATCAGACTGTTTTAAATGTATAAAATTACAATATTATATTTTAATATTACTGCTGTAATGCAATAATAATAATAATAATTATTATTATTATTATTATGTTGTGTTTGTATAAAAAAATATATTTTATAATTATTCTTAATAATAAATATAATAATAATAATTATAATAATAATTAGAGGTCAACCGATTTATCGGTTTTGCCGATTAATCGACACCAAGAGTTAATTGCTGTAACTATCGGTTATCGGCAAAACCTCATGCCGATAGTTTTCCCATCCGTTGCTGGAGCGGCTGAGTAGTTTTTGTTTGTTTTGACACGTGACACTGAGCGCTGCACAGAGCAGGATACTTCAGATGCGGATTTAAAACATCGACAATGAAATGGAGCGTATACAGAATAGGCTACTATAGTGCATGTTTTCACATCATTATAAAGTAATTAATTTGTTGACTAGATGCTGCATTAGTGGAGAAAGAGAAATAGTATGTTTGCCATGAAGGCTGAGAGGACGCAAACCTCAAGCAGTTAAACAGTGTGACCAAAACACACGCAAGTCCGACCCAAATGTTTAATGTCACGACTGTTACCATCTATTAGTGTCAGTTTATATCCAGCTGGTCACGTTAATGCATTTGTAAGCCAGTGAAGATGCAGATTTAAAGCTGTGATGTGAGAAAAATGTGTTCATTCAGTGACAGAAATCCTGCCGCGCTGCAGAGCGCCACTCATTACATTATATTTGTCTCAAATCATTGTTAATGTGCATAAAATTGTGTATTGTGCATTTTTCAGCAAAACGTTTGTCTTTCTGTGGCTCTAATAAAGTCTGTATGCTTCATATGGAGAGCTATAATATAGATCGCGTTTGGGTTTATATGAAATGCTTTCACTTCACAATACTGTATGATTCCATTTGTAACATTAACTGAGGTTAATGAAGATGTATTTGAAGGGATAATAAAAAATAAACAAAATATTTAAATTTTAAAGTTGCATCTGTTAACATTAGTTGATGAACTATGAACTAACATTAATGATCAATGTATAATTAATATATATTTTTATTCCATATGAAAAGTATGCTTCTGTACTTTGGTGTGTGTGTGTGTGTGTGTGTGTGTGTGTGTGTGTAATAAAGTTCAGCACTATTTTAGTTTCCATACAGTATTCATTTAAAAACTATCGGTTGATTAGTAAGTTATCGGCCAGTGCGGTTTAACCTAGCCATCGGTATCGGTAAAATCCACTATCAGTCGACCTCTAATAATAATAATAATAATAATTGTAATAAAAACAGATTATTGTTATTGTTTTCAATTTATACAAATACAAAATCATATTTTAATATTACTGCTGCTATGTAGTAGCAGTAATAACAATAATAATAATAATAATAATAAAAACAACATTATTATTATTTCAGCAATAAAAAAATATTAATGAGAATTGTGATGTGAAAATGTGAAATGAAATTGTCAAAATGCAACAAACACAAATCTTAACCATTCTGCTGCAGGCTTCAATTTTTGGTGCGAAATATATTTTCTTTTTTCAGCCCCACATCAGAACGCAATAAATGTTACCCAACATGTTTTTGAGATTCTCATGTGCATAGAAAGATTGTCTCTCTGAAAGTCACGCTACCACAGTTCTCTATACACACGTCAGCAGATGACATACACAAAACACACCTGCTAGCATTTACTGCTTTAGTGTTTACAGTAGGCTGGGGTTTCAGGAGCACTAACGTCTAAACAAACAGATTCTCATAATCACACATACACACACCATCACATATTACATGATGTCAGTCAAGTGATTAATGTACATGATAATACACAAGCTGCTGTTTGTGTGTTGTGTGTAATGAACTCTCCCTCAGGTGATGCTGGTGCGCTCATGTATTATTCATGAATCTATCTATCTGTCTGTGTGTGTGTGTGTGTGTGTGTGTGTGTGTGTGTGTGTGTGTGTGTGTGTGTGTGTGTGTGTGTGTGTGTGTGTGTGTGTGTGTGTGTGTGTGTGTGTGTGTGTGTGTGTGTGTGTGTGTGTGTGTGTGTGTGTGTGTGTGTGTGTGTGTGTGTGTGTGTGTGTGTGTGTGTGTGTGTGTGTGTGTGTGTGTGTGTGTGTGTGTGTGTGTGTGTGTGTGTGTGTGTGTGTGTGTGTGTGTGTGTGTGTGTGTGTGTGTTTCAGTTTTTCTTTTTTAATAAATCTGCAAAAATGTCAACAATTCTGTGTTTTTCTGTCAATATGGGGTGCTGTGTGTACATTAATGAGGAAAAAAAATTAACTTAAATGATTTTAGCAAATGGCTGCAATATAACAAAGAGTGAAAAATTGAAGGGGGTCTGAATACTTTCCGTACCCACTGTACATATGACATATATTTATTTATTTGACAACAGTAATACCCAGTTAACGTGGCTTTATTGCAGTAACAATACAATAAAATCAATAACCTACCATTGTCAATTTCTGTATGGCTACATGAATGCTTCACAGAAAAGTTGTTCAATCACCAAACTGCATTGTGGAATATGGGCATCGGCGCGCTGAGACCCCGTGTTATCAGAAACGGTACATCACGAGCTTCGCAGAGCTGGAATTTATGGCAGGGCTGCTATTCAGAAAGCGCTTTTATCCAAAGCCAAAGCACAAAAGAGAGTAAAGCGCATAAAAGCACAGAAAAACCCTCATATGATCAGATGAGTCACTGCGGCCTACATTCCGATGGCTTTACGCTCGGGAAACAACGAGAGATGCCTCGACACATGCAGCGGCGTCTGCTGGCAGCTGTTGAGTCTGACGGGAGACCTGTAGCGGTGCGGGTAAACGTCTCCAGAGACTCATTAGGTCAGATGATCGCTCTGCGTGGCCCTATTACAGCAGGAAAATATGCGAGCGATTTATAAGGCCAGGTGCATCCTGAACAAACACGGCTCCTTCGTGGCATTC
>NW_015540937.1:237954-238255 GCF_001515605.1 Sinocyclocheilus anshuiensis
TATAACATTAAATATAAAAAAAGTTGGTAGGTGGGTTTGGACATGACAAATTATATGTACACTAAATATAAAATCACAATAAATATATATTTAATGTTTATATAATTTGTCATGCCCAAAAACACTACATTTATTTATTTATATCTATTTTACTGTTTCACATTCAAGAGAATGACAGTCTATAATATGATATATAATACGTAATATATAATGATATATATTATATACAATGATATATATATTATATACAGTGGGTACGGAAAGTATTCAGACCCCCTTAAATTTTTCACTCTTTGTTATA
>NW_015540937.1:238355-240954 GCF_001515605.1 Sinocyclocheilus anshuiensis
TCTAGGATCATAACGCTCCCATAGACACGGCTAAACAAACTGGAGAACACCTGGAGGAGGTCAAACACATTCCACGACCTCTGGATCAACAGCAAGAGTTTGTTTACCTGAATCGCGAGCGCTCGGGACACGATGGCTCGCAAATACTGCATCGGGTCTTCAGGGCCTTCCCATTTATTCTGCCAACTCAACGGACACTGAGAGAGACAGAGAAAGTCAGCTCTGATTACATCGCCTGCATCCTGAAAACAATTATCTGCTGATTTGCAAAAAAGGCCTAATATTGCATAATTTTATGATGCGGAGTTAAAAATGTCAATAAAACTTTCCATCAGTTTTTTTTCCCCCACAAATTATCAATAAGCAGTGCACATTTTGTTATTTACTCAAAATTACTAAAAATGAAATAAAATTAATAGAAAGTAAAAATAAACAAGGGGAAAAAGAAATAAAAAATAATAAAAACACAACATAATTACTTTAAATATTTTTATACTTTATATTTAATTTTAATTAAAAATTTTTTCTCACTAATCAGTACGATTTTGCAACATCTTTTTTTTCCCTTTAATACAATAAAATGCTGTTTCATATGTGTGTATTTTCCCACAAGATGTCATGATCCAGCGTTGTTATCGTTAACTAAAATGAAAACCAAAAATATAAAAATAACATCTGCGTTAATTAAAATAAAATAAAGCATAAAAATTGACTAAAATAAAACTAGTCTGAAACTGAAATAAAATTAATAAAAAACAAATAAACAAAAAAAGACAAGAACAAACAACAAAATTACTAATATATATATATATACATGGGCTGAGAATTGGACAAACTGTTGTGTTGTGGCTCAGAGACAAGAATCAAGCCTTTGTGGCAGTTTTTCTGTATACAAAAAATACAAGGCTTCTTCACCTTACAAATGGTTGTCAACAGCAAAAATGCTACTAAATGCATCATATTTTGTGAGAAAATGTGACATGCTTGAACAAAACTGACACTATTTTTGGAATCAGCATCACAAAATTAGTAAAACACAAGGATTTCATTCAGCAAATACAGTATATGGTGTAATTTAGCCCAGCATATCATACTGTATTGCTTCATTAATCAAGCAGGTCCCGGCGTTCACTCTCACCTCTTGGTTCAGGAGTGCAGTGGCCAGTTTGTGTACGTCAGCGGTCAGGAGGGACGTGCCTCTGATGACCTTACTGAGCGAGGCCAGCGATTGGTGAATGCTGTGGACCAATCGCACCGCATTAAACTGCTCCAGCTGGACGAATGAGAGAATGGGAGAGCCGACGCCCTCGCTGGGCGGAGCCACCTTCTGATGGATCAATGAGGAACCCTGAAAAAGAGGCAAGAGCCAATCAGAGAGCGGCAGGAATCAATAACCAATCAAAATCTAGACTCAGCATAAAGGACACGCCTACGGACTGTTTAATGCATATTGCACACGAAACAGCTGGTGGAAACTGACTGTTGCATATCAAATTGACAAAAGAAACGTTTTTTGTTTTTTCAATTTCCAGGAGAATTGAAACTACACAGGTTTGTATCTGTCTACCCGGAGATAAAATTGTGTTTACGAGTTCACAGGATGCTACAACATTTGAGTGGCACATTTCAGCTCTGCTTGTTTTATGAATCTGTCACGATAGGCTGTTATTGAAGGATGAGCGGTTAAAAACAAGACTGAACTGACAGAAAGCTCACAGAAAAGTGCTGTAATGCAATGCGAAGAGGCTTTTACACAGACATCTTTCAGTACAGGTACAGTAGCAAAAAAACAGCCCTTTTATACACTATTATAGTATTCATTCATATTTTGAGTTATTTTCTGATTTTGTCACTTAATTTTTTTTAGTAATTTTATGTGCTTTTGTCATTGTTATTAGTTTTTTTATATTTCTATTTTGCTTTAATATATTTTTTATTTCTATTTTATTTTTAGTAATTTTAGTACTTCAATGTAGGGCTGGACGATATGGCCAAAATTTATATCACGATATATTTCTTAATTTCGGTCGATACGATATAATTCCGATATCGATATGAACACTATTTAAAAAAGCCTCGTAAAAACTGCCAAAAACACCCACAACATGTGGGTCTGTGCATACAAACTTATGAAAAATGAATCTGCCAAGTCTATGACACCTCATATAAAACCATATAATATTTTAGAGAAAAAAAAACAGCACAAATAAATTAATGTTCACCTTTTATTTGTATTTAGCCTTCATACAAACAAGAAATGTGAAATCACTGTCAAATAATCGTCTCAGACTCACCTAATTAATATTAATATCTTTAACTTCAAACTATAGGCTTACATACACTACCAGTCAAAAGTGTTTGAACTGTAAGATTTTTAATATTTTTAAAGAATTCTCTTCTGCTCACCAAGTCTGCATTTATTTGATCCAAAATACAGCAAAAACAGTAACATTTTGAAATATTTGTACTATTTAAAATAACTATAACTGTCAAAGCTATATTTTTTAGCATCATTACTCCAGTCACATGATCATTCAGAAATCATTCTAATATTCTGATTTGCTGCTCAAAAATAATTTATTATTATGTTGAAAACAGC
>NW_015540937.1:241041-241531 GCF_001515605.1 Sinocyclocheilus anshuiensis
ACTTTCTATGAATACAAAGTTAAAAAGAACAGCATTTATTTAAAATAGAAATCTATTGTAACATTGCACACAACGGTTCAAAAGTTTGGGGTCAGTATTTATTTATTTATTTTTTTGAAAGAAATACTTTTATTCCACGAGGAACTCATGAAAAGTGATAGTAAATACTTATATCATTAGAAAAGATTTCTGTTTTGAATAAAAATGCTGATCTTTGGATCTTTCTATTCATCAAAGAATCCTGAAAAAAAATGTACTAAATGTACTCAAATATCAGCAAATCAGCATATTAGAATGATTTCTGAAGATCATGTGACACTGAAGACTGTGAAGACTGGACTGAAAATGCAGCTTTGATCACAGAAATAAATTACATTTTAATCTGTATTCAAAGAGAAAGCAGTTATTTTAAATAGTAAAAAATATTTCAAAATTTTACTGTTTTGTTGTACTTTGGATCAAATAAATGCAGGCTTGGTGAGCAGAAGAG
>NW_015540937.1:245506-247570 GCF_001515605.1 Sinocyclocheilus anshuiensis
ACAGAGCTGAGCACAGTACATCTCACTGTACACTATCCTCCATCTCTCTGTGATTGGGGCAAACTGCAGTGAAGGTGTGGGCGACTCTTACACATGATAAATTGGTCTCATTACAAGAGCTAAACACCCACACACACACACACACACACACACGCAGTCTCTACAGCACTGTGTGTGTGTGAGAGTGTGGCAAAGATCAGTCTAAACCTGACAATGACAAATAGGAGTGCAGCGTAACAGTCTGAACACACAAAGAGAGTGTGTGTGTGTGTGTGTGTGTGTGTGTGTGTGATTGTTCATGAGTGAGTGTGTGTGTGTGTGTGTGTGTGAAGTCAAGAGAGCGACAGTGACAGTATAAAGAGTATGAAAAGTGCTCTGAGTTGCTGCTCAAAAAAAAAAAAGAGCAACAACAAAAACATGTTGCTGGAGATGGAGATGGGCTTATTGAAAATGCAAACGGATTGTCTGCCAGCAGGAGAACTAGCGGTTTCTCCAGTAACGGCTGTAATCAAATCAGCTCGGCTCATGAACGCTTCTTTATCAGATACAATGAAAATGTCATCGAAACTTTTCTGAAGACAGTCCTTTCCTTTCAGAGATACATTCATATAAAACAGCCGCGACGCGTTTTGATTTTGAAACGCCACAAATAAATCAATGTATGGGAAACACTGGTAATGTATATGGAAATATCGGAAATGTGTTTAAAAATCATATCACCGTTACTGAACAAAATTATATTGCGATACATATTGATATTGAAGTATTGTTCAGCCCTACTTCAATGTGAACCTATTTATTCCAGTTAGTTAGCAAGGCAACATTTCTAGTTTCAAATTAATTTAATTTAATTTAATTTAATTTAATTTAATTTAATTTAATTTAATATTTAATTTAATTCGTAACAGTCTGAACACACAAAGAGAGTGTGTGTGTGTGTGTGTGTGTGTGTGTGTGTGATTGTTCATGAGTGAGTGTGTGTGTGTGTGTGTGTGTGAAGTCAAGAGAGCGACAGTGAGCTGAATGAGGGTGATTCACGTATTTCATTCAGTAAAAAGCAGGATATTCATGCAGCCAGTAGCAACCGCATAGCGACGCCCTGGCAACAGCTCTGAACACTTTATGGTGGTGAGTTTTGCACAGTCAATCATCGCAAGCATAAAATGTATTATTTTTAATTATTTCACAAGCATAAAACCACAATTAACACCATAAGTAATTCAGCTTGAGCCACTTAACCTAAAGAATCCATTCAAACTTTGTTCTGGTGTTTGAAAACTTTATAGTTTAATTTTGTTAGCATGTGACAAGCGATGACATCATCATGCGGTTTCATATTTGCATATTGGTCATTGGTCATCTTTTTTGCATGTAATCACATACAAAATGGCAAAGTTGCTGCATTTCATTTACACATTTCAGTTTTAGTTTTAGTAATTTTAGCAGTTCAAATGGGCAAGGCAACATTTCTAATATTCTAATTTCAAACATTTCTTTATAATAATTCAAATTTTTTTTTAGATTTTTTCAAATGCTGAAAACCATTTTTCATATTTTAGTTTTAGTTAATAACAACATTGCAAAAATAGAAGGAAATTAAACTGTGAATTCTTATGAATTATTATTTAATTAATATTATTTAAAAAAAACTAAAATACGGCTGTGATTACATATATATATATATATATAAATTATTTAAAAATAATATATAAAATATTATTATTATTATAGCTAAATTTAGCCAAACTGACTGAGAACATTTCAAGATAATCTAATTGATTAAAAATAATGTCTAAAGTAAGGTGTAAAAAATGTGTAATTAAATTTTTTTATTTTATTTTAGATTTATTTAAATTACTGAAATAATTTTTAACAGTTTTAATTTAACAATAACAACACTGCAAAAATAGAAGGAAAATAAATTATGAATTACTATGAATTTTTATTATTAAAAAAACTAAAATACGGCTGTATATGGTGCAAAAAAAACAAAACATTTTACATGGATTATTGGACAAAAGACAATTATATATAAATATATATATATATATATATATATATATA
>NW_015540937.1:247586-252929 GCF_001515605.1 Sinocyclocheilus anshuiensis
AAACACACACACACACACACACACACACACACACACACACACACACACACACACACACACACAGAGGAGAGACTTTAATCCACTAGTGCAAAGGACTGTGGGTAGTATCAGTCCAAAAGCATGCACAATTAGTAGATCAGAATTCTTGTGAACTATACAGTACAGAGAGTAGTCTGTATACGATCACTAACCACTATGCTGCAGGAGTTGGGCAGGTGTATCTGAGCCGGGAAAGCGTGAGTTTTCTTGACACGTGAGTGTGTGTGTGACTGCGAGAGGAGCTGAGCATTAAAGAACTGCTGTAGGTACGAGCGAAGGACTCGCAGGTCGCACACGTTATCGATGCGGCCGCCGTAGATGGCGTTTTCCAAGAGACCATGCACGAATTCCCACTGAAACGCCTTCCCACCTGAAAAACACACACACACACACACACACACACACACAAAGAAAATAATATAGTACAATCTCAAACCAAAACATGTAAATACATGCAAATATAAAAACATACAAACCCTCAGATGACGAGTTCATGTAGATTACATAGAGATAAACACACACACACACCTTCAAACAGACGGTCAATGATCTCAAAGCCGGCTCTCAGGTCTGACAGAGAGAACTCGTAGAACTTCGTCCAACCCTGTGCAACACAAACACATCCTCATCTTCATCATCACTTCAATTCAACTTCATACATTTAGCCAGTGCAACAGAAACTCAGACTCAAATTCTCATAATCATGATTAAATATGGAGTCGTTTTTCAAAAGCTTGACATGAATTTCCATGGACGCAGTGAAGTCATTCATCTTTTCTTTGGCTCTAAATTATTCCCAGTCTTTTCACAACAGGCATTATTTAATAGAAGCAAATGTTTGAAAGAAAACCTTTTTAAACACCTGACATCTGATAATGTAAAAGCTACTGATGTTAAAAGTACTGGTACTTCGCTATTAAGTCAATATACAAGTATTACACGTATTATTATCTTTCAACATTATATACAGTATATATACAGTATATATATATATATATATTTTTTTTTAAACATGAAAAAATATAAATGAAAATATATATATATTATAGAATATAATAGTAAACAAATAATAATTATAATTTATAAATTATATATATATTTTTTTTAATACTTTATTTTATATACTTGATTTATTATTTTTAATTTACAATATAAATAATATAATTTATGTAATAAACACACACACACACACACACACATAATGTATTACATTTTTGTACAGAGACAGCACTAGTGAAATCTGACTAAAGTAGTATCACTTTAAAATCTAATGAACAGAAAAGTCCCACGATTCCTGGAAAAGCAGAAATCTGCACGCCTGCTGTGATGACTGGGTGTCGAGATGCCTGGTGAAAATAACACCATGTTTTCTAATAATGGCTGTTATAAAGCTTTGATTTCCATTTCCTTCAAAAGGCACACGATCGACACTTCTGTAGCGTTTCATTTTCCACTCTGAAGTCCACAAACACTGTTAGTCAACATCTCTTGCACCAAAAAAAAAGAGTCTGACCCTTCTCTTCTTTGCTGCTGTATCTTTAAGACCTATTTATGTAAATAACCTCTGCTAATTGCCTGACCTCTATGTACAGTTCATAGTCACATCAAGTCACTGAGTAAGTGTTAATGTGGCCATATGTTAATGAGCCTATGTGACATCATAATCATAAAAATAATGCAATTTTATAGTTTAGTTTAACTGTGGAGCAAGAAACTTCCTGTTTCTTTCACAAAACCCTTTTAAGAGACACCATGAATTAGTTTTCTCCTACGCAGCTTATTAGACTTTAGGAGAGAGAGACATTACAAAAGAGAAAAGCAAAAGCTTCAGTTAATTAAATGGAGCTCTTCAAAGGCCTGACGTGCAGTATTTTAATTCAGTCTGAATTAATTGCCCAAACAGATCCAAGAGTTCCTGTCTGAATTCCAGCAATGGTTTGAGTGTATATCGTGTCTGCGGTCATGTGACCTACCATGTGTCATGTGTGTACCTGTGGAATGTAGTTGCGTCTCTCCTGACAGACGGCGTGGAACCAGGCCAGACATAAGAGCGACTGAGCTCGAGTCAGGTGACCGCCTTTACTGATCTGCTCCGCGCTCCAGGACTCATACGTCCGCTTCAGGTTCTTCTTGAGGCCTGGAGGAGCCTGAACACACACACACACACACACACACACACACACACACGCGTAACGTTATCATTAATGGATGTGCAGTCTGAGATGCATCTGTTGACATAAATGTCACAATTCGATTCGATTTCAAACAACAATTTTTGATTCGACTCGATTCGATATCGATTTGATTTGGACACGGAGTGTCTTTCCTGAGGTTAATGTGATGTTACGTGACGTATTGTTTACCAGCTGCTTTATTGACGTCTTTCCGGGGTTGAAACACTGATTTTTGATTACAGGAGACTTGAATCATTTCAGTATGTTTCTTTCAGCACCTTCTGATGTTCATTCATGTTTATTTGGTGCTTTAACTAGTAGTAAAAAGGAAGACAAGATCGGTTCACGGCTACAGTGATCTGTTACACCACATTAAAGAGGGTTTCTGCAGTTTGTATGAAGGTAAATTTAAAGCTTTTTAAGACCTTATTAAGACCAGCTAAAGAAAATTAAAGGAAACACAATACATAAATGTTCTCTAAATGCAAACGTCTACAATGAGAATCCAGCTTCCAACCAGTGTTACACTATTATAGTTTATATTACTATTTTGAATTAGTTTTTATTTGTATATTGTCTGTTTTCATTTTAATTTTAGTTCAAATGTAAGTCATTTCATTGTGTTTTTGTCAGTTGTATTAGTTTTTGTTTTTTAATGTCTATCTGTTTAATTTTTACTTCAGTTTAAGTTTTAGTTATTTTAATACATCAAGTTGAAGTAAATCAAAATAAGAAATACTGAATAAAATAAGTTTACTTTTTCATATCTTCATTTTAAGTTAAAGTTTATTTTTATTTTTATGGTTTAATTTTAGTTTTCTATTTCTTAATGTCTTCAATTTGCATCTCAAGTATATGTATCTTTATTTAAGGATATTCAGATATTATTTGTATTGGAAAACAAGACAAAAATATGGAGGAAGATAATCATTTTTTGCAGTGCACGCAACATTTAATGCCATCTGAAGACTTTCTGCTCTGATTTAAGACGTTTGTAAGGCCTGGAAGGGCAAATTAAGATTTTAAGACCTTTTAAGGCCCCCAGAAACTTTGATTAAAGAGCATCAAAATTACATTTTTTGTTTGAATTTTGTGATAAAATTTACAGCATTTGAAAGCTCTGACTTTGTTTGATATCAAAAGTAATGAGTACAAAGCTTATTGCGATTATTGAATAAGAAGCATGCTAAAAATAATGTTTAATGAAGTTTTGTTGATGCAGCAACTGAAAACAGCAGAGATTCAAAGTTCAGCCTTGGGATTTAAGAATCAATAATGGTTCATTAAAAAGAGAATACATTACATTTGACACACACTGACCTCATACGTGACCTTCAGGCTGGACTGGAGCAGTATGGGAGTGAACTTTGCATGAACCTCAGCAGTCAACCAGACTCTGAAGCCGGCTTTGGGCTTCATACTGTTGAGCTCCTGCACACACACAGACACACACATTAGATGTCTCACTACAATGAATTAAATCGATAAATGCAAAGCATCAAACCAATAACAATCTCTCCTGTGTGTGCGTGCATGTGTTTCATTCTCTCACAGCCTCATCTCATCGACACCAAACCCATTACAGATTTGCAGCGCTACACAACACACACACTTACATTTTGAGAATGAGCAGAGAAATTAAAACAAAAAGCAATTAATGTATCTGCACGTAATCTTCCTCACACAGATTCACTCTCACGTTGCAACAACAGTCATTTCAGCTATAATTAATTCCACAGCACAGATAATAAGAGAAGACAGACATCTGACAGAGAGACAGAACTTCACAATGAAACAGACAGACAGACAGAGAGTTCAGACCTTCTCCAGCAGGGGGAGCCACGTCGTGACCAGGTGCAGGTTTTTCAAGCACAGCCATTCACCGGAGCGAACGCACTCTCTGAGCGTCTGTAGAGCCACGTCAGCCTGACCCTGACCCATCGCCAGCTTTATTACAGAAATTAATACTTTTAGTCAAAAAGGATTCATTAAATTGATCAAAAGTGACAGTAAAGACATGTATAATGTTTCAAAAGATTTCTATTTCTATTCAACAAAGAATCCTGAAAAATAAAATGTATCACAGTTTCCTCAAATATATTCGCAGCACAACTGTTTTCAACATTGATAATAATCAGAAATGTTTCTTGAGCAGCAAATCAGCATATTAGAATGATTTCTGAAGATCATGTGACACTGAGGACTGGAGTAATGATGCTGAAAATTCAGCTTTGATCACAGAAATAAATTACATTCTAATATATATTCACATAGAAAACAGTTATTTGAAAAAGTTTTTTTTTTTTAGCAGAAGAGACTTCTTTCAAAGTCATTTAAAAATCTTACCGACCCCATATATTTTGAATTAGATTTCATTTTCATATTTTATGGTTTAATTTAAATTTTATTTAAAGTTTTAGTAATTTTGATGCTTTTGTTATTTTTATTATATTTTAATGTCTACATATTTATTTTTATTTTATTAAGTTTTAGTTATTTTAGTACATCAACTTAAAGGGATAGTTCACCATATAACTCCGATTGGATTCGTCTGAAAGAAGAAAGTCATATACACCTAGTATGGCTTGAGGGTGAGTAAATCATGTGCTAATTTTAATTTTTGGGTGAACTATCCCTTTAAACTAAAAGAAAATGTCACCTTGGCAAGTAGCTGAAATAAAATTAAGTTTCATTTATATATGTATTTTTTATTAATTTTATTTCAGTTAATGTTTATTTTATTTAAAGTAATGACTTTTTTATAGTTTTAGTTAACAATAATAATCCCTCTTTCTATCAGGTGTGTGTAGTGTAATATGTCTGATTATACAACAGTTCGTTCTGGTTCTCAAATCTGATTGGTTGAGAACCGTGAGCTATTGTACTGGTATCGCTACAGGAACGCCCTTTCACAATTTTGTATCACTCCGCTTGTTCTAGCCGGGTCTATGTTTTTTTTAATTATTCACTGAGCTAATCGTAGAGTACGTTAGTTAATATAAGAAGAAACGTCTAGCTTCGCGGTCTCTCTCTCTCTCATTCGGATGCTCGTCTTGCCGCATTGTTTCTCTCTTATAACCTCATTATTTCTCACTAATAACCTAACTGAAGCAGCACATGCCCTTGATAC
>NW_015540937.1:252967-258857 GCF_001515605.1 Sinocyclocheilus anshuiensis
TCGAACCCGCAACCTTTGGGTTACGAGTCCGACTCTCTAACCATTAGGCCACGACTTCCCCCATGTGTGTGTGTGTGTGTGTGCGTGCGTGTGTGTGTGTGTCGGACCTCATGGTAGTTTTCTCGCCCCACGATCTGACTGGCGAGTTCCAGGAGCTCCTGAGACGGATCCGCACCGGCAGAGATGATCAGTAAGACGGGCTCAGACTCCAGAGTCTCTCCATACAGACGCTTCAGATTCAGCGGAGGAGGAGACAGTTCCCTCATCCCTACACAAACACACACATGTTAGTTCACAGACAGACTGAAGCAGACAGACAGGCTGACAGACAGACATGTTATCCTCTAGGTAACCCAGGTACAGACAGACAGGTACATGGGTGCTTCATTGATCCTGTGTGGGAGATTGATTTGCATCGTCAGATGACACTCTACACAGAAGATGATATTCAGATGCATTTTTGGTATTTGGTGAGATCCAGCCCTTCTCTCCACATGACCGGGAGCTTCTGCAGGGTTTCCACAAGAACAATTATCCAGCCCAGTGTGATGAAGGCAAGTTATTTATAACAGCACATTTCAGGCACACTGGTGAGTCAAAGTGTTTTAAATGGCCACCATAAAGAGAAAAATAAAGGGAAAAACGTACAAATAATAGATTTTTTTAAATAATTTAAAAATAAGGAATACAATTATAAATATAAGCTTAATTTTATTAAATAATATTTTAATTACGTTTATTTTTATTTTATGTATTTTTATTAATTAATTAATTATTTTATTCTTTTAACACATCAGTGTTGTCATTGTTAACCAAAACTGAAATTATAGAAAATTATTTTTGGTAATTGAAACAAAGCTGAAATAAAATAAAGTTTAAATATTAGATGAAGAATTTAAACTTAATAAGTTTAAACAAAAATTTGAAATGTTGACTTGGCAACAATTTGAAATGTTTATGTACTAAAATTAATAAAATTAAATTAAAAAAAGTTAAATGAAACGACACGTACACAATAAAATTACTAAAACTTGTAGTAAAATTAAAATGAAAAGTGAAAATATAAAAAGCGGGTCCGGCCCATAACAGCCGTTAAATGACTCTGTAGCTTAGCGTCACTTGTAAGCGGATTAGAAACAAAGATCCATTAGCATTTTGAGTAGGCATACACACAGTGACTCAGCGTTAGACATCAAACTCTGCGCTAACCGAGACACAGCCGCCTCTCTCTCTCTCTCTTTCTCTGAGGAACACCGTTAAGACTCTGGAAAGCATACGAAAGTCTTTCAACTGGATCCAACATGAACACCCGCCAAACAGCCAATGAGAGTGAAAGTAAATAAAAGCGGAGGTAGCGGCCAGTTGGAACTGCAGCATAAGAAGAAGAGCGTGACCTTCAGTAAATCAGAGCTACAGCAGACAACTGAAGAAAAGACCAGAGACCGAGGAAATACAAACTCAACTGCTCTCATTACCACCAGCGAAGCGTCTGTGAGACATAGTTTACTGCGGTAAATACCACGGTATTAATGCTACAGCAGAATCTCGGCTGTAAAGAGTGAATGAAGATGAACTTACAAATTGTGAGAAGTTCTGGTAACATTTCACAATGACATTCAAAAATAAAATAAAAAAATAAATAGTTTATAAAATAAAATACCCTCAAATTAGATTCCTCAAAATAAAGAAATAAAATACATTCCTTCATCAAATAAACAAAAAAATAAAAGCAGGTTTAAAATATTGGCAGATGAACTTGTCTGTCTGGTATATTGGTACTTAGTGCTTAGTGTGAGGTAGAAATGAAATGAAATAAAGTAAAATTAATAGAATTAATTTAAACAACTTGAAAAGTTGAATGTTATAACAAGGTTCATAAGCAAACAAAAAAAAATCAATAAAATAAAACACATTTTTACAACTTGAAATGTTAAATGTTACAGTAAGTTTCCAAGTAAAATAAAATAAGAAAAACAATAAAATAAAAATGTTTATACACCTTGAAATGTTAAATGCTATAATAAGGTTCATAATAAAAAATAAAATAAATGTATTTTAATCAAGACAACTCTCTGAAGATTTCAGCATGGTGATGGATGTGACAATGTTAATGTATTTGGTCTTGGCGGAACAGATCTGCTACGCTGCTGCTGAATTGCTGCTGCTGTTGGTTGTTGCTGTAGTTGTAGATTATTGCTGCTGCTGCAAGCAAGTACAGGAACTTGCTACTGTTAATGCATACGGTGAAACGGTGCCGTGAGTATTTAAGACATACTGCTGCTGCACAAATAGCATATAAAATAACCCCGTAGCAGATCTATACAGGTGGAGCTGGGGAAGGTGGAGGGTTTCAGAGAAACTCTAAAAGCGCGCTGCAGGAATCTCTAGTGAATGCTAGCTAGCCATATAAATGCAAGGCAGTAAGCTCATTGGCTGCATATGCAGCATGAACCAATCAGCGTGTGCCAAGTCGTTTAACTCTCTGAATATCATCAGTTACATTAACAAACCGTCAGCCTGCACCATCTAGAGTTTCATGACTGAACTATATATTTAAATAAAATAAAATTAAAACAAAATCAATTAATTTATACAATTTGAAATGTTAAATGTTACTAAAACCTAAAATAAAAATTAAAGAATGAACATATAAAAATAAAAGATAACTCAAAATATTACTAAATACTTTAATAGTATTTATTAAAAATGTTTATTACAATTTATTAACAAGTCTCAGACAGCCAGTCCAGCCGTTAAATTGACTATGAAAGTTGAATGTAATTTAAAAATAAATTAAAATGTATAAAAACAGAAAGAAAATGTATTTGTAAGCATCATATAAATGAGCTTCAGTACTCCAGTCTGCTGTAATATGGTAGGCGGAGCTCAGTCACATGACACTGACAGCTCAGGTGACTGGCCGATGAACAGATCTCTCTCCAGGTATATCAGACCTCTGTGGGCATAAAGTTCAATTCAGACCCTTCAAACCGCAGAGCTTTCCTACAGCGGGAGTCTGTCGTGACTCATATTTAGAGTCAGAGTAATTCTTCAGGACACGCCGGTGGCAGGGGAAAAGGTCTTCTGCTAGTCAGGACGCATTTAAAGATTTACTGAGCTCTGCTTTAGTTCCTAATGACACGGCCTCAGAGTTAATGGCAGCAGAACGGACATTACTATTCATGAGGAATGTTATTATTGAGTTTAGTGTTGTAATAATTAACCTTCAAACCCATTCGATAATTATATAAAATAAAATAAAAAAGGGTAACTCATATAACTTGAAATATTAAATGTTATAATATGGTTCATATTAAAAAATACAAAAAATAAAATGTCATTTATATAACGAAATGGTAAATGTTATAATAACGTTCATAATAAAAAACAAAATACAATAAATGTTAACAACTTGAAATATTAAATGTTATAATATGGCTAATAATTTAAAAATAAATAAAAAACAATAAAATAAAATGTGTTAATTTACATAACTTGAAATGGTAAGTGTTATAATAAGGTTCATAATAAAAAAAAAATTTTACAACTCAAAACATTAAATGTGATAATATGGTTCATAATAAAAAAATAAAATAAAATAAAAAAGCACTATAATAATTATAGCATCAGTGTAACCCTACAAACCCATTCGATTGTACAGTAAATACAAATATATTAAGTTTACTACATAAAATAATAAAATGTTAATTTATGTTAATTAACTTGAAATGTTTAATGTTATAATAAGGTTCATAATAAAAAATGAAATAAATATTTACAATTTGAAATGTGAAATGTTATAATATGGTTCATAAAAAATTTATAAAATAATATAAAATGCAATAAAATAGTAATACATTAATAAAATAAAATTACAAAGTTCATTTACTTCCATAGAAAAATTACCACCAGAAGATTAACTAGGAAAAAGTTTTTTCCCCCTTTTATTGTGGCTCGGATGTATTTAAAGATTTAGTGAGTTCTGCTTCAGTTCAGTTAATGGCAGCACAACGGACATTACTATTCATGAGGAATGTTATTTATTTTAGTGTGGTATTATAGCATCAGCGTGACCCTCTGAACCCATTCAATCAAACCATCTACAGTCTCTGTGCGATAAAAGAGCAAACGGAGTGACGCAGCGTCTTCAGACAAGCTGGTCTTCACATTTACAGCTCATTTACTATGAGTCGAAAAGCAGAAAACCAGTGAGCAGGTAGAAAAAGAGAAAAAAAAAGAGACAAAAACAGACGAGAGAGGGACAGAAGGCCCTCTGTGTGAAAGGTAATTGACACCGTAAGGTGTTTTGAGCACAGAAGAACGTCCTGTAAGAGTGTGTGCGTGTGTGAGCCTCGGGGGAGTGTGTGTGTGTGTTGTCTCAGACCTCGAGCCTCTGCCGACTCTTCATGAAAAAACTGTGTGTCTGTGTTGTTTACGGGAAAATCTACAGTTCTGATTATCTCCACAGAAGCGAGACGGCGGCCGCTGGAAAACCATCGGGAGATATGCCAGCCTCCATCAGCCACACACACATACACACACACACACACACACACACAACCTGCATTCCCCATCAAACACTGAGTATCAGCCGAGTAGAACTATTAGGAACTCATGCTAACTTATTCTACAATCCAGAGCCAGTTCTTAAAGGAACAGACACTCAAAATTAGATTTGAATTTTTGAATGTTTTTGAAAGAAGTCTCCTCCTCACCAAGGCTGCATTTTTTTTTAACAATTTGAAAAATACAGTAAAAATATTGATATATTTTTAGAATTTGCAATAACTGTTTTCTATGTGAATATATAGTAAAATGTAATTTATTCCTGTGATCAAAGCTGAATTTTCAGCATCATTACTCCAGTCCTCAGTGTCACATAATCCTTCAGAAATCATTCTAATATGCTGATTTGCTGCTCAAGAAACATTTCTGATTATTATCAATGTTGAAAACAGTTGTGCTGCTTCATATTTTTGTGGAAACCGTGATGCATTTTATTTTTCAGGATTCACAGATGAATAGAAAGTTCAAAAGAACAGCATTTATTTGAAGTAGAAATCTTTTGTAACATTATAAATGTCTATACTGTCACTTTTGATCAATTTAATGCGTCCTTGATGAATACAAGTATTCATTTATTAAAAATAAAAACTGGCATCGTTACCGCGGTCAACTACATCAAAGCGAGACCGCAGACAGCCGACTCTTGTTAATAACAGTTAAAAATATATCGCAGGCTCTCCTTCCTCATTTCGTTCTTGTCCTCCTCCTCTCTTCCTCCACTAAAATCAATAGTGTTGGAAAAATGAATAATAGTGTACACTGGAAATGCTAATCACAGACTAACCAATGGTTCGCCCTTGGACTAAATGTCTTGCATACTAAACCACAGTCACTGGCAAACAAGCCATTTTATTTGCTAATTAGGCAATTAATTTTACTGAATGTGGCTGCGGAAGCGCTGGTGTTGGCAAAACTGCTGTATTATCAGTAATGACATCCGTCCGCGCGTGTGAAACTTTATAACATTTATTAATATTATTATTATTTCTGTTTTCTATAAATAATGCATATATATATATTACATTTTAATATAAAAAATATATAACCCATGTGATGTAATTATGAAGTATATGAAACTACATTGTATAAAATTTCTCTCTCTCTCTCTAGATAGATAGATAGATAGACAGACAGATAGATATTACTGTTTTACAAAAATATTAAAGTATTATTTTAATGAATTAAACATAAAAAATATATAAGTTGTTACACATCACCCACCATGAACCCTAAACACAGTGTTTCTGCCAGCTGTCTGAGGGTTTGGGTAACATCGATCCAGCACTGAAAACAAACAGTCCACGAGTTTCACCAGAACCAAGGT
>NW_015540937.1:258867-263020 GCF_001515605.1 Sinocyclocheilus anshuiensis
GTATACACACACAAATTAAGTCATAAATAATATGAAATACATGAAATGATACTTTGCCATTTCATTTCATGTATTTCATATTTATATAAAATTAATTATTTTTACAGAAAAGATTGTATAGAAAAATATTTGAAATAAAAATAAATTATTTTGAATAAAAAATAAGAAATATTTGAAATAAAAGAAATATATGAAGCTACATTTTGCAATGTTTCTTATAAACAACAAAAACAACAACAACGGCAATAATAATAATACATTTTATTTAAAATTCTATAAATTATATTTTATATATAAAATTATTGTTATAATTACAGTATATATTATAAATTAATATTAAAATATAATATGAAACTATATTATGTATTATTTTTTATTTCTGCCTCTAAACTTCTGTAACCTTCATGACTGGAGAAACACACAAAGTGTAAAATCAGACTGATCAGCACAAACAGGTAGTGGAGTGAGTCAGGGCTTTGGCTCAGGACTGATTCTATTTGATACTGAAATGTACAAATAGCCAAATCGATCAGAACAACTTCATCGTCTGTCTGAATTCAGACTCACTTGTGCTCTGCTGACGGAAGGGCTGCTGCCTGCTGACATGATCTAAACTAAAACCGTAAAGTTATTAGATGAATAAATCTTTACAAGCATTACTGAAGACAGCTTAAATGTTTAGCGCACAGACCTACGAGAGTTTTAGACTCACAGCTGATGAATTGAAAGAGAAAAGTAGAGGATTTTAAAAACACATTTCTGTCAAGAGTTCAATTGCTAGTCCACCAATAAATCTCTACAAATGAGATAAACTGCTGTTTGAGGACATCAGAAATAAAGTCCAAGCATGAGTCGATAATTGTAATGGATATCCCCAAAAAAACAAAAAAAAACACCATCAGCCCATCAGGTTCCTCAAAACCAAGAGCTGAAGAGAGACATCAGCGTCTCCCTCTGCTGGCAGAGCCTCACACTGACCCTCAACAATGTCAAAAACACTCTTCTTCTCTTTGTGGATAGTATCAGCCCAAAAGTGCACTATAGTGGAGTGATATGATGTGAATTGGGACACGGCCTACATCTCAGATTCACAGAGACACGTCTGGGATCCCAGCTGACGCTCATTACCTCATCATAAAGACCTGAAACACGACACTTGTCTCCATCACTGCTGTACTGACACACGTCTCACATCTGTGAGCGGCTGCTTTATGTGTCTGACGCTACAGTCCCACCTGAGCTCATCAGTGCAACTGCTGTGATTCACTGGAATCATTAGACGAGTTAATAAAACACACCAATAAAAGAACAAATGAACTGAAATAAATCTAGAGAGGATGAGGAGAGAGAAAGACAAACTCCATACACATGCAGCATTTCAGTGCACGAGAAACTGAAACATCATCAGCTCAAACAATTTCTATCTATCCATCAATCCATCTATCTATTGAGCCATCTATCGATCTGTCCATTCATGCATCCATCATCTATCTTTCCATCCATCCATCCGTCATCTATCTTTCTATCTATCCATCCATCTATCTTTCTATCCATCCATCCATCATCTATCTTTCTATCCATCCCTCCATCCATCATCTATCTTTCTATCTATCCATCCATCATCTATCTTTCTATCTATCTATCTATGTATCTATCTATCTATCTTTCTATCTATCTATCTAATCCATCATCTATCTTTCTATCTATCCATCCATCATCTATCTTTCTATCTATCCATCCATCATCTATCTTTCTATCTATCCATCCATCATCTATCTTTCTATCTATCCATCCATCATCTATCTTTCTATCTATCCATCCATCATCTATCTTTCTATCTATCCATCCATCATCTATCTTTCTATCTATCCATCCATCATCTATCTATCTATCTATCCATCCATCCATCATCTGTCTTTCTATCTATCCATCCATCATCTATCTTTCTATCCATCCATCCATCTTTCTATCTATCCATCCATCCATCTATCTTTCTATCCCTCCATCCATCCATCCATCCATCTTTCTATCTATCCATCCATCCATCCATCTATCTTTCTATCTATCCATCCATCCATCCATCTATCTTTCTATCCCTCCATCCATCATCTATCTTTCTATCTATCCATCCATCCATCCATCCATCTTTCTATCCATCCATCCATCATCTATCTTTCTATCCATCCATCCATCATTTATCTTTTTATCTATCCATCATCCATGTATCAATCCGTACATCCATCCATCATCTATATTTTTATCTATCCAACCATCCATCCATCCAACTGTTAATCCATATATATATCAATCCATCCATCCATCAGTCCATCCATCCATCTATTAATCCATCCATCTCTCAATCTATCTCTCAATCTCTCAATCTTTCTATCTATCTATCTATCTATCTATCTATCCACCATTCATCCCTCCATCCATCCATCCATCGACAGTCTTATAAACCTACTCGTGTGTGTTTGTATCTCATTCATCCCTCCATCCATCCATCCATCTATCGATCCGTCCATCCATCTCAATCCATCAATCCATCAATCCATCAATCTATCTATCTATCTATCTATCTATCTATCTATCCACCATTCATCCCTCCATCCATCCATCCATCCATCCATCCATCGACAGTCTTATAAACCTACTCGTGTGTGTTTGTGTGTGCTGATTTTGTAGTATTAGGTCTTGTGTGTGTGTGTGTGTGTGTGTGTGTGTGTGTTGCAGGTAAAGGAGATGAATGTTGTGTTTGCTGTTTTAATTGTGTCTCATTGCAAGTGGCCCTAGAGAGCATCAATCAGCACTAATTGTGTGTGTGTGGTTTTACACTTGACTGATTTGAAAGTTATAATAAGCTGATGACTAAACCTAAATCAATATCCCTGTATCGACCACACACACATACGCGTTGAGTTCACTCTGTGAATCATAATTAAGCTCCAGAGAAAAGCTCGACACAAACTGATGACAAAGAGTGAGAGTCAGCCGTCAGATATCTTATCTATGCCTGACTCTGAGCTGTGTGTGTGTGTGCCGTCATTCTCTGAACTTACCCAAAGCTTGAGATGCAAAAGCTGCCATCGCACTCTGTAAGCGATCCGGCCGTAATGCCTGAACCACCAAAACCTGTGAAAGAGACAGAAATAAAGAGTCAGTACTCTGTGAGTACTCTGATTGGTGCAGACTGTTGATTGACAGCTCACCTGCTGAAAGAGGGAGATCTTCTTGGCAATGGGGGGCGGGATTTCCTGTTCGCAGCAGGAACTGTGTGAGAACGTGAGCCATAGGTCTGAGTCGTTCAGACAGAGAGACTGATACAGCACTGGAAATGTGCTCTGGAGACACAGACAAAACCGACTGGTCAACATACTAGAGAAAGACAGTAAAACCAATGCTAATAGTCATTTACATGCATTTAGCAGACACTAATCCAAATTGACTTGCACTGCATTCAAGCTACACATTTTATATTTGATCAGTTCTTGCTTCCCATAGTAATGCTCTACTGGTTGAGCTACAGGAAAGCCCTGGTTCAACTAGTTGACAAAGTCAAACGTCTGGCTCAGTTTGATTAGCTAGGACCCAATGAAACCCATTTTATTTCTGGATTACATTTTTCTGGATTCTGTTTTACTGTTTAAACAAAATTTTCATTAAAAGGTAAATTCGTTTTTTTTAATTTAGAGTAAATTAAATAATAAATAAATAATAGTCATTTTCTGGATTCCATTTTCATAATTTTCTGTTTATTTTTGTTTCTGGTTTTTAACTTCTAAATTACATTTTAGTAATCAAAAAGCATTTCTAATTCATTAAATTAAACTTTTCAACAACAATCTATTAAAGGTTTAACAAGGGCCCTATGATTTTATTATAATTTTTTTTTCAGGAAAGGTCCATTGTCTTTTTGTTGATTTATAATTATAATAATAATATTATAACACTTATATTTTATAAAAAATGGTGGCAATCTAATGAAGGCATGTAACAATTATACATTATAAACATATAATGAGAAAATACATATAATAAATTCACATTAAAAAAATGTATTAATATTTTAAATTGTAACCAAATGGAAGTTTTTATTTATTTTTTTATTCATTTTTCTTTTTTTGGCAAACACAATTCTGCACAACAGAGGTTT
>NW_015540937.1:263079-270648 GCF_001515605.1 Sinocyclocheilus anshuiensis
GTATATATATTTATATTATATTTTATTTTGTTTTCATTTTATATATATATATATTAAAATATATTAAATATAATACACTATAAAAAATAAAGTTTGAATAATTTATTATTATTATTATTCCTTTGAGAAGTACATTCTTCTGCACAATAGTAATATATTTCTGTCACAATTTCATGTTAAACTGCACTTTTATTTTGGCGGGTTGTCATGAACTTTCTGCCCTGAGTTTCTGTGTGTATGCGATATGATGATAGCTTTTCTCAAATGAAATTGTGAAATGCTGGTGAAGTGACTCTCAGAGCAGCTCCGGATTTATTCATTTGGATTTATTCATCAAATCCATATTTTTATTCTGCAATTCCATTCACGTTTTCCACATTGTGGACATCATAAGGCCCTTATTACCTTGAGCAGAGCCACGGCTATCAGCCTCTCCTGATCAATCCAAGATGGAAACTGTTCTCGCAGAGACTTCTGGGAGTCCTGAAGAAAGACAGAGAGAGTTTCTACAACTGAAGAGAAGAGATGCGTGTTATTTTATGATGAAAAGATTGAAGACATTCATACTGTCTTGCGAACCATGTCTCCAACGATCAGGCCAGTGAACACGTCCCATTCCTGCATGAGACACAAACAAACACGAGTGATTTGGTTTCATTGTGCTTTACTGGCAGGACTAATAACAGCACATTTGTCTTGTCAGAGCCGCTGGGGTAGCTGTAGACGACCCGAAATAGAAACGTCATCATTCATTCAGGATCGGTTATGAGAGTTTAGCGCTCACACACACTTACGTTCTCCTGGAAGAGTTCTGGGTTCATTCCCTTCACAAAGTGCAGCGCAAACATCAACTGATCCGCCTGTAACAGATTCAGCATTTTAGATGAGAACAGCACTAGCATAGCAAAGATCACGGGTTCGATTCCCAGGGAATGCATGAACTGAGAAAACGTGTACCTTGAATGCAATGCAAATCACTTTGGATACAAGCGTCTGCCAAATGCATAAATTAATGAATATGAGACAGTGCCAGTGCTGGAGGCTCGTTCATGCTTTGCACTAGGGCTGCACGATAAATCGCATGCGATATGTAATGCGCATCTTATCAGTAAAGCCGGTTCTGTAATCAGCGGTAAATCTCCATCATGTGCGTGCTTTCACATTGAGCAGCATTAACTACACAGAGCCGTTGTTCACTGACCAGCTGCGCAAAAAATAGCGCAAATATGAACATGGTTTTGCGCAGCTCGTCAGTGAACAACGGCTCTGTGTAGTTAATGCTGCTCAATGTGAAAGCATTTTTAATTTATTAAATAAAACTAAACAATTTAATAAAGTATTTAAAAATATTTAAAAAAATAAAATAAAATAAAATGTGATTTTGCCTCAAGTCATGTGAACGAATCATTTGCTCAGAGCACGTTGCTCTGGTCATTACAAAAACCTGTCATCAAAAAGATGATTGATGCTGTATGGTTTTAAGTGGGCAGAGTCATTGCTATGGGAACATAACAAGGGCTCTGATTGGTGCTGGTGTTTTTAGGTGGGCGGTGGCATCTCTATGGCAATGTAATGAGGGATTCAGTGTGTGTTACCTTGAAAAGTGAGCGGCATATATACTCGTACACCATGTTCTTCAGACGGCTCTCCAGCGTGGAGATCCTCACATCGGTGCTCTCGCTTTCCTGCATCACAAACACAGTTAGCTTCACTAATTCATTATTTTGTCAGTGCGTGACGAGTGTGTGCGTCACCTGTTCGGTCTGCAGCGCTCTGTGGAAGAGTCGCAGGAACGAGGCCAGACTGAATCTGTACATGTTATTAATCTTGGACAGATCCGTGATCACAAAGTACATCTTGCTGGCCGTCTCGGCTAGAGGCAGGTACGCATCTCTTTCCTACAGACACACAGAGAGACTGATGTTACACTGGTGCCACCTGCTGTTTCATTCATCCCTACTATCTTGTTCATAATCGCACTCTTTCCCAGTATCACCTGGTCGAGTGACATCTGCAAGCGGTGCGATTCAGTCAGTGATTGCTGGATCAGAGCGCTGCTGGCTTTAGTCTGGTTCAGAGACTCAATCAGCTCCTTATTCTCCAGGATATTCCCTTGAGCGGTCGCTAAAGTCTACACACACACAAAACACAGTATATGGAGAAAAAAACATCCAGTAAACTACAGTAAAAGAGCATTCTGGGATTGGTGCCTCGGTACCTCCAGCAGTGACTCCTTCAACTGAGCGAGCTGAATCTTCTTCTCCTCTTCCTGTTGCAGGAGCTTGGTTTTTTCGCTCTCCAGCTCAGGTTTCTCCTGCTGGATGGTCAATGCTAGCAGCTGAACACACACATATGTGATGATGATGAGCTTTATCGGGCCAGAGCAGTTGGTTTGTGATAAGTGAGTGTGCGGGTGTTACCTGTCCTCGCAGTCCTGCTCTAGTGGTGGTGAAGTTCACCTCTGTGATGACAGACTTGGCGTCAGGAGGGATGAAGGGACTGGGGTTACGGGTCGCCAGAAACAGACGGAAATCCTCGTTATAGTCGATGACTTTGTCTCCGATCTGCACCACGTATCGCGGCCCTGACACACGCAGACACATGCGCACACACACACACAAACAGCACAATGAATCAGGTTCAGAATGAAATACTAGAGTACTGCTAACTGAAAAATAGTACGCTACATTTTATTGGCAAATGACTTTATAGCATTATATGAATAATTCAATGAATGGCAGCCAGTTACCATTTAAATAATAAAATAAAATAAAAATCACAGCTAATCAGAACACTATCGTTCTGAAGTTTGGGGTCAATATGATTTTTTTTTTTTTTTAAGAAATTAATATTTTTATTTAGCAAGGATACATTAAATTGATCAAAAGTGACAGTAAAGACATTCTATTAAAATTAATTAAAATAAAAAATATCAAAAGATTTCTATTAAAATAAAATAAAATATAAAATATCTTCATTTGATAGTAGGATTGAAAAATTAGTTGAGGAGATGTTAGAACAAAAGAATCAGTTGAAATTGCTTTTGAATTGCATTGCAATTCATCTGTCTCGCTGGAAATAAAAAGACAAGTTGAGTGCACTGCATTGTGGGATACAGCATTACATGCAGTGTGTTCTGCAGTGTTTTTAACAGAAACTAAAACAATTAAAAATTATTTTCAAGTAATTGAAATAAAGCTCAAATAAAATGAAATATAAATATTAGATGAAAAACCTAAACTTAAGTTTCGAAACTGAGTTTAAAGGGGTCATATGATGCGATTTCAAGTTTTCCTTTCTCTTTGGAGTGTTACAAGCTGATTGTGCATTGAACTGATGGTAAAACTAATGACATTATTTACTGTCTTTACATTTATTTTGAAAGATGAAGCTCGCGATTATGGTAAGGGGTGTTACATTTCCGACGAGTGCTTGTGGTGTTCGGCCAATCACAATGCACTGGGTCAGCTGGCCAATCAGAGCAGACTGCGCTTGTCAAAGGAAGGGGCTTTGTTGAAAACGACGTGTTTGAGAGAGGCGGGGCATAGAGGACCTACAATAATGTACAGTATTTGAAAAATAATGTGTTTTTTGAACACTAAAGCATGTCAACATATTCTGTTACACCAAATACACAAAATAATGATCTTTAAAAAAGCATCATATGACCCCTTTAAGCTAAAGTACTAAAAACTGAAATAAAAAAATAAGGCTAAAAAAATGACAAAAGCATATAACAAAATTACTAATATGAAAACTATAAATATAAAAATAAATGCTATTTCAAAATATTAATACATACTCTAACAGTATACAAATACTACTAAAATAACACTGATTCTATGCAAACCTCAAATCCCTAAACTCAGCACAGTATGAAGCAGTGTGAAAACAGCATTAATGAATGCAGCCCAGTTTGGTGTGGAATCCCTCCTTTCATAAGAGGAGGATTTGTGGGGTTGCCAGGTTGGATGCTACAGAACACAACGTTGTGAGTGTGTGTGTGTGTGTGTGTGTGTGTGTGTGTGTGAGTGTGAGTGTGAGTGTGTCTGTGTTTCTCTGTGTGTGTGAGTGTGTGTGAGTGTGTGTGTGTGTGTGTGTGTGTGTGTGTGTGTGTTTGTGTTTGTGTCATCTCTTCTGTACGTCTGCAATGCAGCAGTTTGAGCACACACTTTAATTTCCCTCTCTCTTTCTCTCCTCATCCAAGCACTGAAAAGCTCTTGGTTTATCTGCCTCCCGCTGGTCCCTGATAGACTCAGCCGTATCTGCTCCACACATACACACACACACACACACACACACACTCACACACTCACACACTCACACACACAGCAGCATATGGAGGAGGCTTCAGAGATGCCCGCGGGTCTTATTTCATACACACAGCTGGGACAGGAGGATAAACATACTACAAGCGCAGTGTGTGTGTGTGTGTGTGTGTTTCCTAAAGGAGCATCTAACTCCGCGTTCATGTGTGACACGACACGTTTCCAGCGTCAATTAATTCTTCTGTTCTCACTGAAAGTTAAATCATAGTGAAATGACAAAATCACAACCAATCAGAACAAACACTCCCATTCTAAAGTTTGTGATCAATATGATTTTTTTTTAAAGTAATTAATCTTTTCATTCAGCAAGGATACATTAAATTAATAAAAGGTGCCAGTAAAGACATTTATAATGTTACAAATAATTTCAATTTCAAATAAATGCTGTTCTTTTGAACTTTCTAATCATCTGTGAATCCTGAAAAATAAAATACATCACGGTTTCTACAAAAATATTCAGCAGCACAACTGTTTTCAACACTGATAATAATCAGAAATGTTTCTCGCGCAGCACATCAGCATATTAGAATGATGTGACACTGAAGACTGGAGTAATGATGCTGAAAATTCAGCTTTGATCACAGAAATAAATTACATTTTTACTATATATTCACATAGAAAACAGTTATTTTGAATTGTAATAATATTTCACAATTTTTTGTGTATTTTTGGACCAAGATATATGTCAGTTTTAGTTCCTGTGTAAATCTGGCATTGTTTGCCTTCAGAAACTCCCTGAGGTGACTGAACTTCTGAATCGTTGGCTATGTTTATATGCAACCTAATAATCCGTTAATAATGACTGAAAAGCCTGCATGTAAACACCTCAATCAATCTGACTGAACTCAATCCAAATGAAGGGATGGTGGAGATAATCTGTTAAATGGCAAAATATTAGCCATGTAAACCAAATCTGACTGCTTTCTCAATCGGATTCAATGCATGTGCTGAAATTTTGCGTTTGCAAATTAATATTTGAATTAGACTGCAAAATTTAGGTTACTTTCAGTATCTGAAAACTGATTCAAGAAAACAGTATGTCCAAATATGTGAGCTGTATAAATAATCTGTTAGCATTTCACAACTGTAACTGATGTTAATATGAATAATTAACATCTGCATCTCAAATCAAAACCACTGATTTACTGTCAAATGTGCATTTTATTGCACTAAATTCTGACTATTATTATTGTTATTATTTGATACAGATTTAGTGTACTCACCTTGTGCCATAAGATCTCGCCGCAGCAGCGGGTACAGCACAGGTTCAACGCCGTCCATCTCCTGAATGATCAAAGTCTTACCGAAGCGCACGGCCAACTCCAACACCGTCATGAAGTTAGCATCCTGAGACAGAGAACCAGATCAAATAAACATGGACATGATGCGACTTCAGGGGTTCTGACATGACATGACTTCAAATAAAATAAAAATATAAGTTCAAATTGATTACACATACAATTAAAATATAAAAAAATAAATAAAATAAATGGTTGTTTTATATTATTAATCAAATTTTGTGTTTAAAAAAAAAAACGTCTTAATATTTGCCAAAACAATACCAAAATGAGTTGGAAATTGAAATTGAAACTTGCAAATGTAACTAAAATTGGAAAATGACAACTGAATTGGAATTGAATAGCGAGTACACTGCATTGTGGGATATAGTATTACAGTTCTGACACGCAGCCCAGATGGTGTGTTTTCACCTGTTGGTTTATGACCTCCAGACGATGCGCTTTCAGATGAGTTCGCAACCACTCTGTCGCACGAGAGGACGGATCGATCAAGAATGGACAAGAAGCACTCTAGAGAAAAGAAGAGAAGATTATGTATTCATTAACTATGAGATAAATCACAAACAGTGACAGTATACCTCCCACAAAACCAGATCAGGAACCTGTCAGGAACATGTCTAGATCATATTCAACCCAATCAATGAGAAACTGGAGAGAAAATGCGTTTGCCATAAAAAATAATGTCGGAATTCATTCAATCTTAAACTTGATTTCTTTATGCAAAATATCATTTGTTATGTGCAGACGTGTTCCTGACAGCTTTCATCAGATTCTATTTCCTGTTCTTTCGTTTCACTCATTCTCTTAGCAACATCACAGTGGGTCGCCATAGAAACCAGACTCCATAAGAACGCTAATTATAAACTTCTCACACACACGTCAAAGGGTTCAGTCAGTTCAGATGAGATCATACATCCCAAAAAATCAGCTATACAAGGGGAAATGTTTCAAAAATTAAGACGTAGTTAATAAGTGGTTCACAGCAACAGTTTTATTTAAAGGCCTGTTCACACAATGAAACTCTGCTTGCAATCAAGTCCCATTTTTTCCGTTGTTTAAGTCAGGTTTTGCTATGACAAGATGTTTTATTTTTGCTTTAAAGATAAAAATGTTCCCATTTATTTTCTTAATGCATGTTACTGGTCTTGTGTGCATTTATTTTTGATTCATCCAATAAAGCCTACTGTATCATATTTGATATGCAAATTTCTAAGGCCTCTAAATGATCAGCAAGATCAAAACTGATGAAAAACGCAATCTACATGTCTTCTGTCTGATTGAGAGTTTAGAGTTTTGTATCCAGTCAAAGCTCTTTTAGTGTAATTGCAGAAACGCTTCATCTGTCTTTCTGCTGTCAAATCTTGACTGATTTTGATCCAGTAAAGGTCAGAATAACTGCAGTAATATCTCCAGATGAACACTTACTGGACTGAAGCAGCTCAGCTTTACTTGATTCTCCATCAATCATTTTTTAGAGTCTAAAATCTGATCCTCAGGATCTTTTGAGGAGCGTTTGTTTCCAGAAGCTTTACTTTCACTGTTCCTCAGCGGAGGAATGATCTTCACAAGCCTCCAGAACATCTCACATCTTCTGAGGAGCCTTTATTTCTTCAGCTCTCGATCAGTATTGCATTATATATTTGGATCATTTCAATCTCATCTTATTATTGGAGATATAGAGTGACAACTAGGGCTGCACGATAAATCGCATTCGATATTTAACGCGCATCTTATCAGTGAAGCCGGTTCTGTAATCAGAGGTAAATCTCCATCATGTGCGGGCTTTCACATTGAGCAGCATTAACTACACAGAGCCGTTGTTCACAAACGAGTTGCGCAAAACCACGTTCATATTCGCGCGATTTTTTGCGCAGCTCATCAGTGAACAACGGCTCTGTGTAGTTAATGCTGCTCAATGTGAAAGCCCGCAGGTGATGGAGATT
>NW_015540937.1:271457-277816 GCF_001515605.1 Sinocyclocheilus anshuiensis
GTTGCGCAAAACCACGTTCATATTCGCGCGATTTTTTGCGCAGCTCATCAGTGAACAACGGCTCTGTGTAGTTAATGTTGCTCAATGTGAAAGCCCGCAGGTGATGGAGATTTACCGCTGATTACAGAACCGGCTTTCTGACAAGATGCGCATTAAATATCGCATGCGATTTATCGTGCAGCCCTAGTGACAACTGATATTTAGATCATTTTATGTCAGTATCTGCTGTACTGTTATAAAGATATCATTGATTTACATCACAAGCATCACAATTTCATCATATAAATATCAGCATCTGCACTAAATTGCATATTTTTGCTCAGTTTGAGTCTGAATAAAACTGAGCTGTTTTTCCTCCATATTCTCACTACATCAGACTACATGAGCCATAAAAGCATGATGGATCAAATATGCATGTGTGACATAGTTTTGATGTGGAATTTGTGGCTCTTTGTCAGATGTCTCCTGATGTGAACAGGCCTCTGGGGTTTGGGTGCGTTAAAGCCGAGATAGGACTAGTTGATAGTATAGTATAGAAAAGTACGGAAAGTGAAGACTTCTAAGTAAACATCCATGTGTGTAATCTTACCCGTGACCTGATTTCATTAATCTGATGTCAGCATGAGGACAGACAGACGAATGAGTGAACGCTGGGAACACCGATGAACAGAGCGGTCTGTGTGTGTGTGTGTGTGTGTGTGTGTGTTACCTGCAGGATGACCAGAGCGTTCTCCATTGACAGGTCGTCAGACGGCAAGCCTTCGCTCTTCCAGATCAACTGCTCACTCTCAGAACACAGGAAGTGACGCAGATCGAACTCTGCCAATCAGAGAACACAGCTGTTAAAGCCTCGGCCAATCAGAGGAAGAGTTCAAATTCATGGCAAACATACTCATACAAGTTTTCAAAGTCACATGTTGTGTGTTTATTGATTGGTTCATGTGTTCCTGTTTACTGACAGTGTCGATATTGTTAACTAAAACTAAAATTAAATTAATTTTTTTTTTTTTTTTGGTCAGTGAAATAAAATAAAATATATTAGACGAAAAACTTAAAAAAACACTTAAAATCTTTTTTTTTTTTTTTGGTAATTGAAATAAAGGTGAAATAAAATTAAATTTTCAGATGAAAAACTTATTGTATTTCAGTTAGGTGAAGTTTTTTTAAGTTTAAGTTTTATAGTACAAAAACAACTAAAACTAAACTGAAATAAAAATAAAGCTAAGTAAAAAAAATATATAAAAATCACAACAAAATTACAAAACTAAAATTAAAACAATACCGGGAAATATAAAATGAACAGCTAAATATTTGAAATATATATAACAGATAAATACTATAATATAAATAATACTAAAAAACACTGTTCCCTGATTGGTCAAAGATTTCTGTCTGCATGTTAAAGCTGTTGTGTGTCATTTTCTGGATGTTCACCGAGTTTGTGGTGTCTGTGTAATGTTCAGAGTCACAGTAAGTCAGTAATTAGTATTGTGACTTACTAAAGAGTGAAACACTGTGACATTTTCACAAAACATTGATCTGTTAGTTTGAGTGGCGTGACGTGTCAACTTCTGACCAATGACGTGAGTTTGGAGGCGGGACTATCTGTTTGACTGACATGTGACAGCACAAGTGTGCTGATTTCGTCACTGTTTTAACTTATTAATGTGTGTGTGTGTGTGTGTGTGTATGTGTGTGTTACTCTGTAGTCCTGAGCTGCTCATCCAGTGGTCGAGGCTGCTGCGCCGCTGGTCTTCAGGAGCGGCAGGCAGATACGTGATGAAAGCAGCAGACAGTTGAGCTCTCTTAGGAAGAGTGTCCAGCTCCTCACTGATCTCATCCACCTATACACACACACGACAGACACTTGTGCTCTAAAGAGATTCTTTGGCTGCATGTTTGTATGTGTGTTTGTCTTCAGACGTGAGAGCATGAGATTTAATTACAGCAGGAAGCAGATGGAGGGAGAGATACATATACAGCAAGAGCAACCAAACACTCTCTCTCTCTCTCACACACACACACACACACACACCTGTGCGGTCCAGCGTGTGTGTTCTCCGTCCAGCTGCTGCAGGAGCTTCTCGGCTGCGCTGATGGTCTCTTGTGCTCTGCTCACCTCTGACTCCAGTTTAGCCGCTTCAGTCGTACGACACTGAAACCTGGACGAGACGTCGCACACACACACAAAACCTAGTGAGCTGCCTACCTTTTAAGGCATCTAGGACATGCTCACAGTGTATCATATGCATCAATTGTGAAGAACACAATCCCAGAATGCACCAGGGTTATCATCACTAACTAAACTCTAATGAAATAAACATTAACCGAAATAAAATAAAATAAAATAAAATGTATCTTATTTAGTGGCCAAGGTAACATTTCTCACTTTCTTTTCGTTTAAGTAAATAACTAAACCTAAATAAACTAAGACTAAAAACTCAAATGCAATAAAAACTATATAGATATAATTAAAAAATAATAATAAAAATGACAACAAAAAAAAATTACTAAAATTGTAACTAAAATTCAAGTGCAAAAAGAAAATATAAAAATAAAATCGAATTCAGAATATAATAACAAAACTATAACAGAATAGCAATGATTCTTAAATAACAATGGAATACACTGCAGCAATTTCAGTGAAAATGTTCAACCAAAATGGATGAATTCTATATGAAAGTTTCAATAAAAGATATTTTATTAAACTAAATCAAACAATTAAAATAAAATTAAATAAAATTGATTAAAATATAAAAATATATAATTACAATAATAAAAACATGTTAATCGTGAACAAAATGGATGAATTCTACTCTAAAAGTTTCAATAACTATAAGTAGTCTTAAACTAAATAAAATAAAACAATAAAAAGAAATTAAAATAAAACTGATAAAAATATAATTAAAATGTTTCAATTGAAAGTTTCAATAAAAGTAGTCTTATTAAACTAAATAAAAAATTTAAATAAAATAATATAATAAAAATAATCTATAATCTTAGAAATATAATACAAAGTGGACTATTTTGAGTGCATGAAAAATTTCAAATAAAAGATTGTGTTCTAGTTTAGCCAAATGCTAATATCAAACTCTGTCGGAATCAAGTGTCTTACTTCTCCTTCAGCTCCAGAACTTTCTCTCCTACAGAGTTCAGCTCTTTTTCCAGCCTGTTCTTACGGTTCTCCGTCTTCCGCAGGTTTCTGGACAGAACACAGAGACACAGTGTGAGAGAGAGAATCCCGCTGTGAGCAGAGGTTTGCTGATGTGTGCACTGACTCCATCAGTCGGGCGTGCTCTGTCTCCAGCGGCTGGATCTTCTCCAGAACGTGAGAGTACTGGACGTTGGCCTTCACCCACGCGGCCAGAGGAGCGGCGGCTGCACTCGCGCGCTTGGCGTTCTGCAACACACCAGTGATGTTAGATGACCGTTCACTGTAAAGTGGTGTTGAGTTTGAGTGTTAGTTGGATGAACCTTTCTGAAGAGCGTTATTTATGACTACAGGGCATGAATATTATTTTTTTTTAAATCGAATATGTGTGAATCTCATGTAAACATTTCTGGATTAAAGGGATAGTTCACCCAAAAATTAAGATTCTGTCAACATTTTCTTACCCTCAAATTGTTCCAAACCTGTACGAGTTTCTTTTATTTTTTCTGTTGAACATAAAAAGTTATTTTGATGAATGTTAGTAACCAAACAGTTGTTGGTCCCCATTGACTTCCATAATATGGAAAAAAATACTATGGAAATCAATGGGGACCAGAAACTGTTTGGTTACTAACATTCATCAAAAGATCTTATTTTGTGTTCAGCAGAAGAAAGAAATTCATTGATGGTGAGTAAATGATGACAGAATTCATTTTTGGGTGAACTATCCCTTTAAATTTTCCCCTGCAATCAAAATAAAAAATAAAAATACATTTGTATATTAAACATGAATGCATTTGAATAAATTCTCATTACAAAACAACACTATTTTTTTTTTTCATTAATTGCGATTCTAATTAGAGTCTCATTACTCTATTAGAAAAAAATGTTTTTTTACTGTTTTTCTTTTACAATTTAATTTTTTATTTAAATGTAAACTGAATTCATGCAAATTAAACTCAAAGACAGTTCAATAGACAATACGTACTAATACTTTTATTACTTTTTATAATAAAATTAAATGATATGTATATCTCTATCTATCTATCTGTATATTTATCTATCTATCTGTATATCTATCTATCTATATAATTTTAATTTAATTAAAAAAATATTTGTGTGTGTATATATATATATATATATATATATAATTTAATTTATATTTTAATAGCTTTATGTGAATTAGGGCGGGAAATGGGCTTAATTGTCATGAAAATTGTCACGATGCAAAAATTCTTTTCTTTAAAGTTGATGTGTGCCAAGTGAAAAGAAATGGTGGAGAAATGCATTACACTGCATTAAATAATTAATTCAAAATTACATGTTTTTAAGTTTTTGTGAGATTCACTCAAGTAGTGCAAAAAGTGTAATTTTCAGCATAAATTAGGTCTGTATGTACAATGTGAAATTGAGTTTTGTATCGTGTGTGTGTGTGTGTGTGTGTCTGACCTTGGGGTCAAACGATGCCTTGTTTCTCTGCAGCAACTCCTCGACGCTCTGTCGTATTTCGTGAGTGATACTGCGCACGTCAAACGTGGCGATGTCTTCCCTCACTCCTCGCTTGGCTAAGAAACTGCCGTTTATAAACACTCCATTAGCTCTTCAATTATTCAACTAATTTAATGTTTTTAACCGAAAGCAAATGACCTAACGTCTCCACACGCCTATTTGCAATGAAAATGCGCTAAATTAAAAGCATTAATTAGTCTAGAATGAGATTGGATTAATTTAGCCTGAAGAGTGTGAAGGTGTAATAAGCAGTATGACAGTTTAATTTCCCGGCAAGAGATAAACACCATAAATAAAGGCAGAATTCATTCGGTTACGGCCGTTAGAGGCTAATATAAAGCATGAATGATGACAGAGCAGCTCCCACTCCCATCACCGTCTGTCTCTCTCACCTCTTCATGCTGACCCAGGACGTGTCAAATATTCCCATGAGCCTCAGCACCCCCTCCAGGATGTCTCTGATGACGTCAGGCGGCATGCGCAGCGAGCGGATCTCAGACAGGGACTCTGGTTTAATGTTCCCCACCGCCTGCTTTGCCTCGTCCACCAGGGGCTGAGCACACATAAACACACAACACACACAAAGAACATGTTTTATGTGAGTTTTATAAACACCAGACAGACAACTGTGTGTTCATACGATCAGGACTGACGTTATAAAAAAAATGAAACACAGATTAAATAAAAACATGGGTGGGAAAAAATCTCAAACTGAAAATAAAATACACTTCATGACTTCAAAACTAAAATGAATTCAAATGAATTAAAATGCCACAAGTGATGACTCGACAGCCCTGATACATTTAATATTGTTAAAGATTTGTTTAAATTCTATCAATTAATGCACTAACTTTGGCAGATATAAAAAACTAAAATAAAAGCTAAATAAAATTAAAAACTAAAATTAACAGTGATATAGTCGACACCAATGAAGAATAAATTAAAAGTGCAAACTGAAAGAAAAAAAATAGAAAAATGTAAATATGAATGCATTATTTGAAATGCTATTAAATATAAAACAGTTTTAAAAAAACTATAATAATCCTGGATGAGGACAGATCTATGTGATCAGATTCATATAAGAATATATTATTTTTATTTATAAATATATTATTATTATTAAACTTTACAATATTTAAAAAATATTATATTATATTATTAAATATTTAAAGAATATATAGTGTTGTCACGGTACCAAAATTTCAGTATTCGGTACCAATACCAGTGAAAATCCACGGTTCTTGGTACCAATATCGGTACCAAAGCAAAAAAACACAAAAACATGCTAATTCAAAAATTTGACTATACTCTCATTTAATCCAAACTGTGTACATATTTAATTTTAAAGGGCTTTTGAAAACATAGAGTTATTCAGCCAAGAATAACAACTAACAACTTTTATTTAAAAAAACAAAAAAGCCCAGAACTGCTTTTCTGACTGGTATGACACAAACAATGTTAACCATTTGTACATTCTCTAACACGCATATTTTAGATTCACAATTCATTTAAAAGCCTCTGGTGTGTAAAAATAGTAAATATCACCATGTCCTCCTGTTTTTTTTACCCTAATAAAATTTATAGGAGCATTAAATAGTTAATAAAGAAACTTAATTCTAACGCTCATTATATTAGCATTAGCCGCGCTTATGCTAACGATTAACTACTCTAATAACAGCGTTCATTTCAATCCGACATT
>NW_015540937.1:277882-280382 GCF_001515605.1 Sinocyclocheilus anshuiensis
TCACTCTATTTGTGGCGGCATATATATGCAAATTCATTCTCTGCCAGCAGGAGGCGCTTGTAGAGCGGGAGAGATGGAGGTTTCCACCGGTAACAGCTGTACACAAAGCAGCGCTCAGCTCACAAACGCTGCTTTATTAGGCATTACAGGCAAGATGAAATGAAAATGACATCCACAATTTTCTGAAGACAGTCAGTTTCCTTCAGAAATACAGTGATATAAAAACACCCGCACCGGGTTTCGACTTTGAAACGTGCAGTGCTCATGTTTATTCAACGAAGTCAAAGCCTTTTGGAGAATCTATTTGTGGCGGTCAGTTTTGATATTGTGGTGGGCCGCCACTAATAAATCAATGTATGGGAAACACTGAGAAGATCTAAATATTAAAAATTAAAATGAAACTTACCTGCTTGAACGTTTTCATTTTTTTAGTACCAACTTGGTACCGAAGTACCGGGCCTTTTGACAACACTATATTACATTATTTTAAATATTATTAAATTATTATCAAAATACATTTTTTTTTTTTTCAAACAAATTTTCACTTTAATTTTAGCTAAAGTTTTAGTAATTTTGTTGTGTTTTTGTCATTTTTATTTGTTTTCTTTTTTTAAATGTCTATACATTTTTAATTAGTTTTTATATATTAGTTTCAGTTATTTTGGTACATGCTGGCAACATGCTGAAATAAAAGCTGAATTATATATTTTTTAATATTTAATTTTATTTCAGTTAACCTTTATTTTGTTTTATGGTTTTACTTTTAGTTTTGGTTGACTGATAATGGCTCAGCTCAACCAGACAGGAGTGTTTAGTTGTGCTCACCTGAACCTCTCGGAGCTCCTCGTCTATTTTCTTCTTCCTCTCTTCAATCTTGGAGACCTCGTGTGCCATTCTCTCTTTGATCTTCTCCATCTCTGTCTTCTGGTCGCTGGCGTTCTGAAACGCACCACATGTAAATACACTTCACGCTGCGTGTTCGTTTCCACACGCATCTCGAACACACACACACACACACACACCTGCATCGATGTAGTGATTTCCTGCAGGGCGGCGTCCGCCTCGGCCTGTTTGGTCTTCAGTAAGCTGCTCTGCTCGGCCGCCCGCCTCTTCAGCTCATCCACCAATGCCTTCGCTTCATTCAGCTTGGCCACGCCCGCCTGCAGTCACATGAGTACAGAAATCGATTCAAACAGGAGTTTATATGAATGCATGTCTGAGGGGAACTTACTGTCTTTAGAAAAGTTTAGATGGTATTTTTTCTGTTCATCTTGGCTCTGTATAATGCATATTAAAGTTCGTAAGTGCAGCGCTGCTTTGTTTACAGCGGAAACCAAGGAAACACTTTAAGCGCCACCTGCTGGCAGAGAGTGAATCTGCGTCTCATTCAGCTCGTCTGCTGTTTCTGTTTCATGCAGATATTTTTATGTATAGTTTCACAAAACTGAAGTCAAACCATTCTGTTTTTGCTTCAAATTTCAAAACTATACAATCTAATTTAGATTAAAAACTGCTCGTGTTGCATGTATGCAGCATCTTTGTTTGGATCATGATTAAAATGCAGTGGTTTCCTCTAATTTTAAATGTTAAGAGCACAGACAAAGCCTTAGTTTGTTTATATGAAGAGATTTCTTTTATTTGTGTTATTTATTTATTTGATTTGGAGCTTGTTTTAAAATTTCAATTTAGTTTTGTTATTTACATTTACATTATATTTAAATTTTGTCATTTAGCAGACGCTTTTATCCAAAGCGACTTACAAATGAGGACAAAAGAAGCAATCAAAACCAACAAAAGAGCAATAATATGCAAGTGCTATATTAGTATATTATTATAGTGTTATATTTCAATTTCACAAAGAAACGTGCAGCGTTTTGTCCAAGCAATAATAAAATGACACATTTAATTTATAATTCGTCTTAAATCTCATTTTGTTAAAAAAAAAAAAATCGTGAATCGTTACATCTCTATTAGCATGTGTGTTCATTGTGAATTTGAACTCTTGTCTCCATCAGTGACGGTGTTGACCTGTAGGTGCTGTTGTTTGTGGGTCAGCTCTTTCCGTTTGGAGCTGTAGATGGTCTGGTACACCTGCAGGAAGCTCAGGTATTGACTAGGCGTGGCTCCGAATTCCCGACACGACTCGTGAATCGCCAGGAAGGAGCGATAGAGCTCTGCGTGCACAGATCCTGAAACACGACCAATCACAGAGCAGTTTAACATCCACGTACAGCCATACTAAAACTACACACACTTCTCTTCAACATCGTACCAGATTTCTTCTCCTTCTTCTGTTTGCCTCCATCTTTCTCGTCTTCTCCTTCCATCCTTGACAGCAGCATCTCTGGGATCTAAAGGAGAGTCACATGATCATAGAGATGGTGCTAAATGAATAAGCTGTGACTCAAACGTCGCTCACCTTCTTCATGCTGCTGTCAGACCAGCCCTCCATCCACTGGACTGAGCACTTCCTGTAGAGGGCGGGGTTACTCTCACAGTT
>NW_015540937.1:281949-300747 GCF_001515605.1 Sinocyclocheilus anshuiensis
TTGTGAGTGTGTGTGTGTGTGTGCGTGTGTGTGTGTGTGTGAGTACTTACGGTGGGAGAAATAGTTGAGAACTGGTCCGGTGAATCCATCCTGTGATGCCTGATCTTTCAGAGATGACAGAAGAGGCTCCAACTCTTCAGTGGAGTACAAACCCGGAACTTCACCTGTTACAAACATAAAATATAATGTACGAATGACACTGTATGTAGCAAACAGCTTGAAGCAAAGTATTTTGATAAAATGGATAATAACTGACCTGAGGACAACAGACTGTTGACCATCTCCAGGAAGGAAGGATGAACAAACTGATGATCTTCCAGCAACAGAACAACCTGCTGTCCATCCACAGCGGCCGACTGCATGACCTACAGACAGAGAACGAGAGTTTGAGCGAGAGCCTCGTGTTATTAGCGCAGAGAGAGTGAGGATGGACAGAGACTCACAGTCTTCAGGTCAGATTTGAAGTGCTTCAGTGAGTACGAGCGGGAGATTTTGGGGGTGAAGAGAGACGCCCCGTGCATGTGGCTGACCACGCATGTAGCTGTACGCCGGCCGACGCCGCTACGACCCGCCAGCAGCAGAGACCCGCCAGGAGAACTCAGGACACGATCCACTCGACACATGTAGTCCAGAACCTCCGGAAACAACAGGATGTCCAGCTCACGGTTATCACGGCCGTACAGAACTATTCCCTGATGAGACAGTAATGAAAAAAAGAATCAAATTAATCAAACAAAAACAAAACAAGATAATGAGCTAAATTATTTAAATCAAATTTAATACATTAAAATATAATAATTAATACAATTAGAAGCTTAATTAAATAAATGAAATCATTGTTTAATTTAATAAATCAATTTTAATAAATAAAATAAATACAAAACAAGATAATGAACTAAACATTTTTTTAAATCAAATGTAATAAATTCAAATATAATAATTAATACAATTAGAAGCTTAATTAAATAAATGAAATAATTGTTTAATTTAATAAATAATAAAATAAATACAAAACAAGATAATGAACTAAAATAAATTATTTAGATCAAATTTAATAAATTAATTAAATAAATAAAACAGCAAACAAAACAAGATAATGAGCTGAATTAAATTAAATTATTTAAAGGGATAGTTCACCCAAAAATGAAAATTATGAATTATTATGAATGGATGTGCTTTATTTCACTTCTTTTGGACTGATGAACTGCAACACCCACTGATTGCCATTAAACAGCTTGGAAGATCAAAGACAATTTTTGATATAACTCCGATTGGATTAATCTGAAAGAAGGAAGTCATATACACCTAGGATGCCTTGAGGGTGTGTAATTCATGGGCTAATTTTCATTTTTGGGTGAACTATTCCTTTAAATCAAATTCAATAAATTAAATAAAATAATAATTAATACAATTACAAAATTTGCAAGATAATAAGCGTAATTAAAAGAATGAGATTATTATTTAATTTAATTAATCAGATTAATAAAATAAATAAAATAATAACTAATACAATTTTTACATTTATTAAATGTAATTATTTGTAATGATTGAAGAATTATATACCATCTCCAACCCTTAGAAACAGTGACATTAGCTTTAGCAAACACTTGTAACTATGAATATGTGTTATCATTTTATTTCTTGTCTTACCTTGTGTATAATCTCACTGAGGTCACTAGCGTTGAGACGTCCGAGCGGTTTACCGTGAGGTGGGAGCGGCTGACCAGGAGAACGGCCCTCATGAGGCGCGGCCCACGTGACAAAGTACATATCTGTAGTAAATCACAACACACAAATGAACAATCAAAGGATCAAGGCTGCATTTATTTGATCAAAAATACGGTTTATAAAATTGTGAAATATTATTACAGTTTAAAATAGATGTTTTCTATGTGAATAAATAGTCAAATGTAATTTATTTCTGTGCTCAAAGCTGTATTTTCAGCATCATTACTCCAGTCTTCAGTGTCACATGATCTTCAGAAATCATTCTAATATGCTGATTTGCTGCTCAAGAAACATTTCTGATTATTATCAATGTTGAAAACAGTTCATATTTTTGTGGAAACTGTGATACATTTTATTTTCAGGATTCTCTGATGAACAGAAAGTTTAAAAGAACAGCATTTATTTGAGATAGAAATCTTTTGTGAAATTATAAATTTCTTTACTGTCACTTTTAAACAATTTAAAGCATTAAGTGTGAGTGTGTGTGACCTGTCATGTTGTCGAGTGCATCCGAGCCCCAGTCGCCTCTGATGACGGAGGACAGGATGTTTTCAAACACATTCAGATCTTTAGAGGACACGATACGGTCCCTGAACAGACGCCGGGCTTCATACGCCACCACCTCAAGGACTGAATCTACAGCGGATTTACCTGTACACACACACAAACCAAAAATGTGTTTTGTATCATAGTGAGAACCTCATAGATTCTACTGTTTATGAATTAAGCTAATTCTAATCAGTATCCATAAATCAAAAGCTTTAAAGACACCTTTGCATGTGAAATAAGACATTATTCAGTCACTATACAGGTTAACAGCTCCAAAACGTAGTGAGCTGCCTACCTAGACAACATTTTAGGGCATCTTAGATGTACTTCTGAAAGGAAGACCGTTCCAAAAGACTATAAATGATTCACTCAATAGTGAAAATGCATTTGCATGAATGCATTGCATGTTTGCATGTACGCATTTAGCTGATGCTTTTATCAAAAGCAATCTGCATTACATTCAAGGTACACATTTGATCAGTTCATGCATTGCCTGGACACTGAACCCATGAATTTGCCGCTGTTAGTGCCATGCTTTACTGTATGAGCTATAAGAATGCATTGACAATAAAATCATCTGCTATATGCATAAACGTGAAAGTAAATTCTGAATGTGAGCATTTGACAGCATCAGTCAGCTGTGAGCTTGACGTCACGCACCGTAACTGGAGCTGCTGCCCTTTAAAACGCTTCAGATTGGTGACTTGTGAGGTTTTAGTTCGTTGTGCTGCCTTAGAAGGACCATGAGGACCGTGAGGATGTTCACTAACATTTGGAACAGAGCCCATGGCTTCTTTCATTACTATGTTTTTGGGGACACTGAGCTGGCAGTTTTGGGATGTGTTAGTGAATTGTGTTGGTTTAATGAATGCATTGAGTTCACCTGCACTCAGGTCGTATCGCAGCAGATTCAGGACCCACTGTGTGAGCAAACATGGGGTGAAGAGATAATGACTGTGATCATCAACGGAGAATTTAGCCTTCACCTGAAACACAAACACACACCAGTCAAAACACACACTACCATTCTTTTGAAGAAATCAATATTTTTATTCATCAGTGATGCATTAAATTTATCAAAAGTGACAGTAAAGACATTTATAATGTTACAGAAAAATTGTTTCAAATTAATTCTGCTCTTTTGAAACAGGGTTATTTTAGTATCATTGATACACTATTAGAGTTTTTGGTAATATTCTGAATTAGATTTTTATTTTTATATTTTCTGTTTTCACCTTAATTTTAATTAAAGTTTTAGTAATTTTGATGTGTGCCATTTTTATTAGTTTTAGTTTTTTTTTTTAAATATGTCTATATAGTTTTTTATTAACTTTTATATATTACTTTTAGTTTATTTCGTTTAAAGTGGTCATATGATGCGATTTCAATTTTTCCTTTCTCTTTGGAGTGTTACAAGCTCTATAGAAGATCTGTAAAGTTGCAAAGACTAAAGTCTCAAATCCAAAGAGATATTCTTTATAAAAGTTAAGAGTCAGCCACACCTACCTAAAACGGCTCGTTCTAACACGCCCCCACATGTCTACGTCACTATGTGGAAATATTAGCAAAATAATGATCTTTAAAATAGCATCATATGACCCCTTTAAGTTACTTCATAGTAAACTAAATTAAAATGAGAAATGTTCAAATAAATTAAATGAAATAAGTTCGAGGGTTTTTTATTTTATTTCAGCTAATGTTCATTTCAAGTAAAAATAGTTTTACTTTTAGCCATCTAATAACTACTTTTAACCTTCTGCTCATCAAATAAAAAAATGTATCACGGTTTCTACAAAAATATTCGCAGCACAACTGTTTTCAACATTGATAATAATCAGAAATGTTTCTTGAGCAGCAAATCAGCATATTAGAATGATTTCTGAAGATCATGTGACACTGAAGACTGGAGTAATGATGCTGAAAATACAGCTGCGCATCACAGAAATAAATTACATTTTACAACATATTCACATAGAAAACAGTTATTTTAAACTGCAATAATATTTCACAATTTTTAACTGTATTTTGATCAAATAAATGCAGCCTTGGTGAGCAGAAACGACTTCATTCAAAAATCTAATAACTGCAAACCTTTACACAGACATCAAACACAGGCACTTTTAAATGAGCAATCAGATCTGACCTGTTCGTACACCTGCACCAATGAGCTGGCGAGCTGGTGGATCTTCCCTGCAGAGCTCCAGGTTGGATCATTACCCAGAGTCCTTTGCAGCACGGGTTTCAGGAATGCGCTGTAGATGGTCTGCAGCTGCTCTCTGTCTGGATAACTACAGGAGAGATGGATTAGTGTGTGTGTGTGTGTGTGTGTGTGTGTGTGTGTGTGTGTGTGTGCATCAGTACTCACTCAATGGTGCAAATCCGCACGATCGAAGTGAAGCGTGACGTGAGTGTGTGCCGCCCCACAGCGCCGCCTGCTGACATGGACGCCACAATCTGAATGTTCTCCAGTCCAACCCACTCCAGGTTCTCATCATAGAAGCCCTGATATGTCAAGACCTGTGGAAGAAGACTGTGAGAAACTAAAATGGCACAAGAAACCTTGATTTGCACTAAAAACAGTGTGGCATGTGACCTGCTGCAGGAAGGCGATGAGGTTGCTGGTGCCCCACTTGTCGGGTTTGGGCAGGTTGATGTCTTTGAGGTACAGCACCAGCCTCTCGCAGTCTTTGGGCCGGTACACGCGTCCCGTGTTGGAGCTGATGACCAGACAGGTGTGCGAGATTTTCTGCAGGACGTGCTTTGATTGTGTACTTCCACACAATTAAAGTGCATTAAGCATAAATGAGTTTTAAGTTAAACTAGTGCTGAAGTCCAACTAAAGATATACTGAAGTATATTTGATTGTGCTAAAGTGGAACTATTGCAAGAACACTTCAGGTACACTTTAAATATTTAGCATTTAAAGACCGATATTATTCAAAGATCATATAATTCTTATCAAAAGTGACATTAAAACACATTTTAGACTTAATATTAAGAAATGTGCATTGTGCACAAGTAGCACGCCAAATAAAGTTTAATTATAATTTTTATATCAGTAAGTCTCAAGTTATCTGTCAGTAAATATATTAATAGATTTGAACTATACTTAGTATAAAATAAATGTATTTTAAATATATTAGGGTCTATATAGATACATTTTTATTTCATTTTTAGTTATTTTAGTAAATCAAGTTAAACTAAATTAAAATGAGAAATGCTGCTTAAGTTTTTAAAATATTTTTTATATTTTATTTCAGTTAACGTCTGTTTTATTTCAAGTAACGAAAATGTTTTTTATGGTTGTAGTTTTCGTCAAATATAATAACCTCATCTGAATTAATCTGTCATTTTGTGTGTGTATACATTAGTTTTTTATTATACTATTATAGTTTTTATTAATATTTTGAATGTTTTTATTTTATATTTTCACTTTAATTTTAGTTAAAGTTTTAGTAATGACTAAAGTAGTTTGATGTTTTTTTGCCATATTTAATAGTTTTTGTTTTTTAATATGTCTATATAGTTTTTTTTTTTTTTTTTTTAGTTTTAGTTTTAGTTACTTTAGTTCATCAAGTTAAACTAAATGAAAAAATGGGAAAGATGAGAAAAAAACAAACTTTTTTTTTTTTTTATTATTTTATTTCAAGTTAGTGTTTATTTTATTTTTATAATTTCAGTTTTAGTTAACTATAATAATCCTGGTCTGAATTAATCTGTCATTTTATGTTTGTGTGTATTTTAATTTGATTTATATACCATTATGGTATATAGTATATGGCTTTTACTAAACTTTTGAAATAGTAATTCATTTTATATTTTCAGTTGTCATTTTAATTTCAGGTTTTTTTGTAATTTTTTGTGCTTTTATAATTTTATTAGCACTTGTCGGGTTTGGGCAGGTTGATGTCTTTGAGGTACAGCACCAGCCTCTCGCAGTCTTTGGGCCGGTACACGCGTCCCGTGTTGGAGCTGATGACCAGACAGGTGTGCGAGAGTTTCTGCAGGACGTGACGGGAGGAGGTCTCAGAACTGCAGTGCACCACAGCCACCTGTGTGGAGCGCAGCTGAGAGAACGAGCAGCGCAGGAGCATCCTGACACACAGAGCACAGTCTCAATCATTGCTGTTTTAGGATCATTCAAATACTATTATCGTTTCAATTAATCATTTGATTTACTTTTAATTTTTATATTTTCACTTTAATTTTAGTTAAAGTTTTAGTAATTTTGTTTGTTTTGAACATTAGTTTTTTATTATACTATTATAGTTTTTATTAATATTTTGAATGTTTTTATTTTATATTTTCACTTTAATTTTAGTTAAAGTTTTAGTAATGACTAAAGTAGTTTGATGTTTTTTTGCCATATTTAATAGTTTTTGTTTTTTAATATGTCTATATAGTTTTTTTTTTTTTTTTTCAGTTTTAGTTTTAGTTACTTTAGTTCATCAAGTTAAACTAAATGAAAAAATGGGAAAGATGAGAAAAAAACAAACTTTTTTTTTTTTTTATATTTTATTTCAAGTTAGTGTTTATTTTATTTTTATAATTTCAGTTTTAGTTAACTATAATAATCCTGGTCTGAATTAATCTGTCATTTTATGTTTGTGTGTATTTTAATTTGATTTATATACCATTATGGTATATAGTATATGGCTTTTACTAAACTTTTGAAATAGTAATTCATTTTATATTTTCAGTTGTCATTTTAATTTCAGGTTTTTTTGTAATTTTTTGTGCTTTTATAATTTTATTAGTTTAATTTTGTTTTCAAGTTTTACTGTACTTTTTTACTTACTGTACTTACTGTACTTTTTATCTTACGTTTTACTTGTTTTTCTTATATTCAGTCAGTTATTTCCTGTAGCTCAAACAGTAGAGATTGTTTCCCAGTAAAAGCAAGAACTAGTATAATGTAAATATGTACCTTAAATGCAATGTAATTTTAACTAACATATTTTAGTTAGTTGCAAAATTTCTGATTTTCATTTACTTTAAGGTTTTCATCTATATTTTATTGTATTTCAGCTTCATTTTATTTACCAAAAATGTTTTTAAATACTTTTAGTTTAAGTTAACTATAATAACTATATTTGTGTCATACCCTTTCCCGCACCCCTCCGGCCCCACCAGCAGGAACGGCTGCCTGTGATTGGACGAGAGCCACGGGGTGAAGAGGTCGAGTCCGCGCTGTGTGTCAGGTGTGTGTATGACGGGGAGATTGTGCGGGTTACTGAGGTCGTCCTCACACACACCGTCCCCTCGCTGCAGCTCATACGCACACAGACGGCCGGACGCGGGGTCGTAGTACGTGTCCAGGGGCTTGCGGGGGTCAGGAGGACTTTCTCTGGCCCAACTCAGAACCTAAACACACATTTAGAATATCACAGCACACATGATGTGCTCGACTGCATGTTTGTTTGAAGGTTTACTTACACAGGACTGCAAACACGACTTCATGATGATCACATGCCAATCAAGGGCTCATTAACATATGACTGCCCACATTACATATTAACACTTACTTACTCCAGTGGGTCTCAAACTGGGGGCTTTAGCAAACTTCAAAGGGTGCCACAGGAAAAACATTTATTTATTTATTCAATTAGTCATTCGTTCATTCATTAAAATTATGTAATGAAAAAAAAACATAAAAACAAATATTTGATTAACTGAATTAAAATGCTACAAATGTAATATAAAATGTAAAAAATATTTAGTAAATATTTTTCAAAAATTTTAATTTAAAATTTAACTCAAGTCACATTTTATTTATTTATTAAAATAATGTAACTGAATTCAAATGCTAAAAATGTTTTTAAAAACTGTAGAAAAAATGCAAATGCATAATTATGTTTATTTATTAAAATAATGTAAATGAATTAAAATGTTAAAAATGTAATGAAAAATTAAAAAAAAAAAGATTTATTTATTTTCTCAAATATCTAACTGAATCAACATGCTACAAAAAATGAACAAAAAGTGCAATATAAAAATGTTTGTTAAAAGAATCTAACTGAATTAAAAAGCTAAAAAATGTAAACATATTTTTTATTAAAATAATCTGAACTAAAAATCTAAAAAGGTAAAAAAAAAATATATATACTGTATATAAACTGCAATGATATTTCATGTTTATATGTTTTCCCCTCAGCAACTTTTTTTTTAATACTTGTTTTTTTTTTTAAGAAGAACATACAGTTCTTCAAACTTCTCAAAATGTGCTTGTGTGTGGTTGATTAATTTCATATACCTCCCAGTTTGTGTTAATAAAAGAGTAATCAGCTTTGATTACAGCAGAATTACTGGAAGAACTATTTCTTTGAGTTAAACAGGCTGAGAACCACTGACCTACTCAATGTTCAACATCTTGACCCGCCCTGATACATGGCAATGTGAACTAAAATAAGTTTACAGCTCATTTACATGAAGAAGTATTACATGTACATTAGCAAAACCACCTGTTTATTTCTACTGGTTAGAGAGAGGAGGGAAAATGATCACAAAAACTAAATGCTGGAAGAGACCTTGAGTGACATTAAGAGTGGACAACATAAAATCTAGACTGTGACGCCTGACCATTTCACATCAAAGTTTCACTGCTGCTTCTTTAAAACTCAAGTTTTAAATTACGACTGGTCATAAGCGTTAATCTAAGGGAGCGGCTACTAAATTTAATGACGGGCGGCAAGGCTGAGCAGGCATGAAATTACATTTCCCATGAATCAGGGCAGCTCTGACCTCCTTGGCGAACTCCTGGCGGCATTTGAGCGTGAGATTTCCTCCCAAACCGCGGATGAGTCCCACAACAAACTGTCCTCGCTCTCTGACCCCTCTCAGATGGGACAAACCGTTCAGCACCGTCCCGACCAGACTGGTGTCCACCACAAAATCACTCTGCGCAGAGAAACAGGGAGGTTTAGGATGCTGTGAGCATGTACGGTCAGTGTTACAGGACTGTGTGTCACAGGACCTGTTTGAGAGCCCAGTCCAGAGCTCTGTGGAAATAATCATTGAGCCAGTTCTCCAGATTCATCCTGTTATCTTCATCCTCCCTCGTCAGCCACGACTTCACGAGAGAGCCCACGTCAGTGTCTTCATCACTGCAACACACACACAGGGCCACAGGAAAATACTGAAGAAACGCAATTAAAATGCTAAAAATGAAGTTAAAAAAATGTCAATTAAAATAAAACAAATGCTTATTTAAATTACCTCACTGAATTAAAATGATAAAAATGTAATGAAAAATGTAAAAGTAAAAAAAAATGTATTAAAACAATTTAACTGGATTAAAATTAGGGATGCACCGATACCACTTTTTCCGGTACTCGCCCGATACCGATACTTTTATTTTTGGTACTTGCCGATACCGAGTACCGATACCAATATTTTTATTGCATTTGTAAATTTTTTAAATATTGGGTACAGAAACCAAAAGAGTATGTTACGAGTACAGGAGCTCAGTACCCAGTATCGGTATCGGTGCATCCCTAATTAAAATGCTAAAAAAGTCAATTGAATTTTTTATTTATTTATTATTATTATTATTATTATTATTATTATTCATTTTTTCAGACTGAATTTGCTAAAAAAATATGTAAATGTAAAAATCGATCTAAATTAAAATGCTAAAACAACGTAATGAAAAAAAGTAAAAACATGTACATGTAAAAATAAGTTTATTTATTAATTAAAATAATCACATTGAATTAAAACGTTAAAATGTAATGAAAAAAGGGAAAAAATGTAAAAAGCAAATGTTAATTTAAATTATCTAACTGAATTAAATTGCTCAAAATGTAATGAAAACATGTATATGTAAAAAAAATATATATTTTTTAAAAGATTGTAAATGAATTAAAATGCTAAAAAAAGGAATGAAAAAAGAAAATGAAAATTGTAAAAAAAAAAAAAAAAAAAAAAAAAAAAAAAAAAAAAAAAAAAAAAAAAAAAAAAAAAAAAAAAAAAAAAAAAACAGAAATGTAAAAAAATGTTTATTTAAATAATCTAACTGAATTAAAATGCTAAAAAATGGAATGAAAAAAGTATAAATGTAAACATTTTTTCACTTATTTAATAAAAAATTAACTGAATTAAAACAAATGTAATGAAAAAAAAATGTAAAAACGTAAATGTAAAAACAAATGTTTATTTATTTGATTATTTAAAATAATGTTAAAAGGCAAAATTTTTTATAAAAAGTAAAAAATAAAAGTTTTAAATAAAATTAAAAACAAAATAATCCAACCAAATCAACTTTAGGTTGGATGAAGCAGTGTGATTGGTTGCTGTGTTCAGGAGCATTACCTGAGGAGGATCATGCCCATGCGGGAGATGGTGGCTGGTGAGGCGCAGCTCAGATCGTGGGTCTCAAACAGGAAGTTGACGTTGGGGCCGAACTGAATCCTCTCACCGCTGGGCATCGTGAGTAAGCGATTATCATCCAGCACAGAGTTTAATGACTCGATCCACTCCGGATCAATGTCTCCATCGCATATAATCCATGAGCTCACCTCTGAAAGAGACAGAATGACATCAGGGCAACAGAAATCTCAATTAAACTTACTTTCAGGTGTGTGTATTTGGTTGTCTATCTGTTGTCTGAGTTTGGTGTTTGCGGAGTGTGTTTGAATGTGTTCTCATGTGTATTTTTGAGTGTACTAATGTGTGTGTTTGAAGTTTTAATGTGCCTATTTGTTGTTTGCCGAGCGTATTTGCTGTACTGTGGTATTTAAGCATGTTACTGAGTGTGTTAGATGTTTGTAAAGTAGGACCATCTTCCAAAATTTGCAATGAGAAGTGCTTATAAACTTACAAAATAGACGCTTTAAGGACTTCCTGCCGTTTTCCATCCAAATAAACACTTGATTTTTAACATTTAAAAATAAAGAGATTAAGACATGAAATATTAGTACTGTAAAATGATTTCTTTTAAACACTAGATTTTTTTATTTTACAATGAAAATACAAATATTATAAATATTGCTTATTTTAATATTTTTATTTAGTAATAACAACAACAACAATAATACCTTTAATTTATTATATTTTATTTACATTTATTTATACAAAATATTATTATTATTATTAATTGTATTCATTGTATTTATTAAAAATTTATTTTATTTAAAATGGTATTATTATTACTATTATTAAACTGTGTTAATGTGTGTATTTAGTGTCGTTATGTATATTGACGTGTATCTGGTGTTCATTAAGCATGGTAATGCAAGCATCTAGCATTTGTTTAGCATATTAATATGTGTATTTATTTATTTTTTTGTGTTATTGTGTGTATTTGATGTTCATAAGGTGTAATGTGTGTATCTAGTGTCATTATGTATGCTAATGTGTATTAGCTGTTTGTTTTGTGTGTTAATGTGTATTTAACATTCATTGAGCGTGTATTTGGTGTGTATCTGTCCTCACCCTGTGGCTCTCGCACCACCTGTCGTGCGGAGGACGTCAGCACCCCGTCGGACCACTCACGCGTGTCCATGTCGATGTGGCCCAGGAGCTGCTGACGTGGCATGGCTTTCGGGTTCATGGTGTACTGTTTGACCACACGGCCCATCCTGCCCAGCGCCGCCCGCAGCATCCTCCACAGAGTGGACTTCCCCGCCCCGCTGGGCCCGACCACCACCACACCCATCCGCTGCCGCAGCTGCTCGTACAGCTCCAGAGCCTTCTTCATCTACACACACACACACACACACACACACAGATCAGTACTGCATTGCTGTAGCTCAAGCAGTAGAGCATGGGTGCAATTCCCAGGGAATGCACGAGTTGATAAAGTGAATATCTTGAATGCAAAGTGAATTTGGATAAAAGTATCTGCCAAATGCATAGATGTAAATAAATGCAATATGACGATTGTTGGTTAAGGTGTAGTATGTAGGGTACATAGGCAGCTATGTTTTACAGTTAACTAAAACCATAAAAAAATTTCATTACTTGAAATAAAATAAATGTTAACTGAAATAAAATGTAAAAAAAATTAGCAAATTGCCAATGCAACAATTCTCATTTTCATTTACTTTAACTGTATGTACTAAAATAACTAAATATAAAACTGAAATACAATTAATAAATAAAGTTAATTTATTAAATTAATTAAAATATTTATTTAAAATTTATAAATAATTAATAAAACTATGTAGATATGTAAATAAATAAATAAATGTTTAAAAATAAATAAAAATGACAAAAGTATAAAACAAATTTTTAACTTAAATTACAAAAAAATGCCCTAATTCTAAATATTTATAAAAAAAAAAACTATAACTATAACAGTATCTCAATGACTACGTTTACATGAACCCTCGTAAAGCAATTATAATGTGATTTTAGCAGTATTGCAATTAAACTTTACCTTATGTAAATACAATGATCAAACTAATGCGAATAATGAAATAATCAGAAGACTGAAAATTGCATGTAAACAGGAGTGAAGAGGTTTGCTGCTTACTGCTATTAAGCCCTTGGTCTGCTTATTGGAAATAATCACATTATTGGTGCACATATAAACGTAGACAATGATGGTAAAACAGCACTGATAGGCAGGGACCTGACTGGGTATGATCTCCAGCCGTGCCTCTTCATAAACAGCCAGCAGGGCGGATTTGAGCATCTCATACTCCACGTCCTTAAAGTCGACTCCAGGAAACACGTCTCTGACCAGGGCGTCAAACCGAGAGCTGTCGGCAAACGTCAACTTTGACATGGTGTTCAACCTCAAGGCCTGAACCACCAACCCGCTCTCCTTCACTACAGACAGACAGAGAGAATATGGAGCTGAATTGATCCTGGACAGGTCATTGATCAAGTTCGTGTGATATTGATTCAAATGAGATTGTCGTACAGGGGTTGTTGTTTTGTCTCTGTAACTGCAGCAAACTCCCACAGCCTCTCAGCACCGTCTTTAGAGCACGCAAACCCCAGTCGTAGTGCTGCTGCGGCGTCAACAGTTCTCTGCACACAAACACATTCACACAGAAACACACAAGATCAGTTCTAGGGTCAGTGGATATTTGGGGCCACACCAGTAAAAATATATATTTATAAATAAAATAGTGTCAAATTAAAATTACAATGTATATATAAAATTATATATGCACGGCTGTTCAAAAGTTTGAGGTCGGTAAAATTTTTTAATCTTTTTGAAAAAAGTTACACTCACCATGGCTGCATTTATTTGATCAGTAAAACAGTAAATATTGTTTTCTATTGTAATATATTGTAAAATGTAATTTATTTCTGTGATCAAAGCTGTATTTTCAGCATCATTACTCCAGTCTTCAGTGTCACATGATCCTCCAGAAATCATTCTAATATGCTGATTTGCTGCTCGAGAAACATTTAGTGGAAACTGAGATAAATTTTATTTTTCAGGATTCTATGATGAATAGAAAGTTCAAAAGAACAGCATTTGTTTGAAATAGAAATCTTATTAACATTATAAATGCCTTTACTGTTTGATCAATTTAATGTCTCCATGCTGAATAAAAATATTAATTTCTTACAAACTTTTGACCCCAAACTTTTCGAATGGTACTGTATAAATAAGAAAGTTGGTCTCTTCAGGCCTCGAACACACACTCAAGTCACTACCTGGCCAGATTGAATATAGCGACCAATTTTCGTCCGAGTGCTTTTCCTTCTTTAAACCCTTCTGAATACAGGATGACCTCAGCGATGAGCTCGTTATCAGGACTCGTCATGGCAACTGGTCGGAAGAGCTGCTTCAGATTATCTGGCAGCTTCTGCCGTCCTCCGTATCCTTTACCCGCTGGGTTCAGAGTAATAAAGACTCCCGAATTTGGGTCCAACTCCACCTGAAAACACACACAACACAGAGTATTCTCTCTGTACCATCACATTTGAGTTTAAAAACCTCTTGCGTTGGTGTTGTATTTTTACGCCTGTGTGTGTGCGTTTCACCTCTTTACTGAGCAGCTGGCAGGTGGTCCGGTGGTTCTTCAGTGAGTTCTGGATGGCTTGTATCTGCATGGAGACGGCGGAGAGCACAGCCTCTTCCAGACGATTGAACTCATCAAAACAACCCCACGCTCCACACTTCACCAGCCCCACGAAGATCCGGCCCATGGACTTCACATCTATACCCTAAAACACAGAGATATTAGACACTTTCACACATGAAACCTCTTTAACTGCTGTAAAAAATAGCTTTCTAACTTCTCCAGTAATGGCACCTGTTATACACAGTAACATGGAGCTTAATGCAGTAATACAGAATCAACAGCTGGTTTACTTGCATTTTGATTGAAAATGCACATTCATTCTCTGCCAGCAGGTGGCGCTTTCGGAACGGCAGAAATATAGCGGTTTCCCCGGTAACACTGAAATGTGCAGCTTTATTTAATGTGAATATGCATGTTTATTTAATGAATAATAGCCTTTTGAAGTTTAATGGTCACATTAAGCCTTATGGCAATTCTGGTCTTTCCGTCCCCAAAGTTAAGACCTCTTGAAATCATAATTAAGACTTTTTATGACCTTAAAATTGATACAACAAAATGTAAGACTTTTTAAGGACCCGCGGAAACCCTGTCTAAATAGAAAAATACTGTTAAATTTAAAGGCTTATTACAAAAAAAAAATGTTATTACTGATTAGTTTTATTACTGATTTTAGTATTACTGGCAGTAAGGACATTTACAAAGTTACAAAAGATTTCTATTTCAAATAAATGCTGTTCTTTTGAACTTTCTATTCATCACAGAATCCTGAAAAATCAACTGCATCATGGTTTCTGCAAAAATATGAAGCAGCACAACGATTTTCAACATTGATAATAATCAGAAATGTTTCTTGAACAGCAAATCAGCATATTAGAATGATTTCTGAAGATCATGTGACACTGAAGACTGGAGTAATGATGCTGAAAATGTAGCTTTGGTCAAAGAAATAAATTACATTTTAACATATTTTCAAATGGAAAAGAGATATTTTAAATTGCAATAATATTTCACTGTTTTTTTATCAAATAAATGCAGCCTTGGTGAGCCAAAAAAATACCTACCTACAGTACATACCTACAGATCAACAAAGATCCGGTTTATTGATTTCTATCTAGACCCACAGGTACTGTAGGGTTTTTATTTATTATGTGTGTGTACCTCATCACAGTTGAAGACCAGCACTTGTCTTCCGAACAGTCCTCCCAGGGCTTTAACGGACTCGGTCTTGCCGGTTCCCGCGGGGCCGTAGGGATTCCCACCCAAACCCATTTTCATGGCCTGTGTCAGTGTCAGATAGCACTTATCCGTCAGGGGCGTGTGAACCAGTTTAGGAGCATTACCCTGAGAGAAAGATAGAGAGAGTCAGTCTCTGTGGAGCAGCGCGAGGATCCATTTCTATCATATGAGACTGACGGCATCCTTTGTGGATAAATATGAAACGTGCAACAAAATCTGCATGTACAACACTGTTCAAAATTTTGGGGTCAGTAAGAGTTTTCAGCAAGGATGCAATAAATTGACTAAAATGAGAGAAAAGACATTTTTAACAGATTTCTGTTTCAAATAAATGCTGTTCTTTTGAACTTTCTATTCATCTGTAAATCCTGAAAAATTAAATGTATCTCAGTTTCCACAAACATATGAAGCAGCACAACTGTTTTCAACATTGCTAATAATCAGAAATGTTTCTTGAGCAGCAAATCAGCATATTAGAATGATTTCTGAAGGATCATGTGACACTGAAGACTGGAGTAATGATGCTGAAAATACAGCTTTGATCACAGGAATCAATTACATTTTATAATATTTTCACATAGAAAACGCTTGTTTTGAATTGTAATAATATTTCACAATATTACTGTTTTTACAGGATTTTTTTATCAAATAAATGCAGACTCCAAATTGCCAAAAATACCAATTGAACGCTACTATACCAAAAGCCTTAGCTCACAAATAATGCTTTATGTAGATGTCACTTCATAACTTTCCACTACGTGAGCATCCAGTCACATTATATCATTAATATTCATGAGCCAGTTTTGTTAATTTGAGGCAGTGTCTGACTGCACACTACTTTGTGACTTGAACACTGAGCTGATCACCTGATACTCATATGTGTAGCTGAACTCTGCGTCCACCATCTGTATGGAGCAGCGCTGGTCTGCGGTCAGATAGAATCGCAGCTGTTTCTTCCAGATCCAGTCATCGGTGCTGTGAATCTGAGCTTCTCTCAGACTCTGAACCACTGAGATGTTGTGGATCACGTCCAGAATCAGAGCCTTCAGTTTCAACTGCAGAACTCTCGATTCTACAAGACAAAACCATCAGACACACATTAACGGCTAATACAAGCTGAAGTTTGATCGTGTTAGGGGTTCGTTACGTCCTCAAAAACACGGACATACACACATTTGAAGCACAGATTAGATTGGGAGCAAGGGTGGAGGCTTATAAAGAACAGGTTGGAAGTGTTTGTAATGGACCATTTCGACCCTGCAGCAGCAGTTTTTCCAGAGTGACTTATAAGCAGAATTAGCCATAATCACTGTTAACAGTGAGACTCATCAGAGGCTCCATTTATTTGAATTTATAATGGATCGCAGTGAATAAACCCCTGAGCTCATAAATGGACTAAAGTGCTTTATGGATATTCAGATCGCTTTATTCATTTGATTAACCTGACAATTAGCGAACGCTGTAAATATGCAGCCAGAAATTAAAGGTTTCATTCAGAATTGCCTGCAGTCTGAAAAAAACCCACTGAAATTCACATTAAAGAAATTAAAAATACAGAGCAGTGTCACTTAATCACACACACACACACACACACACACACACACATTTACTCTTTTAATATGAGGACACACCATTTTATTTAATATAATTATAATGAATACCAATCATAGTAATTATTTATTTTTATTTAGTAATTTATATTATTTTTAATTATATTTTTTTAAACAAGAATCAGTGGTGTTTATCATGTAAAATACTGTTACAATGCAAAAGATTATAATAATTTGAAAAATAGGCTTCATTTTCTTAATGCAAAATAAAATTTCTTATTTATTTTGTTTGATTTTGGTGTAAAATATGACCTGAACATGTCCATTACTAGTTAAACTACTACTGTAACCTGAATCCAAGTATTTAGGATAAATAGGATTGTTAGAAGTAAATACAAAGTTATCACTGTATTTATGAACCACTTCAGAAAGCGCACACACACACACACACACACACACACACACACACACACACACACAGAGTCAGGTGTTGGTTAGAGCTGGGCAATATGGCCAAAAGTATTATCACAATATTTATTTTAATCGATATCGATATCTATTGTGATGTTCATTTACTGTTAATGAGGAAGGAAATGTTTTCCACATGTTTGTTAGACCTCGAGAATAAATTTAAACATAACTTTGTTCATAATTAAACTCCAAAGAGTAAGATACCTTTTAATTTAGGGCCCTATGAAATCTATTTTATTTTCCTCTAAATTCTTTTTTCCATTTATTTTTTCTGGATTCTGTGTTTTATGATTCAATACAAATTTATAGTAAAAAATGATGTCTAATGAAATTAATAAATAAAACTTTAACAGTCTGATCATTCCTTTAAAATGTAAATAAAAAAATTAATTTACAACAAACCATTGCATTTTTATTGTCAAGTAAGACTATGCATAACAGAACTGTATAAATTAATGAAAAAATACCTTGGTTGTATGATATTCCTTAAAAATATTATTATTATTACTTTGAGAATTATATTTTAGTATACAATACGAATATATTTCTGTCATAATTTCTTCAAGTTAAACCAGACTTTTATTTTGACAGGTTTTTGACGGTAGTTTTTTTCTCAAATGAAACCGTGTAATGCTGGTGAAGTGACACTCAGAGCAGCTCTGGAGACTGAAGTTAATGTGTTCATGTCCTCATAGATTGAGATGCAGACACTGAAAACAGTGAGCATCACGTGTGTTTGAGTTTGTGTATCAGATGAAACCGCGCCATTCATTCACACAGAGACACGCAGAACAGAGGCATGCACTGACTGGCTGCTGCTGCGTTTATTTCTGCTGTGTGACAGACTGTCCATATCGAGTAAAAACGTCCAGAGCTTATCATCGGTATCAACACAAATTCTATCGCAGTCTCGATATGATCTCGTTTATCACCGAGCCCGATGTTGGTGTACCTGCAGTGTCGTCCATGTTGGTGTCTACGCTGGTGTAGCTCTCCAGTTTGGCGTTGAGCTCCAGCTCCAGCTGATGGAGGTTCTGCTGTCGGATGGCGTTCTCCACATCAGCTGTGAACTGGATCTGCTCTGCCAGGCATAGAATCTGGAAACAGAGTCACTCCACAGTCACTTTAGCTCTCTTTCCAGCATTCACACAGTCACACAGGAGATGTTTCAGGGTGTTTTTCATCTCCGTGGAGAGAGCGCTCAGCCAAACCTGACACCAACCCACAAAATTAAAGAGATATTAAATATAAAACAATAAAATATATTTATATACAGT
>NW_015540937.1:301105-302255 GCF_001515605.1 Sinocyclocheilus anshuiensis
ATATAAAACATATATAAATAAAATGTTTAATATATAGAATATATAAATATATATCAAAACTGACACCAACCCACAAAATTAAATATTAAATATAAAAGAATGAAATATAAAACATTTATAAATAAAATGTTTAATATATAGAATATATAAATATATATCAAACCAACCCACAAAATTAAATATTAAATATAAAAGAATGAAATATAAAACATTTATAAATAAAATGTTTAATATATAGAATATATAAATATATATCAAAACTGACACCAACCCACAAAATTAAATATTAATTATAAAAGAATGAAATATAAAACATTTATAAATAAAATGTTTAATATATAGAATATATAAATATATATCAAAACTGACACCAACCCACAAAATTAAATATTAATTATAAAAGAATAAAATATTAAATATCTATAAATAAAAGGTTTTATATATAAAATATTTATAAATATATCTCAAACCTGACACCACCTCAAAAAATTAAAGGAATATTAAATCTAAATTAATAAAATATAAAACACACACACATATATAATGTAATTTAATTAGCAGCATGTCACACCATAAGCCCAGATCATGAGACAACAAAAACACAGTCAGTACACACAGACAGCATGACAGAGATCTGACCTCCACGTCGTTGGAGATGCTGACGGTGTTCTGGAGCGGCACGGTCTCACCCTCCAGTGATTTCATGGCTGTGATGCTCTGAAAACTCGGATCAAACTCCACACTGCTGATACCTTAAACACACAGTCATCCCACGTCTCTATATGCAGCTGCTTGTGTGACAACTGTGAACAGGCGTGCGTGTGTGTGTGTGTGTGTGTGTGTGTGTGTGTGTTACCTGCGAAGAGTTTCTTCAGGTGTGTGTGTATGACAGTAGGGTTTGTGGCCTGTCCGAGAATCTCCAGTAGATCGTCGTCTCCAATGAAGTAAAACCGAGGAAATGCAGAACGCTTCTCCTGCAGGGGTCAAAAGTCTCATTCAAATATTAAAATAAAACATATAAATATATAATAAATAACATATTTTTATATTTATATTAATTGTATATTTTTTATATTTATTATTTCTACCATCATCAACATAACACCAACATAAACATGGGAAAAGCAAAAAAGCATAAAATTGCATAAAA
>NW_015540937.1:302385-325806 GCF_001515605.1 Sinocyclocheilus anshuiensis
TATATATGTAAATAAAATTTAAAAATATATACCAGTCACTAATTTCTGAAGCACCCTCAGTATTTATTTCTGGAACCGGGTCTGGATAAAACTGTGTTTGAGCAGTTTCATTATCAGTAGCTCATATTTAGGCGATCGCATTGATTTATGTGGCAGTAGGCTTTGCTTCAAAGTCGGAAAAATTAGCAGGATATTTGTTAATTTCCTCTGTGAAAATCTCTATACAGTTAGAGTAAACATTAATGCACATGGGCTTCATCGAATACTCCTTGCATCTGTTGATTTCATCTGTGGATTATTTGGTTTTATTTAGTGTGAATCTCCGATAAGTTCTGATACGTAATAAATAACATGATATGCGGCCGGCCAATGTTAACTTTATTTCAATCAAAACATAAAACATTATTTACACCGGTTGCATCTGCGAGGCATAAGTTACAATTATATTTGTCCGTGACTCCAGAAATATGTTGGCAGATCTTTTATTAATAATAATAATAATAATAGACATATTTGTGCCACTTTCAGAAGGCAGCACAGCTTTACATTATTTACACATGAGGGGGAAAAAAACATGTATTTTCACATCAAGCCAATGAAGAACGTGTGTTGTTAATAAAATTACAATTTATATTATAAAATAGAAAATTTTTACTTATTTAATTTTTTTGTTTTGTTTTTTTATATACAGTATTTAACATGCATAAATAGTTAGATTACATATCTAAAGGCTTTACCTCCAGGAACTCATTGAGGGATTTCTGGCAGCGCTGTAACTGGTCCAGGATGGTGACGAGGGAGTTCCTGATTCCAGCTCGAGTGCTGAGAGACGTGACCCTGCTGTCCATCTGAACGTCTGACATGATGGCCCTACAAGCACATACACCGGTGAGCGATTCTACACTCATCTGTCTCACACCTGTCCCAGCAACCCCTCCCTTCCTCCCCGCTCACCTGAAATCCTGGTCCACTCTCTGAAAGCGGGCCTGTTCCCGCGGCAACGCCCCACGCCCAAATATGGGCTCGAGGTAGACCCACTTCCTCTGGATGGTGTTGAGGTTCTGGAGGTACTCGTCAAGGTCGGCCAGTCGGGTTTCCCACAGCGACACTTTGTCCTGGAAGCGCAGGTAATAGGGCGAGTCTTTGAGCGACTGCAGCAGGCAGCGGTTGTCTCCCACCTGGTTGACCATGTCCCTCCAGTCCTTGATGACGCGCAGAGAGCCGCCCTGACTGTCTGTGTAGTCCGTCAGGGTGAAGCACGCGCCGGCGCCCCACAGCTCCAGCTCCCGCAGGGCCTCACGGATAGTGACCTCGGCCTGAGCGCGACTGTTCAGATCCTGCTCACAGACAGAGAAACCATTACCGTGAGAGTTTATGACTTAGATAAAGTTTTAAAATGCCTGTAGAGCTCAGATAATGTTCATAAACAGACTACATAATTATTAGTTTTCCATGTTAATCTAACTTTTTGTCCTAAATAGACATGGCTGCACTGCAAAAATGTTCTTATTTAGTATTTTCTTACTTATTATATATGATAATATGATTATCAATGAATTCCTAGAGTTATATAGCATAGATAGATAGCATAGACAGACAGACAGACAGACAGACAGACAGACAGATAGATAGATAGTAGGGCTGGGTTTCGATTCAGATGTCCCGATTCGATTTCGATTCGCAAGCTCTCGATTCGATTCAATTCTCGATTTTTTTGATTACATTCAGTGAATATAGTTTTAATACAAATGCTATTGATATTTCTAAAAAATGAACAGTAAACATCAGTTTACAAATGGTGAATTAATAAAAAGAAATTAAGAACCACATGCCTGTATTTTAAACCTATTCTTTTTTTTGTATAGGGTCCTTTTTTAAACAATAATAGGGCCCTATAAAATGTTCTTAATTTTTCTGGTAATCAGATGAAGGCATAAAACATTAATTTAATTTATCCTAATCAAATGAAAATTAAACCCTTTTATTTTTTGGCAAACAAAGTGCTGCACAACAGAGGTTTACTGTTAAAATTAAAAAGAAAACAGATGTGATTATTCCTTTAAAAATAAAGATTTATTAATATTTATTAGCAGTAGTAGCATTGAGTCTTAAGACCGCTAAATAGTAATATATTCTGACAGTAGAACATTAAACTAAACTTTTATTTTGACGGGTTGCCGTGAAGAACTTGCAGCTGCTGTGTATGTGATATGACGGTAGTTTTCTCAAATGAAACGGTAAAATGCTAATGAAGTGACTCTCAGAGCAGCTGGAGATGACATTCGTGTTCATATCATCATATAGTGAGACGGCAGAAGCTGAAAACACCGCGAGCGTCATCCGCGCTTTAGTATGTGTGTAGTAAACAAAAAAGTGCGCCGCACCATCCGCCATTCATTCATTGCGGAAATCATGGCGCCTTATGCGTGATATCAAATGCTTCCGCAGATTTATAGTGTTACTATAGCATTTCACCTGAGCATTGCGAATTGTGCGTATGGCCATGATAAGTGCTGAATGAATGACTTTCTGTTGTAGCATCGCGCAAGGTAAATAAGGGTGACATCTAGTGGAGAAGACTAATGATAAGATTCATGTTAATCAGATCTTGTTTTAAATGTGTGCTGAAATAAATACTGGAAAAGATCGATTCACGGCTTTTGAGAATCGATATCGAATCGACACCATTTAAAAAAATTATTAATCGGAAAATCGTCCTAATAGATAGATAGATAGATAGATAGATATAATGACATTAATTTAAAATAAAATACCAGAATATTTGAATATCTAAAAAAAATATATATTTTGTTAGAATTATTTAGATGACAAATATATTAAATAAATCATTAAGATATATATAAAAATGTATTTTTGTCTTTGTTTTCTAGCAGAAATACCTAAACTTTCCTTAATCAAGATACATGAAGTTGAGAAGCAAAATGACACAAGATATTAACGTCTTGTTTTCTGGAAGATAAAAAATCTAAATTAAGTGAGTTTATGCTTACATCTGCTTATGCCGATGTTTTTTTTCTTCTTGTTTTATGCTTAAACACTTAATTGTTCGGAAAACAATACTTAATATCTCACATCATTTTGCTTGTATCTTAACTTAAGAATGTTTAGATATCTGTACTGAAAAACAAGACAAAAATACTAAGTAAGAAAATAGTTTTCTGCTGTGTGGTCATGTCTGTTTAGGACGAAAACCTGACACAGAAAAGAATCAACTGAATAACACAATACAATACTACACAAAATACTAAATAAGAAAATGATTTTTTGCAGTGTGTCACAGTAAAGCATGACCTGAAGTGTGCGTAGATGTGTGTGTGTGTGTGTATGTGTGTGTGTGTGTCTGTGTGTGTGTGTGTACCTTGAGCTCCAGGGCTTTGTCTATGATGTTGTCGGCCACTCGCAGCAGGTCTCTGAACTGCAGTCTCTCTAGTGTGGTTCCTCTGGGCAGAGAGACGAGCCGGAACAGATCCAGCCAGTGTTCCTGAGAGAGCTGCTCACCTCGCACGTACTTCAACACTGGAACCACGGCCTGAAACACACAGCTGCATCCTTAGCACACCTGTTTAGCCCAGCAACAAATATATACAATTAAAGTAGCAATAACTGAACAACAATCATATAGGGATGTAACGATTCACTCAACTCACGATTCGATTTTCTCACAAGGCTACCGCTGTAAACAAAGTGCTTATGAATGCTACTTTAATATGCATTGTTCAGAGGCAAGATGAAAAGAAAATACCACGTAAACTTTTCTAAAGCCAGTAAGTTCCCCTCAGAGATACATTCATATAAACTCCTACTCCAACTGTATCGCGATTTGTTGAGCATCTCAACCGATTTGAATCGTCACATATTTGAATCGATTTTCGACCGGCTCGCGGTTAATCGTTACATCCCTACAATCATAGCAAGTTGATTCATTTTAAGTACTTAACTACAGACATCGTTACTTTTGAAAAATGTATTAGCTGCAATACTAGTAACAAAAACTAGCTAAATATATTACAGCTTTTTTTTATTATAAATTTTAATTCATTATATGAATTAATTGAAAAACAACATTTTCATATTTTAAAATTATATAAATAAATTAATTAATAAATGTAAAACATATTTATAAAGTGTAATTATTCAAATATAGTGGCTTATTTTTGTATTTGTTATTTCTGCTAGTTCAAATTTATGCTCTTTTTTTTGCTTTTTCATCTTTCAGTAATATTGATAGATATATCTGTTCCACTATCCATAGGAAGCACTGCTTTGTTTTGTTTTTTACGTGTGAAAGAAAAACATTAATTTGTATGAAAATACAGAGCAGGACATATCCCAAACAAGTCAATATAATTATTATTATTTATATATTTTTTTAGCATTATTAATTGTACTTAAATGTACTTATTTATCATTATTGCAACAAACAGATATTTTCTTTTCAGAATTTATCTTTACATAATTTATCAGATTATATAATTTGTCTTTACAAAATCTGAGGAGTATTCATCTGGCAAAAACACAATGAGGGTGATTTTTCAACTAAATATTGTCAACTGAATACCACATTACATTAAATATAACAAAAAAAGTCCTAAATTCAATAGCTGAATTGTAAACATACTTATAAACTGCAGTTTAGACTAAAGGTTTATTTTACCACACAGGGACCTCTGGGAAACACTCTTAAGTGATGACTCAAATTAATTAAATAAACTGATTCGATTACTTAAGAGAGAAATTAAATAATAAATTAGCTATTAAATGTAGTTATTGGAAAAAATATAATCTTCTGCCGCACTAGTTAAGTTAGTAGCAGCACTAATTTCAACTATAACAAACACTCCGAATGACCTGAACATGACCCATCCCACGTTCAACAGAATTTCCACGGAATTCTAGTAAATAACCAGAATAATCCAGCCGTCAGACCTTGTATCTGTCCACTTCCTTCTGCAGTTTGACAGACATGCTGCTGTGCTCTTCCAGCTTCCTCAGACGGTCGTGCCACGCGAACAGAAACTCCTCGAACATGTGAGTCTTACTCCTGCAGGGAAAACACAGTGTGTCTCAGTCCTGAATGAATGCTGAATGTGTTTCAGACACAAAGACTCTGAATTTTGACATTTGTCAAAAAAAAACATTTGTAGAAATTAGGGGTTGCACCGACTAATCGACTAGTCGACTTCAATGCTCTGCCATGACGCTTTAAGCTTGACGTCGACTAGTCGCTGGTCCTATAGAGGGCGCAACAGGATAAGAAATCACACACACACAGGCTACAGACAGTAGCGCGTCCATCACGCGCACTGAATCATTCAGCGCGGAAATGTATTGTCAACACTGTTCTGTGATTTCTCAATAAAATAGCTTAGAAACTGAAAAGAAAAAGCTGTTATAGGAGCAATAGCCGTGTGGGCAGCGCTGTGTCATATGCCATAGCTGTGCACAAGTGGTTTATCACAGCTCCAGACTTATTTGTTCATTAATGATGTCATCAGCGACTAGTCGACTTCGACTCGACTTTCATCACATAAAAGTCGACTTCAAAAAATCAGAAGTCGCTCAACCCCTAGTAGAAATTCCTCCTGACGCATCTGATGTTTCTGACCGCATGTGATTGTGATTGTATTTATTCCCAAATTCAGCTTTGTTTTTTCCCACATTTTATTTAGCGTTTTTATTTTTCTGGATTCCGTTTTTTTCTGTTTACATTTTCTGAGTTCTGTTTTAACAGTTCAATTAAATTTTAGTAATCAAGCATGTCTAAATTAAAGGTGTTAAGTGTGTCAGTTGTTCCTGTGGCTCAGCGGTAGAGCATTGCGTTAGCAGCGCAAAAGCCGTGGGTTCAATTCCCAGGGAACACACACATACTGGTAAAAAATGTATAGCCTGAATGCACTGTAAGTTGCTTTGGATAAAAGCGTCTGCTAAATGCATAAATTTAATTTAATTTAAATTAACTGAAACCTCGTAAAACTCATACAATTTAACAACAATTTATTAAAGGTTTAACAAATTACACTTTTAGGTTCCTATGATATTAGTTTTAGTTTTTTTCCAAATTCAGTTTTGTCTTTCCGAAATTCTGTTATCCATTTAAATTTTTCCATTTAAATTTTAATAATCAAAAAGCATGTCTACTCAATTGAATTCATGCAACTTTAACAATTTAATAATTTACTGCACTTTTTACAATAATAGGACCCTATGAATTTATTTATTTTTATTTTTATTTTTTCCCCAGAAATTCTGTGTTGTCCTTTTTTAATTTTTCTGGATTTATGATTTAATACAAATGTATTATCAAAAACAGTGGTAATCAAATAAAGACATAAACTTTAAGACATAAACATAAATCTTTTACAATGTACGTAATCAAATGAGAATGTAACAATTCCTTTACAGGTTTACAATTAAAATTAAAACATGGAAGAAAATTTGTATGATACTCCTTATAATCATCATAATTGTATTTTTTTATTATTATAAATATTTCATTTTTATTATTTAATTTTGTTTTAATAATTATTTTATTATTAATTTAATAACACTTTTATTATTATTACTTTGAGAAGTACATTCTACTGTACAATAGTAAAACACTGTCTTTCTGTCACAATTTCTTCACATTCAAATTATTTTGACGGGTCACAGTGAAGACCTTTGGGTTTCTGTGTATCTGACAATAGTTTCATCAAATGAAATGTTATCAATGTGATTGTTGAGACTGTGACCTGAAGGAAATCCAGTCCTGCTCTGCGTGTTCATCCAGTCCCTGCTGAAACTCCTCGTAAAGCTCCCACATCTCTGAACACTCCTGCAGATCCCGCAGCGCGTCGGTCGCCAGAGACACGTCAGGAGCGCTCAGGTTAAAGTGTTCGCAGTCCTCCCTATGACACACAAACACACACACATTTACTATGGTAATACCACAGGCGTTTCTCTGCATGCGAGTACAGGAGTGAAGCCACGCACATGAGTTTTTTGCGCGTGTTCTCCAGCTCGCCGAACTCGGCTCGTCTGTCGCGGATGTTCTGAACGCAGCGCTGCAGAGTCTCGTGGTCACCTGACTCGATGATGTCATGCCCGGGTTTGAGCTGGTCCCAGCGAGCTCTGAACTTCTGCAGGTCCTGCAGGTAAACCTGCACCCGAGACTCAACGTTCCCCTTCATCACCTCCACCTGAGAGACACTCATTTTAGCAGGTCATTTTCAATGAATCTCACTGAATCTGTTGCATTTAGACTTACTGAAATGCGCAGATGTAGTCTAATTACTGACTGCTTGTTCATGACTGTTATTTTAGTATCACTGATATACTATCATGTTTTTTCATATTTTGAAATTCATATTTTATAGTTTTGTTGTTTATTTTTGTCATTTTTCTATTGTTTTTGTCTGTTTTTTAAGTGTCTATTTAGTTTAGTAATTTACATCCTACAACTAAATGAAATGTTGTTTAGATTTTAAACTAATTGTAAATATTTTGAATTTGTTTTTATTTTTATTTTTATATTTCCCATTTTCATTTTAAAGTTTTAGTAATTATTTTGCGAGTTTGTTTTTTTGTATGTCTTTTTTAATCCATTTTTATTTGAGTAATTTAAGTAGTTCAACTACATGAAAAATTTGAAACTTAAATTTGAAACTGAAAATAATTTTATATTGTATTTCTGTTAGCATTCATTTTATTTCAATTACCGTACTTTTCAAAAATATTTTTAGTTTTAGTTAATAATAACACTGGTTCATGACATTTTGTGGGTAAAGACACACATATGAAACAGTATTTTATTGCATTACATGAAAAAAAATGAAAGAAAAGACAAATATATTGCAAAATTCTACTGGTTATTGTGGAAAATTAATTTTGATATTTTCCATTTTTATTTTCATTTTAAAGTTTTAGTAGTTTTGTTGTGTAGACATTAAAAATGTCTTTTTAATTTTTATTAATTTGCATTTCAGTTTTAATTTTAGTAATTTGAGTACTTTCAATAAAAATGTGAAATTTTGAAACATTTTATTGTATTAAACTATTGTATTAAATTAAAAAGGCACAAATATGTTGCAAAATTCAGCTGGTTATTGTGGAAAATCAGAATAACGTACGAAACAGTGGTGTGCATGTATTAGGGTGTGTTTGTACCTGTTCTTTAATCATGAGCTGATGACTTTCCATCATGAGCTCAAATTTGTCCCATCTGGCTCTCAGGGAGCTGATGGTGTCCAGTCCTCCGCCCGCCACAGAGCGCAGCAGCCTATTCTTCTCCTCCGCCTGCTGGAACTGAGGCAGTATCTGCACACCACATCAGAACAACATTCACAAATCAACTTTAGCAGAATCAAATTACACGCTGCTGTGCCACATTTACATTCACAGATGTGAACCAAAAGTTTAGTTTCAGACACTTAATAGCAAATAAACAAGAAATTAGTTGAAATTCTGAATTTCAAATGTACCTGCCCGTAAAAGTCACATAGAAAGCAAACTGTGGTTGGCCGTTTTACGTCGCTCAGATGATGTAAGTGGGCAGTTTTTAGCTAGAATAAGCTGCAGCATGGCTCATATTCAAGTCTGGCTACATGATACATGTTTACGTGAAGGAGAAGATTTCCCATTCAACAGTGAGCTGAATGAGGGTGTTGATGGTGATGTACCTCGGGTTTCTGGGTCTGTAATTGGCCGTGTTTGGCATTGGCCTCTCCGATCTCATCGATGCTCTCAGGACGTAAGGACAACGTCTCCATCGCACTGCTTATAAAAGAGTCGATCACCTGAATGTGACCTGCACACACACACAGGACGGCAGTATTAAATATGTAAACACAAAGTGCAAATATGACCAGCAGAGGTCGATGTTACACCATCTGATTTACTGAACACCACTGCAAAGATCTTTCTGTCATAGTATGTGCCTGTTAGGATCTGTGGTATTACAGTACTATTTATATACTAGCATAGCATTTATTCATATTTGGAATTATTTTTATTATGAACTTTTACCATTTTGAGAAGTTTTTTAATATATATTTCTATTTAGCTTTATTTTTATTTGTTTTGGTGATTTTGTAATGTGCTTTTTGCCATTTTTAATTAATTTTTAAATATTTCTATTTATCTTTATTTTTATTTATTTTAGTATTTTTTCTTGTTATGTGCTTTTGTCTTTTTTTATATTTCCATTTAGCTTCATTTTTATTTGTTTTCGTTTTTGTAATTTTTCTGTGTGTTGTCATTTTTATTAGAATTGTTCTTAATATTTCTATTTAGCTTTATTTTAGTATTTTTTCTTGTTATGTGCTTTTGTCTTTTTTTATATTTCCATTTAGCTTTATTTTTATTTGTTTTTGTCATTTCTCTAATGTGTTGTCATTTTGATTAGATTTTTTCTTAGTATTTCTATTTAGCTTTATTTTTATTTGTTTTAGTTTTTTTTCTTGTTATGTGCTTTTGTCATTGTTTTTGTTTTTTTATATATTTCCATTTAGCTTTATTTTTTATTTGTTTTTGTTTTTGTAATTTTTCTGTTCTTTCATTTTTTATTAGGTTTTGTTTTCTTAATATTTCTATTTAGCTTTATTTTTATTTTTTATTTTTTTGTAATTTTGTTAAAACTACAAATTAAACTGATGAACCCTTTTCACATTTTCCTGTAATTTAATCCCAAGGTAATAAAACATAAAAATAATAAAAGTATAGTTTTATAAAAGTACATTACATTTTTTTTAAATGTAAAATTCTTACACTACTGGGGAAATATGTCATCACTATCTCCATTTTATTTAAGTTTTTGAACTAATATTTATATCTAACATTATTTCAATCACTACAATAGTTTTAGTTAACAATAACCACAGTAGTTTGGATGCACGTGTTGTCTTTAAACACCATGAGCGCTGTATAGTGTGTGTTGAACATCTGATCGCACCCTGGATGGATCTCCTGAGGGACGTCAGCAGAGCATCAAACAGCCTCTGGATGAGATCGTCCACGGCCACTCTGACAGGTTCACAGTTCACCGTGATGCAGTCGACCTTCTCTGTGCTGCACACACACACACACACACACTGTTAAACACAACACATGCTCTCAAACACACAGTATATATGATCACACACACACACGGGCAGATACCTGGGCAGCCGCTCGGCCTCTTTTCCTTTGGCTTTGAGAGCTTTGAAGTTCCTCTCCCAGTCCTGGACGCTGTGAAGGTGTTTCTCCACCAGAACATCCACATCCACCTGCCCCAGAACCACCCAGTCCTGAACACAGACACACAGGACATCAAATCAACCACGCAAACATCTCAGGAGGCTTGATGTTACAGAGCACATGCATAAATTCATCGTGGATTTTCATATGAGCTACGTTCAAAATGAAATCCATTAACCGTAGGTCTAAACAGGTTGATTGCAGACGTCAAGGAGAAATATGTCAGAGAAACGCCTAATGTAAATAGTAACGTGACTAACCATATAATCATTCAGCTAAATAACCAGGCTGTTCAACTTTAAGACTAAAAAGGGGGAGAAGAAAAAGCTTCCCATATCTTTGGTTCTTAATGCCAAAGGTCATGCAATACAAACAAACTAGTGAAAATTCATCTATTGCTTGGTAGAAGCTAGTCAAATTAACCCAAAGTAAAAGAAAATACAACCAAGACAATATTTAATATGGACTCAAAACAAACATTTTATTATTTATATAATATTATAATATTATTAACATTTTAATTAGCTTTTATTTTTTTATTTTCAGTTTTCAATTTAGTTTAAGTTTCAGTAATTTTGTTATGTGCTTTTGTCATTTTTATTAGATTTTTTTTTTTTTTTTGACTAATGAGTTTTCTTTTTCTTTTTGTATTTTAGTTTTAGTAAATGTAGCATTTCAAATTAAACTTGTTTTATTTCAGTTAGCTGCCCTGGCAACATTTTTTTAAGCTTTTCATCTAATGTTTTATTTTATTTTATTATTTTATATTACTTTATTTTATTATTTTATTTCAATTAATGAAAACAACTGTTTAGTAGTTTAATTACAATACTAAACAATAACACTGCTCCAAAGAACATAAAACCATCAAAGACACATTTAAAAACTTATATTGCACAATTTTCCTATTCAGCTGATGTCAGTTTTGCATATTGTTTGACCAGCGCAGTTCAGAAATCACGGTGACGTTCAAACATTTCAAAGATTGATTTATAAGGCCATTTTAGGGTCATGCTTTAATGCAATAAATAATTTTGGTACTGAAGTAAAACCAGTCAAGTGCTCACTCCCTTAAAGGAGTTTATTTTCTAAAGGGTCAAAAGTTGAAGAAACCAATTCATACAGCTACTAAACTCATATGAACAGAGTATATGCTAATAATGTGATATTTTGGCACACGCTGGAAATCTAGAAAATTTAGACTGCAACTTCTGTTATTAGCCACATAAAAAAAACTCCAATCCAGCAAAACTGAAATAAACCACTCCGACGTTTCTACAAAAGCTTTTATTAGGTCTCTTTCTCATGAAGTAGTGAAATGAGCAAAACGCTGAGCTGTCATTTCAGATTTGGAAAGAGCACACTCATTAGAAACGCTAGGGTGTATTTTGCATACAGTAGGCTTGTAGAGTGTGAGAGTTAATGAAAGTATGATGACGGATCATTGTCAGTGTACAGAGAGTTGTACACAGCTAATTAAAGCAGCACCTGCCCAGTGATCGGACATCTGCTGTGAACAGACACGCAGATCTGAGACAGAACGGCTTGTATGAGGTTTCCCATCCGTGCTGCTAAAGAGGAAGCGTTCGGCTCATTTCCTCTCTGTGTGGGCGCAGAAATCAGAAGTGAGTTTGTGTGTGAGTGTGCCGAGATTCCCCGTGACTGCATTAAAGCGGCACAAGAACAACCTCTGGCATATGGTTTTCTAAACCACAATTGAAATAATGAAAATGCATTAGTGCTGAAACACAACAATAAATAGAGGCTTACATTGGATTCATCTTTACAAAAAACTAGTGAACCTATCCAGACAGCATTTTTGGGCATCACATGTGCGTTCAATATGTCCAGGGATGCAGTCCGTGCGGTTTTAAGTCATAGGTATAGTCTGTAATATAATGTAGACGTGTGTGGGTGGGTGTTTACGGTGTTTTCTAGAACATCACTGTATAATGACCTCAGTTCATGACCTTTACGTGCTGAAATTCCCTTTGTGTTCTAATATTCTATTAAATTGGAATCCACCATGAATTAATTGTCCAGAACTGTATTCATAATCAACATTTACTTCAACTAATTTTCAATGCATGTTGCAATGTATTCTGGGCTTGCTTCATACTTGAAGGATATGCAATACCTTTCAACAAAAATGTATTACTTTAATTTTATATATATATATATATATATATATATATATGAAAGGAGATGCATGCTTATATATATATATATATATATATAAAATATTTACATTTTGAATTATACTATATATGCTTCAAGTACAAAGCAAGCCCAGAATACGTTTATAATAATTAATTTTTATATACATATAAATATATATAGAGAAAGAGAGAGAGAGAGATATATAGAACGATAGATAGATAGAACGATAGATAGATAGATAGATAGATAGATAGAATTTTTTTAAATAAGTCTCTTCTACTCAGGTTGCAGGATCAAAAATGCAGTAATATTGTGAAATATTGTAAAATATTACAATTTAATTTAAAATAACTGTTTTCTATTTGAAAATATTTTAAACTGTAATTAATTCCTGTGACGTAAAGCTGTATTTTCAGCATCATTACTCCAGTCTTCAGTGTCACATGATCTTCAGAAATCATTCTATGCTGATTTGCTGCTCAAGATTTCACGTTCATATTTCATATTTTTGTGGAAACTGTGAAACATTTTATTTTTCAGGATTCACAGATGAACAGAAAGTTCAAAAGAACAGCATTTATTTGAAATAGAAATCTTTTGTAACATTTTGACTTTTGAGCAATTGAATGCGTCTTTGCTGAATCAATAAATAATACCAATAATTTCTTTCAAAAACAAAAATCTTTCTGACTATAAACTTTTGAATGGTAAGTGTACATGATGTTGTTTTTAGTCAAAAGCAGGCATCTTAAAAAGCAGATAAATTCTGCTGCCTATAAATGGAAAAACCTTCTCAAACCTGATCTATGACATTACCTAGTTGGGCAGCTCACTAGGGTCTGGAACGCAGTCTGCGGTACCTTAAACTTGTCCAGCATGTGTGTGAGTCGACTGAAGAGGTGTTCGGCTTTGCTGAAGATGGTCAGGAAGCCGCTGGCGTTGCGTTCGATCATGCAGGTGAATATGGGCTCCTCTCCCGTCTCGCTCACGCCCTTAAACTGGTTCGGGATGCAGATGAACCTTTTCATCTCGCGGTAGTACTTTGCTCTGACCTCCTCGAACGCAGGACGGAACTGCAGCCGCCCCTGCCTGCAGAAACGCAAGATATTAAACGATAGTTCATCCACAAATGAGGGTGAGTAAATGTTTCGGTGGGTTTTTGAGTGAACTGCTCCTTTAAAACACAACAAGAGGAGTGGGGCTCTTACTTGAAGATGAGGTCGATGTTAATCTCTGGCAGGTTCTTGTTGAGGGCCTCCAGTCCCACCTGATACTGATGCTCCAGAGCTTTATACAGCTGATGGTTCCAGTGCTGACGCCAGGCCCTCATGTCTCCTGCACGAAACCCCTGAACACACACACACACTTAAACAGAGATGTTTAAGGAGTCTGATAGAAACATTGACTGTTCCAAAGCCCAGTGAACTGCCTACATAGACAGCATTGTTAGACACCACAGGGACAAAACTGTGCCACCTAACAAGGCATATGAGGTTCCACTTTGGTAAGAATGTTGCAATTTTTCTGATAAAAATCATGACTGTGATTTAAAATGTTAAAAAATGTTTTTTATTTTACATTGATTGCATTATATTAATTATTACTATTATTACTATTAAATAAAATAGTTTTAAAAATCACTGTAAAAATCAAGCATTTAAGACAAATAACATAATAAAAAAAATGTACAGTACAACTGTAAAATTACAATACTAATATTTATGGCTGTCTCAATATCTTCATTATCAAACATTAAACCATCACACTTTTATTTTGGAAAAGAGTAGGAAGTCCTTCTCTTTTGTTGTCAAAAACCATTTGGGAAGTTTGGGAAGATGGTTGGCACAAGTTGCGTTCACAAACGTACGTTATAAGTGACCCAAACTCAGAGCAGATGCAGAGATGAGTTTGTGTGGAGCAGCATTTACTGGAAACGGAGCCGCTCTGCAGACAGCAAGGCAGTATTTGAGCAGATATGAAGAATCATGATCACCTGAGACTCTAGTGTGGCGAATCCAGTCCTGAGATCCTGAAGAGCATCTTTCCACCTCTGCTGCTGACGCAGGAGATCCACTCCCATCAGACTCACCACCTATAAAACACACACACACACACACACACACACAATGGCTCTTCCATGCTAATCTGAATTTGTGTCGACCCTCCGAACGGTCAAGTCAGCATGAGGTATCAGGTTGAAGGCCTGAGGAAGAGGAGAGAGGAAGATCACCTTGTCAGTGAAGTCGGTGTGCCACTTCCTGAGTTTGCGGTTCTCCATGGAGAGTCTCTCTGCGGCACGCTGCAGTTTACTGATGTACTGCTCCAGCTCTTTAGGATTCTCCCACGTGATCTGGAGTTTTCCACCTTCGTCACGAGATTGAGACCGTGGATTCTGCTGCAAAACAAATATCATACAACAAACAGATGATGCATAGTCTTTATGTGACCAGTTTATTACACTATGACATTCAAAACACTGCCTGTACACACTTTAGTATGCACTAATGTAAGAATTTTTTTGATCTGAAAGAAACTAATACTTTTATTCAGCAATGATGCACTGAATTGATCAAAGGTGAAAGTAGACATTTATAATGTTACAAAAGATTTCTACTTCAAATAAATGCTGTTCTTTTGAACTTTCTATTCATCTGTGAATCCTGAAAAATAAAATGTATCACAGTTTCCACAAAAATATGAAGCAGCACAACTGTTTTCAACATTGATAATAATCAGAAATGTTTCTTCAGCAGCAAATCAGAATATTAGAATGATTTCTGAAGATCATGTGACACTGAAGACTGGAGTAATGATGCTGAAAATACAGCTTTGCATCATAGAAATAAATTACATTTTACAATATATTCACATAGAAAACAGTTATTTTGAATTGCAAAAATATTTCACAATATTACAGTTTTTACTGTATTTTGATCAAATAAATGCAGTCATGGTGAGCAGAAGAGACTTCATTCAAAAATATTCAAATCTTACCGAGCCCAAACTTTTGAACGGTAGTGTATCTCTGTATAATACAGTAAAATACAGTTTCACAGCAGTAGGACAAAAGAGTTACCTTGATGACCTGTTCGAAGGCCAGAGCACAGCCGAGCATCATGGGTCGTTGAGAAGGGATCATCTGCTGATCGATGGTGTTGTAGAAATGAGCCACCTGTTAAACACGCACAAATACATGTACACACACATAAACACACACACAACACGTCTACACACAATATTGCTTTAATACAATGCAATATTTGATGGGGAAGCTACTTAAAACTTTTAACAAAAAAGTAGCTAGCTACAATAGTTATCGACTTTAATAACTATCAGATTGTATAACTGACTTGAAAAAAAATCAGAGCAGCATTTATTTGGTGTGAATTATATTGAGTTTTGACTCAAATGAATCAGTGATTCATTTCACTGATCTGAATGAACTGATTAACAAAATTGAATCTAACTTCCTAATGCTACCTGAAAGAGAGAACACTCTTGAATGGAATACTGTTTAGAAATGTCACTATACTCAAGAATGTAGTTCAGTTAGTAGTCATACTGCTACTTTTAGTTAGTTACTCTCTCCATATGTGTGTGTGTGTGTGTGTGTGTGTGTGTGTGTTAACACACCTGTTTGAGGATGATGGCCTGTCTGTAGAACTTGTCGGCGGTGTTTGCCGCCTGCTGGATCTTAGCAGGGATGGTGAAGCCCAGAGCGGAGAGCTGCCGCACCTCTCGGAGTAAACTCACCAGCCGGTCCGAGTACTGGATCTTCAGTTTACCATCCATGTGATCCAACTCCATGACGCGATTACTGGCCTGCAAACTACACACATACAGGACAGATCTGTGGTGGTGCTCACGCCACTCACTGTGCGAATTTGCTTTGAAAATGTCGATACAAACAGAGTAAAAGCTTAATGATGAAACTTTGACCAACACATTACAGTGAGACAACTTTTGGAGGAAAATAATAAAGTCGTGTTTTTGTGACATATAAAGAGATATATTGTATTTCCCAGCATGTAAGTCACATTTTTTATCATCTGAAACTTATAATGCAGTTAACATCAAGCACGCAAAACACAAATTTGTATTAGTTTAGGTTTGGCGTTTATGATAAATGTTTATAATGAATGCTATTTACTGTATATTTTTCATTACTGTTTTGTTCTGAATCCGTGTTATTTTATTTAGCATTGATATATATATAGTTTTTGTTAATATTTTATTAAATTTTTTATATTTTCTGTTTTTACTTAAATTTTAGTTACATTTTTAGTCATTTAGTTGCGTTTTGTCATTTTAATAGTTTTTTTTTTAAATGTCTTTATAGTATTTACAAATTTTTATTTATTAGTGTATTTGGTTTTAGTTATTAATCTAAATTAAAATGAGAAATGTTGCCTTGGCAACAAAGTTTTTTTTTTCAGTTCATTTTTATTTTATTTCAAGTAACGAAAATGTTCGAAAATGTTTGTTTTATTTTTAGTTAGTTAACAATAATAACCCTGTTCTGAGTACTGTTAAATTGAAATAATTTTTGCAGTGTGAAGGGAAAATACATATTTATAGTGTTTATGTTTGTAAACGTTTAGTTTCTAAATGTAATAATAAAACATGACAAACAATGATGTGATTATCTGTGTTTTTTTCTCTCAACAATGCAATTTTTTACTTATTTTCAGGTGTGACTTAAATAAATAAAATGTTGCAAAAGCGCACAAAATGACACTTAAATAAAATATTAAAAAACCAACAGGGGTCTGTTAAACGGAGAGTTTACTTCGTTTAGAGCAATGGAAGTCTATGGGATGCCCTTAAATCTATGTCTACATGTTTACTGTGTGTGTGTGTGTGTGTGTGTGTGTGTGTGTGTGTGTGTGAGCCTGATTCCAGATTTGGGATCAGACAGTCCTGACAGCAGGTCTCTGCTCCAGTCTTCAAACTGCTCCTGCTCGTACGATCTCATCTGCTCCTGCAGCTCATCACAGAAACGGAGCAGCGGCCGAAACCCAGACAGATCGGAGAGCAACGCGTCGGCCATCTTCAGAGAGTCCTCCACCTGCACACACATACTTCAGCTGCTGTAACTCATGACCGATTAAAGTCCTTCACCACCTTCAATGCTCTATTAAATGGTTCATTTAAATGCTTCTCTACATTAGTATGTGTTGATGAAAATGGTCTGTGTGTCCGCACCTTAAGCAGCAGCTGTCTGACCCACACAATATTGTTGATGACCTCTGGAAGGTTTCGTCCTGCTAGAGGGCCGGTTTTCTCTCCTGGAGCACCGTGACAGCGGTTCTCGAAATCCACCCGCAGCCCTGCACAACAACACCGCTAGCATGAAGCACTCTCTAGTGTCTCTCTCTCCTTATGGGACGACAGTTATGAATCTAGATAGCCTTAGTCATTAAATAGCCAATTTATAACTAAAACTATTATCATTTTCATTTATTTAAATAAAGATGAACTAAAATAAAATAAAACCTTAAACATAAAAAAAACTTAAATTAAAATTTCCTTGGAAACTAAGTGAAATAAAACAAATTTAAGTTTAAATACTAAAATTACTAAAACTAAAATAAAAATAAAGCTAAATAGAAATGTTTAAAACTAAAAACTAATAAAAATGACAAAAGCACATAACAAACTGACTTAGACTTAAACCAACATTACATTGAAAACTGAAAATATAAAAATAAAACCTAAATCAAAATGTAATAAATACTTTCTCTTTCTAAAGTTGCTTATGAGTATTTGAATTTGAATTTTATGTGAAATCCTATTTTCAGTGTTAGTGTTTGTTCAGTGCTTATGTTTCTATTTTACCTTGTGAACATATTTACATTGATATTTTGTGAAATTGTATCTTTTATTAATCTATTTTATCCTGTGAAACACTTTGAGCTTCATTTCATGTGAGAAAAATGCTATACAAATAAATGTTTATTAGTAGTAGTAGTATTATTGTTATTATTATTATTATTACTCTAAAATAACACCGATGTAAATCTATGACCGTACAACAGTTGAATTTTATAATCATCTACATAGCTTTATTAGTGAACAGAACAATAATGTAGCATTCAGAAAAAGTTCTTAATTGGCATTAGTCATTTGTAAAACTATGTACTAAACTCTAGTGAGCTGCCTACCTAGACAGCATTTTTAGGCATCATAGGCTCTCCTAATGTGGACATGACTTTTTTTTTTATATACCTCATTTTGAGCGTTTCAAATCAGACGTTTATGAGGTTTTGTTTCAGTGAATCTGTGTTGTACTGCTCAGTGTGTGTGATCTGACCCTTGTTGTAGTCCAGCAGTCGCGTCAGGAGCGTTTCTCTCTCGGGCTGCAGTTCTTTGCTGATTGTGGGTCGTTTGATCAGTTCTCTGTGTTTCTGAAACACCTGCAGCAGCTGAAACGAAGACAAGACAACAACAGTGTACAGCTGTGCGTGCATCTGTATGTCTGAGAGTTCATTCCAAATCTGCTCTCAGCCACAAGCATCAAGCACACAGACAGTCTGATGCACACTGCATGTCAAAACTGAAAGAGCATTTGCAAAGTGGCATGCTTAAATCTAACTGGAAGATTTATGCAATGCATGCAATTACGCAAATTCATGAGTCAAAATGCATGGGTTTATAACAGTCTGCTGGGAAAACAACTAAATATTTATGTGCATTTATTAATACACTACCATTCACAATATTGGGGTCAGTAAGATTTATGTTTTTGAAAGAGTTACTTATGCTCACCATTTATTTGATCAAAAATACAGTAAAAACTTTATATTATAAACTATAAACTACTTTAGATACTATAAAGATTATAAACGTTTTTACTGTCTCTTTTGATCAATTTAAAGCATCTTTGATGAATAAAAGTATTAATTTCCTTAAAAATCATACTGTCCCCAAACTTTTGAATGGTAGTGTATATCCATGTTTTGTCTGTATTTTTTGTTTATTTTGTCTATTTTTGTTGTATTAGGTCTCTTCTCGTCTAAGTGGGTTCTTGGCAAGAATAAGCTGTGATTTGGACAAAAAGCCAAACATCTGGATACACAAGACTAGTGTGATTGTGTGTACCTGCTGTGGACTGTCCTGTGCATCTATTATGAAGGTCTTGAGCTTTCCAGCTGCTTCCTGTTCTGCTGGAGCGATGAGTCGATCAAACTGAGACACTGCAGCTCTCCATAAGGGCTGAACACACATACACAGTGACAGGCTGAGTGATATATCAAATATTCAATATAACAGTGAAGATCTTGTGCATTCGTGTACCTCAGTATAAGGGTTGTAGTGTATCGGGTTGAGCCCTGTGAAAGGCTGATACACACGTGCAGGTGAAACCTGCAGCTTCCCTCCGGATAACAAACGCTGCAGTTTCTCACACACTGATCGCACCTGCACCACCTGAAACACACACACACACACTACAGGTCATGAGGTAATGCACTAGATTATACTGCCTGAGATGATTGACAGGCGTCAGTCTGACCTCCTCCAATCGCTGGGCGAGGCTCTGCAGCCCCTGTGGGCGGTGCTTCTCTTCGCTCCACGGATGAGGTGAGTAGCGTTTCCACACCTGACCGGTCAGGTGTTCACAGGCCGCCACCCACTGTTCACAGGCAGCCACGCCCCCTTTAAGCCCCTCCCTGACTGTGAAATATGGATCATCCCACAAGCGCAGGGTGCTCAGCTTCCTCTGTACAAACCTGCCGAGAGCTCCGCCTGTAAACGCAAATACATCAGGAACGTCATTAGTATTTCATCAGATATATTATTGAGTCAAGCATCATTATCACTTAGCAACCATATCTGATCTGTGCACCTATGACATCCATGAGTCGGATCATGCGTGTCTCGGGGTAGAGGGCGTGCTCATTCTGTTTCCACACGTCATCTACTGTCTCACGGGTGCTCTCAATCAGGTCCAGTACCTCCACCAGACTGAAACTGTCCAGATTACTGTAGTTCTGAAACAAACACACCATGCACAGTTGATGTGGATATCTTGTAGGGTTACTTGTTCTTGGTTTTTAAGTCTGATATTAAATGTTTTCTCATAAAACAGCTTAGACGGATTGGATCTGATTTAAAGTTGATGTAAATAGCCAGTTCATGGACACCTGTGTTGTTATTGTCAACTAAAACTCAAAACTATTTAAAATGAATTGAAATAATTGAAATCAAATCAAATATAAATATTAGCTGAAAACTTAAACTTAAAAAAAAAACTTACATTAGATCTAGAAATGTTGCCTTGGCAAATAATTGTAACAAAAATAAGTTGAAGTAATTAATTAGATATAGAAATATTGAAGTCATATAAATGACAAAAGCACATATAATAATTGCTCAAAAAACTTAAAAAAAAATAGAAATGTTATCTGGGAAACCAACTGAAATAAAATGAGTTTAAGTTGAAATGTTAGAAGTACTAAAACTGAAATAAATATAAATTAAGCTAAATAGAAATATTTAAAAATTAATAAAAATGACAAAAGCACATAACAAAATTACTTTCAAAAACTTACATTAAAACTGTTACCTTGGAAACTAACTTAAATAAAATAAGTTGAAGTTGAAGTACTATAACCACTAAAACTGAAATAAAAATAAATTAAAACTAAATAGAAATATTTTATTTAAAGAAAACTAATAAAAATGACAAAAAAACACAACATAATTACTTAAACTAAAATTAAAAATGTTAACAATAAGTTTAAGCTGAAGAACTAAAAGCACTAAAAATTAAGTAAATATAAATTAAAGCTGAATAGGAATATTAAAAAACAAAAATAATAAAAATGACAAAAGCACATAACAAAATTACTTTAATTTAAACTAAAATTAAATATGATAACTTAGCAACTAACAGAAATAAAAAGTTGAAGAACTAAAATTAAATTGAAAAACTGAAATTTAGCTAAATAGAAATACTAAAAAATTAAAAAAGCACCTAACAAAATTACTAAAACATCAACTAAAATGAAAATGAAAACTGAAAAGATAAAGAAGAAAATGTAATTCAAAATATTAATAAAAACTATAACAGTATATCAATAATACTAAAATAACACTGGTTCATGCACACTAACAAATGGAGTAACTTTGAACGACTACGTGTTGGACGGAGCGCATTCACGTCCAAATGTGCATGTATGCACCTTCTCAATGGTGGTGAAGAGTTCAGAGAAGTGTGCCGCTCTGTCTCTCTCTCTGCTATGCTGTCCGGAGCGACTGACATCAGCCCAGAAGCCGAACTCATCCAGAGGGGTCATGATACCTGCACACACCAGTATGTGGAGTCTAAATGCATAAAAGTACGAGCTGGGAAAAGAAGGGGTTTGAATGAGAACTCACTCAACACATCCGTCTCCGAATGACTCCGTTCCCCAGAATCCTTTGGGTGTGAGTGTCTGAGCACAGAGCCCAGCCCGACCTCAAGATCCGTGAGCAGAGACTGAAGCTTTGAGTCGAACGACTGACTCCATTTATCATCCTGCAGAAAACACACACAACACGCATTACAAACCCAACAGCAAATTCACATCCACGTGAAACGCGTCCCGTGTGTCTGCGCCTGACCTGCAGCAGAACGGGGCCGTAGACCTGTCTCAAGGCCTGGTACAGGGTGCTGATGGGAGACTCCAGCATAGAGGACACCAGGACGGATCGGTGCAGGTTCTCCTCACTCACCACACACGGATGAGGTTTGAAGAACAGCAGAACCCTGCCGTCGACGTCCATGTTCTCCAGCTACACACAGATAACATGAGCCATAATTCAGCATTTTCTGACAATGTTTGGTAGTTGAATGCAGAGCTGAGCGATATACTGAACATTTGTGATTTACTGAATATTATTTCAATATTCCAATATACAATTATGCTAATTATCATGAATACTGTAGTGATTTTAATGCACTTTTTATTTTGACCATTAAGTTTCCTGAAGATTGTGGCTCTGAAATAAATCAGAACGCTACATGAAAATTAATCACTGAATTAGTTTTTGATTAATTTGATTTAAATTAAACTTTTAATTTATGCCAGTTAATCAGTTCAAAGTGCTAGGTAAATAAAGATTCATTTTCATCCTCACTCAAAAGTGCTCACTGAAGCGTGCATTAAAAATTGTTTTAATTTATCGTTTTATGCATTCATTTTTTCATCGATTAAAAAAATGTATAAATACATTTTTTTATTTCATTTTTCGACGTGCGATGTAAGTATAAGATACTACAGATACAGTGTAGATAGATAAAATATAAAACTAAAATAAAAATAAGTGAAAGCTAAATAAAATTATTGAAAAACAAGTCATAAAAATGACAAAAGCACATAAAAAATTACTAAAACTTAAACTAAAGTTAAAATATAATATAAAAATATAAATTATAATATAAAAATAAAAATATATATAAAATAAAAAATGTTCATGTAATAAAATTATCATGTAGTAAAAATACATGTAGATAAATATTGCTATATATATACTGGCGCATATATCTAATTGCTTAAAAATCATTCTTTCTTGTGTGAAAACAGTGTGAAAAAATTATGCTTTGATGAAGGGTTGTGCCGATAGCAAGACAATTATTATTATTATTATTATTATCATCATCAGGTTCGTAATACTATCTAATTAATATTAGGGCTTATTTATTTGTTCCATCATATTTCTTTTTCCGCATTTTTACAGTGTTGCGCGTTATAACCAATCACACACAATTACGTTGAGCTTATGAATGCAGTGGCCAATCAGAGGCGCTTAGATGAGTCATCGCTGAAACGGCGGAGTTTTGTTGTTCAGTGCGTGTGCTCACTGACTGAATTCTGCTCACTCACGAATTCTCATTATAAACAACAAAGTGCAGATGTACGTGCGATGCAAGTATAAGACATAGCTTCACTGATTATAACGGGAGTGTTTTTTAAAGGGGTCATATGATGCTGCTAAAAAGAACATTATTTTGTGTATTTGGTGTAATGAAATGTGTTTATGTGG
>NW_015540937.1:330991-335991 GCF_001515605.1 Sinocyclocheilus anshuiensis
ACAGCACTCCAGTCCATCAGTTAACATCTGGAGAAGACAAAAGCTGAAACAAATACAGCATTAAGACGTTTTTAACTAAAATAGTTTAGTCCATAATCTAAATAATAACGCTTTCTCCGGTGTAAAAGTGGTCTTGTCTGAATCAGGAGAGAAATCTGCACAGATCAAGCACCGTTTACAAGCCAAAACAGCTCTAAACAAATATGTGGCTGGATTCTGATGTGAGAGACAACAGGAGATTAACTTTTTTACTGGAGGAAGCATTATTATGGATTATGGACTCATATTTTAGATGGAAGCAATGGTTTGAAGTTAAAAATATCTTGATTTGTTTCAGCTTTTGTCTTCTCCAGATGTTAACTGATGGACTGGAGTGCTGTGGATTACTTGTTGATTATTGTGATGTTTTTATCAGCTGTTTGGACTCTCATTCTGACGGCACCCATTCACTGCAGAGCATCCATTGCTGAGACACTGATGCAATGCTACATTTCTCCAAATCTGATGAAGACTTGGATGACCTGAGGGTGAGCACATTTTCAGCAATTTTTTTGTTGTTGGGTGAACTACTCCTTAACGTAAATGTAATTTATGTCTCTTCATACAAAGCAGTCTGTGGACAGCAAAAAGTTGTTGTGAATCCAAACGTGAAGAACAGAGAACAGTGTGCTCTTTGTTAGTTTGTATAGTCTCTCTGGTAATGAGTGTTTACAGCTTATAGTCTGTAACAGACTATAAATGGCAACACAAAACTCCTCATAAAGTTCCACTAAACGCTCGTTTTCCTCGGAGCAGCTTTTACCTGCCGACATATTTTTATACTTTCTCAGCATTTAAACATGTTTGGATCAATCAAACCAGATGAAGGTGTCCGATTCTCAGCCAGGCTAAACACGACGTCTGTGAGTGATGGATGCTGGTGTGTGTTTGAGTGTAAGATCAGCCATGTGTTTGCAATATCTGACTGAGATCAGAGCTGTGTGTGTTTCATAGAGCTTAATGTTTAAATAAACTCACACACAGGCTGTAATTCACTGTGTATCATCGCTTGTAATGTGGAGCCTCTCCTCCCGCTCTATTACACATCACATTTTTCCCTCTCCCTCCCGCTTCATTAATCACACTGTCATCCGTGTGTTCTTTCACTGTTTACATTAAACAGGACATTCACACCAGACCTGGGAGACGCTGGAGGAATTTAACCTTTCACACGCACACCTTTACACACATCATTACCACAAACCTTTGCGCACACACATAGTGGAAAAAAAAGTGAAGTGAAAGTGATGTGTAGCCAAGTATAGTGTCCCATACTTGGAATTTGTGCTCTGCATTTAACCCATAAAAGTGCACTCATACACAGCAGCTATCTTTGCTGCGGCGCCCTGAGACTTGAAGACTGGAGTAATGATGCTGAAAATTCAGATTTGATCACAGGAATAAATTACATTTTACAATATATTCACATGGATGACAGCTATTTAAAATCGCAATAATATTTCATAATTTTACAGATTTTTCTGTATTTTTAATCAAATAAATGCAGCCTTGGTGAGCAGAAGAGACTTATACATTAAATCTTATACAGAACCTTTTGAATGACAGTGTATATTTTGACAAAAGATTATGAAGACAAACATTCTTTTTTTGTTTTTTTTATATATTTGAGATAAAAGGATGACCAGTTCACAATGACAACATGAATGTGCATTAAGAAAGATAAATTGTGATTTTATGTTGACTTCTACAATACACTGAAAAAAAGTTTAATAGGCTAAAATTTACTTTGAAACAATATTCACTCAAGAAATTGCTAATAAGTAACATGAAAAGCGTACTCCAATAATCTTTAATTTTACTTATTTTTATTTATGTTTTATTTATTTTGTAAAATCATTTTTACAGTGTGGGACGAGCTTGCCTCCTGATTCTGTAGATCACAAAGCAATGAACGCTTACCTCATTCATCTGGAATTCCTCCACTTAATTTCTAGCATTTTCTATTCTATATTCTGAGTTTTATATATTCAGTTTTAATTGTGTAATTTAGCTTTATCCAAATTATTGCTGATGAAGGATAGTGATAATGATAACACAGGCCTCAGTGACAAAACTACATTTCCCATCATCCTCTGCGGCAGCACAACAATGACAGAATAACATAAATCATCAATTACTCCCCTAACGCACCTCATTTACTAGTCATTTTGTTGTATTAGTGCTAAAAAAGTGTCCTGTCTTTGTCTGAAATGCAAAAAGTGATTATACACATATGAAACTGACCAATAAATCCATTTGATCCTAGTCAACGGAAGACTTGAAGTCAGCAACAGCTTGAAAAACACTGAGAAATATGTGTGTATTTGGTGTCATGATTAGGGTCTGAGATCAGCAGCTAAAGCTAACAGCTGTCCTCTCTCTGGGTTTCATCGTTGTGCATGTGTGACCGTCTTTAAATGTGTGCGTATTAATAGACGTGCTTAAGACTCGACCTTTCCCTTGAGAACGCACGTTAAACTGGGTCGGTTAACTTGAGACGCCGCCGAGCATAACTGAGACGTTTCGCTCAGCGTGGTCTCCATATCTGAACTCCAGCGCTTTAACTTTGAGACGTACACATTACTGAGCTAGTAATAGCATTAGCGTTAGCTTTGAAGCCTCTGCCAGGGACGCATGGCACACGATCCAGAGGAAAGTGAACGTAAAGACGAGTCTGTAGCCGGGGAACGCAAACAGAAACCTGAACACTACAGTGACTCACTTCTTTAGATCTGGTCTGGTTTAGGCGCTCAGAGTTTCTCTTTTAGAGCTCTGGAGGCCTCAGATTCGTTGCATGTTTAAAATTTTTCCAGGAAAAATATAACTAGGCACAAATGAATCAGTTCTTGGTGTATAGTATTTGAGAGATTAAAGAGGAGATTACAGGGGAAAAAAAGGAGAAAAATAGCAGGAGACTGAATATATATATATGTAAATCTTTTTATAATTTTTTCCATTTTTTATTATAAATATTTTATTTTATTTGTTATTACAAATATATTTTATATAAAATGTTTTAACATAAATATTATTACTTTATAAATTAATTAATTAATGTTTTTAAATTACTCAATACTTTTAAAATCAATGCTTTTAAATTATATATACATATATAAACTATATAAAAATGTACTATAATTTTTATGATAATTATAATAATTTTAATAATTTTATTAATGTAAAATTATTTTCATAATTCTAAAAAAATAAAAAATCCGATTTGTGATGTCTTTTATATAAATAAAATATGTAATAATAAATATATAATTTTAATCTAAATATATTTTAATCTAAATATAAAATAAAATTAATATAAATATTTTTAATATAAAATTGTATATATATATATATAAACTACATAATAGTTTTTATGATAATTAAAATGATTGTATTTCATAATTATTATGATAATAATTCTATGATAATTAAATGTGCACAATAAAAACGCACAATGCACATAATGAGATATTAAAGAGATCTGATTTGTGATTTTTCTTTCCTATGGATGACCTAATAAGGTCTTCATACTATAAACACTCAAAGGTCTAAACTAATTAATTATTCAAATGTAATAATAAAATTAGTAATAGAATTACTTTAAGTAATTATTTAATAAATACAGAATGTATATACTCTTCTGTAAAAGAGTTCTGTGCATTATCCAACAGCCCACACAGCCTTGGTGATGTCAGCGGAAAAGGAAAGTTTTGCAGAAAGATTGTGTGCAGACCAGGAATATGTAGATATTAAGAGTAAATAAACTTTAATATCACATTGTCTTTAAGCAAAGAAAACAGAGCAAACCCACCAGACCGTGTCACCGTGAACCGCAGGATCATTTGTGTGTCTGGACTGCAGCGTCTGGCTCTCCAGGGTCTGGGTTCAGTGTTTTATTTTCTTATTTTGGGTTGTGTGTTCCCCTCAAGAGAAACCTAAACCTTCCCATGTCTGTGTGCGCTCTCATTGCCCTGGTAACATGCTAACAGCTCCCGCGGCTTCTCTTTACCCCTCCGCGGTGCACTGAGGGGGTATTTCGCCCCATGGGGGAGGGGGGGAAGGGAGAATGTCTGACCTTGTAACTGTATCAGGGGAGAAGTGATGGAGACCAAACCACACTCAGGCACAACTATACACTAAATATATCATACAAACTCATGAGCTAATAAACTCCACAACACTGCAGCCTCTGAGTCACCTGTACCAGCAGAACAAGTCTTTTATACAGTAACCTATAGAGTTTACAACACAAAGAGATACGTGAAACTGGGGAAGGACATTTCTGCCGCATAAGAAACAAAGTCATGCTTTGGCAAATCATAAATATGATATAAGAAGTCATAATGAAGACATAAAAGTCAAAATTATGAAATAAAAGTCCCAATTACGGCATAAAATATCATCATTCTGACAATTTATCTCATAACTTTGACTATTTATGTCCTATTTATAACTTTGTCTCATAATTTAAACTTTTTCTCATAGTTTTGATTTTTTTTTTTTTTTCGTAATTATGACTTTTTATCTCATAATTGACTTTTTGTGATAAGAGTTAGGTTAGGTGATAAGAGTTTTTATCTTACAGTTATGACTTTTTATCCCATAATTTTGACATTTTATGTCATAATTATGACTTTTTAAGTCGCAATTTCAACTTTCTGTTATAACCTTGACTTTGTCTTGATTATGACTTATCTCATTATTATGAGTTTTTATCTCATAATTTTGACTTTTTGGTCATAATTTTACTTTTTATCTTACATTTTCGACTTTTTATGTCATAATTATTACATCTATTCTCATAATTATAATAATTATATAAGAAACAAAATCATGCTTTGGTAAATCATAATTATGACATAAAACATCATGATGGCATAAAATCAAAATTTTTAGATACTAAGTCATAATTATATAAATCGTTCAAATTGTCACACAAAAGTTGAAATTATGAGTTAAAAAGT
>NW_015540937.1:340991-348067 GCF_001515605.1 Sinocyclocheilus anshuiensis
GTGTGTGTGTGTGTGTGTGTGTGTGTGTGTGTGTGTGTGTGTGTGTGTGTGTGTGTGTGTGTGTGTGTGTGTGTGTGTGTGTGTGTGTGTGTGTGTGTGTGTGTGTGTGTGTGTGTGTGTGTGTGTGTGTGTGTGTGTGTGCATTTGCAGCTGTTTAGTTTGGCTTTCTCTCTCGAGCATGTGTTAATTCATCCATGCAGTGACAGTGCAGACTCGAACCCTCATTAACGTCTCCACAAACCTCTGAATTTAATTTTTTTTAAATATTTTATTTCAGTTAAACTTTTATTTATTATTTCAATTTATTTTTATATAGTTTTGGTCTAGTTTTAGTTAACTATGATAACCCAGATACTTGCCTTATTAATCACTGACCAACATCAGCTGATTCATCTCATACCCTCACAAATATTTTGTTTTTTTGGTGGCTGAAATTATGGTTCCCTTCAGAAAAATGCAAGTTGTATCATTTGAACTTTTTTTTTCTATAAAGGTAGTCTTTGAAGTACCTTGGAGAACCATGTAAATACCATACTGTAGGAATATGGAAATAATAAAGTACTATGGTAAATATGAAAATGCTTTGGTATTACCATCTGATAACATTACTGGTGCCAGCAGAATAAAATACCTACAGTTGAAATCATAGTAAATCATAGTAAATAATATGTGATCTCCTCTGTTATTTTTGCAGTTTTTCTAATCCCATGAAATTAGTAACAATAACTGTAGTATTTATGGTATTTTCTCTATTCGTTGATTTCCGAGTGGCACCGTTGTCCTGCTCTCGACTGAATTCGACATCCATCATCCACGCATCTCTTATCGTGCAGTCTGGGTTAAGGAGATAAAAGGAAGCAGTCGAGGTCTCGCTCTATTTTGCTGCTTGGTTACCGTGGTAACCGGAAACCTTAAAAGCCTCTCTGGTTTCAGCTGTCAGACAGATACACCTTCAGAGCAGGTGAGAGTGACAGAGCTCTTCCATTCACTCGCCTGCCTCCCTCCGCTCAATGCATTGTTTTAAACCAGATGATGATGATGAAGATGATGATGATATCAGCAGCATGGCATTACCTTCTACTCTTTCTTTCTCACTAACTCTGTCTCTCTCAGTGTCTAGTTTCACTTGAGTGTTTTGTTAAGTACTGTTGAGTCAGATAAGATCTTGAGGCTGGTGGTTTGTGAGTGGAGTGTGTGTGTGTGTGTGTGTGGTTCAGTAACAGAAGTGTGTAATTTAGTTTTCTGTAGGAAAGTTTCAGTCAGTACAGTTGAGTCAGTGTACACTTTTAATTTTAAGTACACATTTTAAGTACACTTTAGTATACTACAGTCACATTTCACAGACTACTGAGTGAAGTCACTTTTAAACAACCGTCAATCTTCAATTAGTCACATTTAAAGTAAATTAAGTCTCAAATGATTAAACTACACAACCTTGCTGAAAATTAAACTTTAAAAATGTAATTGTGACTTTTTCCTCACAGTGTGACTTTTTTCTTGCAACTGTGATTTTAATCTCACAATTATAAGTTTATGTTTCGTAATTCTGAGAAAAAAAGGCAGAATTTTGATAGAAACTCAGAATCGATAGATATAAACTAAATTATGAGGACAAAAGTCAGAGTTTTGAGATATAAACTCTATGCACTCACTATTCAAACAAATTACAAAAATACAGCCATATTCAGACTAGTCTTTGACTCACATTTAAACTACATTACTGTTCAAAAGTTTGGGTCAGTAATATTTTTTCAAATAAATTAATACTTTTATAAATCAAGGACACATTTACATGATCAAAAGTGACAGGAAAGACATTTATAAGGTTACATTAGATTTCTATTTCAAATAAATGATGTTCATTTGAACTTTCTATTCATCTGTGAATGTTGAAAAATTAAATGTATCACAGTTTTTACAAAAAATATTGGGCAGCACAACTGTTTTCAACATTGCTAATAATCAGAAATATTTCTTGAACAGCAAATCAGAATATTAGAATGATTTCTGAAGATCATGTGACACTGAAGACTGCAGTAATGATGCTGAAAATACAGCTTTGATCACAGAAATAAATTACATTTTAATCTATATTCACTAAGAAAACAGTTATTTTAAATTGTAATAATATTTCACAATTTTTATAGTTTTTCCTGTATTTTTGATAAAATAAATGCAGCCTTGATGAGCAGAAGATACTTTTTTCAAAAACATAAAAATTCTAACCAACCCCAAACATTTTGAATGTATTTGTATATCTCTAAATTACATAAACAATAAACACTCTCAGGCATTAGCGTGACTCTCCCCACTAACTCCGCTGCATGTGTGTGTGTGTTTCATGTGTGTGGTGTTGTATTGCATTAGTCAGTGTGAGTCGGTTGGTAAACGTGATCGCTTGTTAAAAGCTCCTCTAGAAACATGTTCCAGCTCTGTGAGCGCACGACAGCCGAGGAAAACACACACACACACACACACACACACACACACACACACACACACACAGTTACGACAGCCAGAGGCCTGGAGCTCCACTGCTGAGGAAACTCAAGATGGCCGGAAAACACACACACACACACATATATAGCCTGAGGTGTGTGTGCCCTCACATGATGTCATCGTCCACTGGTGTAGCTTAAACCCAAGGACTCTTTTGGGCTCAAACTTCGTCCCGTGTAAGACTGTAAAACGCTGTAATGAAGGCAGGGGATGAATGCTGGCAGCGGCTCGCATGAGGTGGAACAGTAACTTTAGGAAAATTGTAGTTTCGTAATTCACTTTATGAAATAACGTGAACCATCCGTTAGCAGAGTCACTTCTGTGTAAGAGAGAATCAGGGGAAAGATCCTCTCAGAGGCTGGAGCTGAAATACGACTGAGTTTAATAGCAGCGAGTCGCTGAAATATAGTTTCCATGTGATCCACTATAGTTTGAAATGTGACTAGTTTAAATATGTTTTCAAGACGTTTTTATATACTAGCATACAGAAGTCTCTTCTGCTCACCTAGGCTGCATTTATTTGATCAAAAATGCAGTAAAAATCGTAAAATATTTTTTGAATTTAAACAAGCTGTTTTCTATGAGAATATCTGTTAAACTGTCATTTATTTCTGTGATGCGCAGCTGTATTTTCAGCATCATTACTCCAGTCTTCAGTGTCACATGATCTTCAGAAATCATTCTAATATGCTGATTTGCTGCTCAAGAAACATTTCTGATTATTATCAATGTTGAAAACAGTTGTGCTGCTTCATATTTTAAATATATATAAATATATATATATATATATATTTTTTTTAAATGTCTAGTTTTTATTTATTTTATTTTATTTTATTAGTTTTAGTTTATTTAGTTTTAGTTGAGTACTAAACAAATGAGAAATTATGCCATGGCAACTAGCTGAAAAGAATTTATATTTTATTTTAGATAACGTTTAGATTTTTTATTTCGAGTAATGACATTTTTTTATGGTTTTAATCTTAGTTAACTAACTACAATAACCATTGGTCCATACGACTCGTGCACGATATTTGAAGTGTTCAGAAGGCATAAGACAGTTTTTTGTAGCAAACTTCTCAAATCTAATGCCATTTCATGTCAAAAACATCAAATCAGGTGCGATACATCCTTGTTTAAAAATGTGTATGAGCCAGAAGGGAAAAGTGACTTTAGCTTTGCTCTGTTCTTCATTCTTTTAACAACTTTTATGATACTTTAATGGTGTTTTTGTCATTTTGAATCCTGTCAGCCCCATTCTCTTCCATTATATGGGAAAAAAAGCAGCATGAACATTCTGCTAAACATCTCCTTTTGTGTTCTACATATGTGACATGACAGTATTTCATTTCATGCGCTGTACCTTTAAGAAAACCAGTGTAACGTGATGAAATGTGGCTCAAAAAAGTCATTCCACCTCAAACAGATATGACTGAAGCAGACGCCGCAGCTACTGTTACCCTCCTACAGACAGACAGACAGACAGACAGACAGAGAAAGACAAGACATGAAAGAAAGACTTAAGGTGATGACATCACACTGGAATGAGTGAAAAAGAAAGGGAAATGTAATTGCATAATCCCACACACACACACACACGCAGGGTTGAGAGTGTGTGGCCCGCAGCAGCGCTTTGATGTGTGTTAGTATCATGTTAAATGATGAGGTGATAGTTCAGGAGATTAGATGTGTTTTACACACACACACACACCTCGACATCTCCGACACACAGATTGCGCTCTGCACGACTCTTTTCCAGCAGACACCAGGAGACCCTCGGATATTATGCTTTACAAATAGAGACAAGCTCTCTCACACACACACACACACACACACACACACACACACACTCTTCTTTCCCCTCATTACTTTTTTCATCATAATTCTTGCATGCGTATTCACCATTACCAGCTTCATGTGTTTCCATATCTCTATGTTTGAATGTACCCGCTTCCAGTGGTGCTGGAGTTTTGAAGTGGCACTCTCAAGGCAATTCTTAACGATTTTATGTTTTGGCAAATTCATATGAATTCATACAATCTCATTCGTACATTTTTGCCCCACTGAGGGTTAGGTTTATAGGGTTGGACCATGCCTACGTTTTTTGTAAAAAAATAAATAATTTTTGTACAAACTAAAATATAAATTTATACAAAATAAACTTGTAAAGTAGTTACATTTTCTCATGAGATCGGGTTGGGGGTGGGGGATTGTTTGTGGCATCACAACATGGCGGTAGTTTCTGCTATTAATATTAATCAGGCAGGAAAATAGTAAAATGATTAATATGTATTCATATTTACACCACTTCCTGTTGCTCAAATGCTTTCATTGTCTGTGGGAACATTTTGCTTACAAAATGATTATAGTCCCCCTGCAGTCACAAATTTTATCCCTTTAAAGGGATAGTTCACCCAAAAATGAAATTTACTCACCCTCAAGCCATCCTAGGTGTATGACTTTCTTCTTTCAGACGAATACAATTGGAGTTATATTAAAAAATGTCCTGGCTCTTCCAAGCTTTATAATGGCAGTGATTGGTGGTTGAGATTTTGAAGCAAAATAAAGTGCATCCATCCATCATAAAAAGTGCTCCACACGGCTCCCTGGAGTTAATAAAGGCCTTCTGAAGCGAAGGTAGATCTTATTCTTATCAGTCAATAGAGATTGACTTTTCAGGATAATTTCAGTGGTGTCATATCTGAGATGATACTTTTTTCATTTCTAGTTAAGTGTCAAGTTTATGAGGTTTAGTGGCTGTCAGTTGGTAATCCGGTTAGATGTATTTAATGTAAATTACCTATCAAATTTTGTATTAATCTTATTAAACACAACCAGCATACTTGCAAGCAGAACAATAAAATTGCTTAGTAACTTAATATGTAAAGCAAACAAACACAAACCACACAGAGTTTGCCTTCCTTTCAAGCGGTAATACACACACACACACACACACACACACACACACACACACTCAGCTCCAGCTGTCCTGTATCCCATTGTGTGTTTCCACGGTGATGGACAGAGATTAGCTGCCACGGCAACCAGCACACTTTTCATTTCTTTACGCTGCTGACGGAAACTTCTGCGGAGAAGCGTTGTGGAGAACAGTGTGTGGACTAACAAAACACACTTTTATATGATGGTACTGTTATCGTATCAGATGGTGATGGCATGGTCATCAAAAAGTGTCTAAACAAGTCACATTTATTTATATAGTGCTTTATGAGATACAGATTGTTTCAAAGCAGCTTCAAATTAATAAGCATGAAAATATTAGTGTTAATGTTGCAAAATTCATCAATTAATGACGTGTAAATCTGTACAGTGCTATAAAGCAGCTCCACAGAAGACAGCACTGTCATTATTCAGCTCAATTCAGTTCACTGTTGATTCAGTTCAGTTATATTGATGTCAATGCTGATTCAGTCGATTCAATTCAAGTGTCAGTGTTGCAAAGATCTTGAGTTATGAAACGGAAATGATTAATCTCAATTTTGGTTCATTGTTGATTCGATTCAGTTCAATAAGTGTCAATGTTGATTCAATTGATTCAATTCAAGTGTCAGTGTTGTAAAGGTTGTCAATTATGAAAAGGGAACAAGTTCAATTCAGCTGTAAAGCAGCTCTACAGAAGACAAGAATTTCAATTCAGTCCAGTTCAATGTTGATTCAATTCAGTTCAATAACAGTGTTGCAATGTTATTCAGCTCAATTCAGTTCAGTGTTGATTCGATTCAGTTCAACAAGTTTCAGTGTCGATTCACTTGAAAGGTAAACAAGTTCAATTCACCTCTAAAGATAATAGTGTCATTATTCAGCTCTCAATGTTGGTTCAGTTCAGTTCAGTATCTGTCAGTGTTGCAAAGTTCATCAGTTATTGAATGGAAATTCGTTCAATTCAGTTATAAGCAGCTTTGCAGAAGACAAAAGTGTAATTTTCCAGCAAATTGGTTCTAATTCAATAGTGTCAGTACATTTGCATTGATAATATTACTGAATGCTAATTATCTCTCACTTCCCAACCGAGCAAGCCAAAGACATCTCAAGACATTAATGATTCCTCAATTAAAAAGGTTTAAAAATCCCATAGACGCACATCCATACACACAGAGCAGAATATCACAGAGACTTGAGTTTGCAGGACTCTTTTCATGCCAGACAGGAAGTAAACACCTAGCAACCACTAAAACACCCTAGCAACTGAACAGAAATGCCCTAGCAACCATGCACCTATAGCACCATAACGACATACTAACATTGTGGGAATCACCTATAGCGTTCTAGCATAGTGGTGTTGAGTTTTGCACACTCATATTTTCTACAGAAAATGTAGAAATGCACTTATTGAAATATCATGGTGGTTTTCTGACTCTTGTTATTCTGTGTGAAACGCCGGAAGAGTGTCTGAGAACAGCACAGCTCCTCACACACACACACACACACACAAACACACACACACACACACACACACTTTGACTTTCTGACCTCTGACCTCTTGAGCTCTCGCTACCCAATGAAAGAATGACAGGAAAACAATGACAGGTCATGACACACACACACACACACACACACACACA
>NW_015540937.1:348981-357072 GCF_001515605.1 Sinocyclocheilus anshuiensis
CTGCCGTACACCTGACACACACACACACACACACACACACACACAGAGAGACAGAACAAACCCAGAATGACAGGTTGAGGCGCAAACAGACCACCAAGAGAAAAACAGGAAAGCAGAAAACAACACATGAGCATCATGAACATCTTCATACAGTACAAAACTTCTATATGCAAATAAAAAATTTAATGTAAAATCGAGGATTGAATTACAAGGGTCAGCCCACTAATTAAAGCCTGCGCCTCCAAATGAAAACAAAACAAAGAGCCGGGGGATTTAACTATATATACATACTAAGCTCAGGACACACAAAATCATCAAATGTGACATTAAAGACATTTATAATGTTACAAAAGATTTCTATTTTAAATGAATACTGTTGAAATGTTTCTCGAGCAGCAAATCAGCATGTTAGAATGATTTCTGAAGATCATGTGACACTGAAGACTGGAGTAATGATGCTGAAAATACAGCTTTGATCACAGAAATAAATTACACTTTAACAGATATTCACATAGAAAACATGTATTTTAAACTGCAATAATATTTCACAATTTTACTGTTTATACTTTTTGGTCAAGTAAATGCAGCCTTGGTCAGCAGAAAAGACTCTTTCAAAAACATTTTAAAAAATTAACCTTTGATGAAATGATAAAACAAGAGATAGATAGATAGATAGATAGATAGACAGACAGACAGACAGATAGACAGATAGATAGATAGATAGATAGATAGAAGTAAATAAGGTCAGAGTTTGTCTGTCTGTACATTCAGACATTATAATTAGTTGAGACACTGATATTGCATCAAAAGAAGGTTCCTGAAATCAGACAGCAGACAGTATTAATCAATCTGCAGTGCTGTCTCAATGTCTCTGAACACACAGATGGTTTCATCCTCACCCATAGACTGACCCCATCACTGTAGATCAATCATTTCAGCACATGAGTTTGTTTCTTCATCAGATTTGGAGAAATGTAGCATTGCATCACTTGCTCACCAATAGATGCTCTGCAGTGAATGGGTGAATAGAAGCGTTATTATGGATTATGGATTCGTATTTTAGTTAAAAACGTCTTAATGCTGGATTTGTTTCAGCTTTTGTCTTCTCCAGATATTAACTGATGGACTGGAGTGCTGTGGATTACTTGTATTGTTTTCATCAGCTGTTTATGAGGGTGAGCACATTTTCAGCAAATTTTTATTTTTGGGTGAACTATTCCTTTAAATGTTTAAGAAGCCAGCATCATTTCTCTACCTATAAATTTAGTCAGCTTTTGAGTGGTTGGTGTGCTAATAATGCCCAAACGAGCTATTTCTATCATCCTGAATCTACTGAAGATATTAATTGTGTGGGTGATTTTATATTTGATGATGGTTCAGATGCCAGCAGAGTTACAGGTGTCTGCTGTGTGATATCAGAAGACAGAGTGAAAGCAAATCACACACACACGCACGGTCAGATGAGATCTCACTTACCTGGAGCCACAATAATACACCACTGACACATACTGTCATCATACACTACAGAGAGATAGAGACGACACACACACACACACACACACACACACACACACAATCACACATCACTTACACACACACACACACACACACACACAGATCCAGGCATCTAAGTCATGTTAATCACCCATTTAGTAGCTGGGGGGATTTTTCCCAAGCTTTTATGCCGGGTCGGATTTCTTCCTGCAGAGAGCTTCTCACAGACAGCGAGTGTGTGTGTGTGTGTGTGTGTGTGTGTGTGTGACTGTGAAAAGAAGTGAACATTACTACAGATTATTCAGTACTCCTTTCTCCCTGCTTAGTGTGTCTGCTGTTTGTTGTAAATTGTGTTTGTGTTTGATGAAATCAGTTCATCAAAAAAGACCAGGAAAATGGCTTGGAAAACTGTCAAAGAAAACTTGCAATATTTCTCATTTTTTATTTATTTTTAAGTTTTAATTATTTCTTTTATATATTAATTATTTTATTGTTCATTACATTATTTATTTTATATTTTACTATAATATTTTTTAATTCTGTCTGGTGACACTATTATTTACTTTATCTATATAATACATATATATGTATATCGTCAGATAAAAATATGTATATGGTCTTGCCTTCAGATTTCAGAATTAATCACATTCAGATCAGAATTAAAGACAAAATGTGTAATTTCTTTGCCTCAAGTGTCACCAAATGGAATTAAAAATACAACATTATAAAATAAAATAATAAATGTACAATAATAAAAAAGTTAATTGCACTCAAAAGTTTATATATATATATATATATTCAATTCTGTTTGGTGAAATTATTATTTACTATAGCTATCTATCCATTTAACTGCTCGATAAAAATACATTGTATATAAATATATTGTCAGATAAAAATGACAAAAAGTTTGGCCTTCAGATTTTGAATCGGGATTCAAGATCAAGTGTGTAATTTCTTTCACCAAAGAGAATTGAAAATTAAACATAATAAAAGAAAAGAAAAGAAAAAAACAGTTTTCATGACCACCCACATCATCGCCCGTCTTCCATTGCTTATATATATATATATATATATATACACAAGTGTAAACAAGAAACACATGATTCAATCGCTTGTTATTTTTTGTTGTTCGATATAAGAATAACCTACCACATAACGGACTGGGGAAGCGGACAGGAAGTGTCCTTTTTCCACACAATTGCAGCCAGGGCTTGACTTCCTGTGAACTCATCTCCTGTTCACTCTCACACACATTCCAGCAATGCACTCTGGGAAAATAAAACACACAGATGGACAGGAGAGAGAGATAGAGACAGACAGATTAATCAGTGCTCACTGTGTTCAGTGGGTTTGTGCTGTTTTGTTGATAGATTTCATGCCTAGCAAACGCACCTCATGAGCAAAAGTTAATCAGTGTGTGTGTGTGTGTGTGTGTGTGTGTGTGTGTGTGTACGCAGGGACAGGTGTGTCAGTGTGTCCCAGCACCTGCTGACAGGTGGGCAGCACACTGACCTCAGACTGACCCTACAGAGAGAGAGAGAGAGAGAGAGAGATGGACTGATACAGATCTGCCCAACAGCTGCTATCGACCCAACAATGAGAGAGATTCTAGCACTCCTTTACTAATGCACACTAACATTACCTGCACTGATAAGAACTGGTCAGGTTTCATGGCAACTGTTTGGAAACAGTCAAGAAAAAACAAATATTTTTATTTTTTTAATTATTTTTATTATTATTCTATATTTTTTTACAACTTTTTTTTATTTTATTATAATTTATTTCTTTATTTTTAACCCAGTTTGCTGATACTAGAGGCAAAAAAATAACACACTTCATCTTTAATATATGTGACCCTGGACCACAAAACCATGCCATAAGGGTCAATGTTTTGAAATTGAGATTTATACACCATCTCAAAGCTTTCCATTGATGTATGGTTTGTTAGGATATAACAATATTTGGCTGAGATACAACTATTTGAAAATCTGGAATATGAGGGTGCAAAAAAATCTAAATATTGAGAAAATCATCTTTAAAGTTGTCCAAATGAAGTTCTTAGCAATGCATATTACTAATCAAAAATTAAGTTTAGATATATTTACGGTAGGAAATTTACTAAATATCTTCATGGAACATGATCTTTACTTAATATCCTAATGATTTTTGGCATAAAAGAAAAATCAATAATTTTGACCCATACAATGTATTGTTGGCTATTGCTACAAATATACCCCAGCGACTTAAGACTGCTTTTGTAGTCCAGGGTCACATATTTCATATTAATATATTTCATATGCGTGTGTATGTGTGTATATGAATAATATATGTATGTGTATATATTCATGAATATACACACACACACACACACACACACACACACACACACACATACACAATTCATAAACATTGTAAATAAAAATGGAATAATACTTATTATTTGCTATACATCCAACTACAGTATATATATATATATATATATATATATATATATACACAAGTGTAAACAAGAAACACATGATTCAATCGCTTGTTATTTTTTGTTGTTCGATATAAGAATAACCTACCACATAACGGACTGGGGAAGCGGACAGGAAGTGTCCTTTTTCCACACAATTGCAGCCAGGGCTTGACTTCCTGTGAACTCATCTCCTGTTCACTCTCACACATATTCCAGCAATGCACTCTGGGAAAAGAAAACACACAGATGGACAGGAGAGAGATACAGACAGATAGATTAATCAATGCTCACTGTGTTCAGTAGGTTTGTGCTGTTTCACACACACACACACACACACACACACACACACACACATACACAATTCATAAACATTGTAAATAAAAATGGAATAATACTTATTATTTGCTATACATCCAACTACAGTATATATATATATATATATATATATATATATATACACATACATATAGAAAATAATAGTGTCACCAAACTAAAATACAAATATATATATATAATATACTAGCATTACCTTGACTGACAGCAAGTCAGGTATCGCATGACTAGTCAATGACAAACTATAAATCCTTAACAGCATCCAACTCACAGATCAATAAAGACGACTGGGAAAGGATATTTAGGGTTTTACTGTCGTGCTACTGCCAACAAAAAGCTCATGATCTTCCAGAGAGAAAGTGGGAATTCGAGCGTGTTCGTGTGTGTATGACTCTACCGCTACATCTGGGCCCAATTTGTCTTCGATTAAATGCTGAGATGTGTTGTTTTTATTCTGTCAATCAAATCCAAACGGGTGTTTTATTTCACACACACACACAGATTATATGACATTCATGTTCTTAACAAACGCTTGACCTCAATAAAGTGACTGAAAAATGTTAATTAATAGGACAGGCAGCTGGGAATGAAAACATGATGCATGCTAAAAAAAACAAGATAAACATACTCAAACAGCAAGAGGACACTGATAAACTAATCAAGTAAAAATAGTTATTTTTGATATTTTTAAGGAAATGTATACTTTCATTAAACAAGGATGCTTTCAATTGATCAGAAGTGACAGTAAAGGTTTTATAATGTTACAAAGATTTCTATTTCAAATAAATGCTGTTCTTTTGAACTTTCTATTCATCTGTGAATCCTGAAAAATAAAATGCATCACAGTTTCCACAAAAATATTGTGCAGCACAACTGTTTTCAGCATTGATAATAATCAGAAATGTTTCTGGAGCAGCAAATCAGCATATTAGAATGATTTCTGAAGATCATGTGACACTGAAGACTGGAGTAATGATGCTGAAAATACAGCTGCGCATCACAGAAATAAATTACATTTTATCAGATATTCACATAGAAAACAATTATTTGAAATATTAATAATATTTCATAATTTTACTGTATTTTTAATCAAATAAATGCAGCTTTGGTGACCAGACTTCTTTCAAAAACATTATAAATATTACCAACCCAAACTTTCGAAACAGCAGCATAACTATTATCGATTTTTACATGCAAGAACATGTTTGCATTTACATTTCCCGTCACAAGTGAATTAATTATGGGTGACATTCTGATACATCTCGAGTCCCTCCTTCAAAATACTTAGTGTTATTAGTTTGATTAACATTTACAATAAGCAATAGTACTAGTGATGGTTGATTTAGCAAGCATGATTTAGTAACTTTAATTAAACAAGGGGCATAAAGATGAAAAGTAAGTGTAATAATGTCAATAAGAGTGGTACTGATAGAGCCATGGCTCGGGTTTCTCTCAGGTGGGGTGTGGGAAGGGAAAGACAGGTCAGCTTCCACATGAAACTCAGACAATACAGAAGCCCCTGAGACCAGGCCATTGTCCCAACATCCTCCTCCCAGTGTGTGTGTGTGTGTGTGTGTGTGTGTGTGAGATCCATTCATTCAGGTCAACACTGGACTGTGTGTGTGTGATGGTGTAGATTAGACAGATTAGAGCAGTATTTGATTTCTCTCTCATTGTTTAGCAGGAGCTCTCAGCTGAATGAGCTGAATTGTCATCACTTCCGAGTCTAAAGCATTACATCTAAATGCATCCCAAATAACATGCCAGATAACTCAAGCCAAATCGCAGTATGTTGAAAATGTGCTCAGATGATATTACCCACAACCCCTTGTGCTATGCAAAAAGACGGATCCGACATTTTTGTGTAAGAATGAAAAATGGGAAACAGCCTAGATCCAGATTAAAATAATAATTAAACTAAATTTCAAATTTTTTTTGTCATGTAGGCAGAATTGATATAAGCCTAAATGTGGATTTTTTTTACATCAAGTAGTCTAAATCTAATAATAGCAATAAATAATTAAATGACGCAATAATTACATTTTTAAATGTATTTAGTAAAATTGCATGAAAACACAAAAAATAAATATAAATATTTATAAGATCCATATCAGTGTTATTTTAGTTTTATGTACTTTTTATGTACTTATATTTTAGTTTTGTTTTTTATTAGCTTTTATTTTCACATTTTCAGGTTATTTTCTATTTTTATATATTTTCTATTTTAATTTTTGTTGCATTTTTAGTCTTTTCATTATGATTGTGTCATTTAATTCTTTTTTTTTTTTTTATATTACTATTTAGAAATTTTTTTTATTATTATTTCAGTATTAGTTTCAGTTCATTTTTTATTTTTTATTTATTTACAGTTAATAATTTTATTGCTCCAACTAAATATTTCAGTCATTTGCCAAGGCAACTTCTCAAATTTTCCTTTAGTTTTTCAGCTAATATTTATATTTTAAATTACAAAACTAGTATTGCATTTAGATTTTTTTTTTTTAAACAAATATTTCTAATTGCTGATTTTGATAATACGCTTCATTTATGAAGATAAACAGACAAAACAAGAGCTTTTTTACAATAATAAAAACAAATCAAACAACAGGTTATCGACAAACAACATTGGTACATTTAACTTTTGATCTATTTATTCGTTCATTTACTAATCTAATTTTCATTACTTTGGACCATTCTAGATCCCTCACCTCCACATGAGCTGAGTTAAGCCTGAGCAGCCAGTGCCAAACAGGAAATGATTATTTCTGTCACAGGAAGTGGAGCAAGGGAGGAAAAGGGTGGAGAGAAAGTTGTAGGTCAAAGGTCAGAGATTGTGATTCATTAGGATTTGAATGATTAATATCTGTGTATGTATCTGTGTATGCATGTGTATCCACTAGTTTCATAAAACAGTCATCTGAAATTGCATGTTGAAAATGCTTCCTCTTTTCACTTGTTCATATTGCACACACACACACACAAGCACACACACACACACACACATATACACACACACGCACACACACACACACTCTGACTCTTGATCACAGTAAACAGAATAAAAACAGGAACTCCTAGACAGACTGTAAATTAAAGAGAGACATGAATAGTAAGGGCATTATATTATATAGAGGGGGGAAAATGGAACACTATATAGGCAGCAGCTCGAGTCCGAATGAGGAAGAGACAAACCTCTTGAAGGAAAGTCAATGGAACTGCAGCATTCAATATGGCATCCATAGAAATAAAGTCAATGTCTGACTCTAAAACACACGTGCATCAGCCTGATATGCTTAAAGAAAGTTTTATAGTATAAATTGAGCTAAAATAGCAAAATATTTGATACTGTTGTTGTTGATTTTATTGCAGATGTGAAATGTGATACTGAAAATTAATCATGACAAACAGGTTTGGAGATTTCCATCTTTCCCAGTTCAAGTTAATATGAGCTGTGCTTGAGCCGCCGCCAAATGAACAGACTTGCCTTGAAGGGATTTTGATTTGCTTTACATTTGAGTCCAAGTTTGATTTTATCATGTTGCTAAGCTAATGCAATACATAATGCAATAATAAGCATTAAATACATAGTCCACACAAATTTTAGGGGGGAAAAATCAATTTTGATAATAATAAATATATTAATATTTAAATTAATATATATTATATATATGTAATTTATTTATAATGCAGTATATATTAAATATATGTATATATAAATTAATATATATAATCTATAAAAATTTAAAATATTACAATAATTCATTGTGTGTGTGTGTGTGTGTGTGTGTGTATATATATATATA
>NW_015540937.1:357476-357715 GCF_001515605.1 Sinocyclocheilus anshuiensis
TTTTTTTTTCTTGTGCATACTGGTATATCTGCCTTCTCTGCAAAGAAGAAATGTGATACTACATTATATTTTGGCCAAATCGAGGCATCTTAGAAGGCAGCGTAATGTTGCTTTTTTGGATGGAGCTCAACTCTTTTCTGTCATTGATGTCTGAGATACTCCAAAAAATGACAACCCAGCACATTCTGCATATTACACACATACACACACACACACACACACACACACACACACACACA
>NW_015540937.1:357744-358381 GCF_001515605.1 Sinocyclocheilus anshuiensis
ACACACACACACAGAGGGAATAAGAGCGTCTCTCCAGTGGCAGAATGAAGAGATCTCAGTTCTGAGTTTCCCATGGTGCATTATGGGACAGATTCCACAGCGCTCCCGCTGCACTGTGTGTGTGAGAGAGAGACTGAAGGATGACTGACATGCTAAACATAATGTCAAGCATTTCTGTTCTTTTCTGTGTGTCTCTCTCACTCAGTGTGTGTGTGTGTGTACCAAAACAGAAGCAAGAATATGCTGAAACACGTACGGAGTCCAAACAAACACCAGAAATTACACTTCTGTCAGGACCACTATCGTCAAAGATGATTGACAATTAGCATACAGTTTGGATTGGCGGTCAACTGCTGATAATTCTGAGGGACCTTATATAAGAATGCTTAGATAGGTGTCGGGTGTGGTATGGTTGATGGGGATCAGCTGAGAGTCAGCTGATGCGAGCTTGACTAACGTGACCTGCCAGATGCCAGAATACGCTTGATTTACGTAAGTGAGAATAGCAAAATAAAGTAAACTGTGACATATTATACCCAAAAATTCTTCATACAGTGGACCACCAGTAAAACTGATACAAAATTTGGGACCAAAAATTATTCAGACTGAGTCTGGGAAAAAACATTGAAGTTGAGGT
>NW_015540937.1:359273-367455 GCF_001515605.1 Sinocyclocheilus anshuiensis
CATACACATACACACACACACACACACACACACACACACAGAGGGAATAAGAGCGTCTCTCCAGTGGCAGAATGAAGAGATCTCAGTTCTGAGTTTCCCATGGTGCATTATGGGACAGATTCCACAGCGCTCCCGCTGCACTGTGTGTGTGAGAGAGAGACTGAAGGATGACTGACATGCTAAACATAATGTCAAGCATTTCTGTTCTTTTCTGTGTGTCTCTCTCACTCAGTGTGTGTGTGTGTGTACCAAAACAGAAGCAAGAATATGCTGAAACACGTACGGAGTCCAAACAAACACCAGAAATTACACTTCTGTCAGGACCACTATCGTCAAAGATGATTGACAATTAGCATACAGTTTGGATTGGCGGTATGGTTCTGTTCTGGGCAAGAACTCCCTGCGCATACATGCAGCCTAGCATGGATGAGAGCAGGGAGAGCAGCGATAACCCCCCAAGGTAAACAGAACAGAACCAACATAAATGTATTGCAGATATCGTTACAGTTCAATAATGTTATGTACACATTTTAGAATTAATCTGATTCAAAGGAGAATCAGAAGGCTGAATCCTGACTGACAGAGGAGGAGCTGGGGATGGAGGAGGGTAATTAGCTATTGAGCAATGCGAAAACTGCTGATAATACTGAGGGACCTTATATATGAATGCTTAGATAGGTGTGGTATTCCCATAGGTTGATGGGGATCAGCTGAGAGTCAGCTGATGCGAGCTTGACTAACGTGACCTGCCAGAACTAACACTACACTAGATTCTGTTCACTAAAATCAGACTTATGACTTCCAGCTGCTGGACGATAAAACAAAGAAAACTTATACAAAATGAATACAAAACTTATTTCTATCACTAAATTAAAAAAAAATTTTTACAAAAGGTAATTGTGACTTTTTATTCCAAATGTATTAAATTTAACAAATTAAAATGTTATAATAGTATTTAAATCACACTAAAATAACACTGATCGACCCTAATTTTGTACAGGATGCAGAAACTGAGTGTATCTCTGCATATATGGCCAGATAATGTGTGTAACTTGATGACTGTGCAGTTTTCTCATAAGCAAGTGTGTGTCTGTAAATATTGAATACAGTGTGTAAATGTGCTCCCTTTATGTTCAGTTTCATTATTCACTATTACTGTTTACAGAAACAAACTTTTGAGCACGTGTGTGTATGTGTGGTGATATACACAAAGCATGACCTGTAGTGCCACAGTTCAACACACACGCAGGAGTCTGTATGTTTTATCAGTTATCCAAACAGCAACAAACCATCAGCCCAGTGACTCACAGAAAGATGGAGACAGTGTGTGTGTGTGTGTGTGTGTGTGTGTGTGTGATAGCCGTCAGAAAGATTTAAAACAGAGCAGAGTGATGAAACCGTCAGGAATGACCACTATCAAAACACACGCAGGGGTCAAAGGTCACGCATGTTTTAACAAGGGACGCGGTTCGGATAGTCATTATACGGTGTGTCCTGTTACACATTATAATGTCACAAATTTAGGGACTAAAAGTGGACAGCAACATTTGAAGCTGAATTTTTGAACTTTTTGCAAGGCAAAACATATGTATTCCCAGCTGAGAAAAATATGTTCTAAGAAAGTTTTGCTAATGTTCCCATTACGTTATGAAAATGTTATTTCTGAACATTCAAAACATCTGTTTTCTTTTTAAACTTTATGCAAACTTTAAATGAACATTCCATTTTATAGTTTTCCAATGTTACTTTTGTATCTTCTTTGAATGTTTTTAAAAAAAGTAGTAACATTTAAAAAAAAAAAAAAACATTAGATGAACATTTCCAACTGAAACGTTTCAGAAATAAAACATTCCATGTACAACGTATAGATACTGCTTTTGTGCTAACGTTTTGAGAACACTATTAAAGGCCAGATAAAATTCTATTAATGTTACTGGAAGAGCGTTTGTTCGTAACATTGAGAGAACCTTGCCAGAACGTTAGCCAAAGCTCCTTTTCATCTGAGTTGATGTTCCTCAAATAATCACATCAGGGTTTGCTCTATAAACCTCTAACATGGAGTATTAATAAACTAGTATTAAAACAACATAAGGGTGAATAAATTATGACTTTTCAATTACTTCCTTTAAACTACGTACACTGAAAATATGGCAGGTTGCAAATGAAACTATGAAAATAAATAATGAAAAATAGAGAAAACTATAATAAGAGAGAAACTGACAAACATATTTAAGCCTGATATATGAACTAATAGTCAGAAAAAAAAAGACTTTTTTTTTTAAATTGAACAGTTAATTGAACCTTTAGACAAAATATAAAGCTTAAAAAAGTCTGCATGTGTGTTTTTTGTTGAGAATCATATTTGATCCATTAGGCTTTTATGGCTCATATAGTCTGATGTAGTGAGAATCTGAAATAAAAACAGCTCGGTTTTATTCAGAGACTCAAACTGAGCAAAAATATGCAATTTGCTGCAGATGCTGATATTTATATGATGAAATTCTGATGCTTGTGATGTAAATCAGTGAGATCTTTATAACAGTTCAGCAGATACTGACATAAAATGATCTAAATATCAGTCGCCGCTCTATATCTCCAGTAATAAGATGAGATTGAAATGCTCCAAACATATAATGCAGTGATTGAGAGCTGAAGAAATAAAGGCTCCTCAGAAGATGTGAGATGTTCTGGAGGCTTGTGAAGATCATTCCTCCGCTGAGGAACAGTGAAAGTAAAGCTTCTGGAAACAAACGCTCCTCAAAAGATCCTGAGGATCAGATTTGAGACTCTAAAACATGATTGATGGAGAATCAAGTAAAGCCCAGCTGCTTCAGTCCAGTAAGTGTTCATCTGGAGATATTACTGCAGTTATTCTGACCTTTGCTTGATCAAAATCAGTCAAGATTTGACACGAGAAGCTCCAGCTGAAGCTGGACGTTTCTACAAGAGCTTTTACTTGACTAAAAAAGTATCAATCAGACGACAGAAGACATGGAGGAGATTGAGTGTGAAACGTGTTTTTGATCATTTAGAGGCTTGTGTATGAAACACGACACAGCAGGCTAATTAGGGTTAAAAGCTTCCAAAATCAAGACTCAAAAAAACTCAAAGTTCCATAAACCATTACAGAGAAGAAGGGAAAAGAGGAGAAAGAGCAGAGAGATACGGACAGATCGAGAGAGAGAGGGAGAGAGAGATGTTGGGATTCTTTCCCAGCAGTGATTAGCCAGAGGAAATGGATCAGACAGAGAAGATAAGTTCAGGAGAAAACATTAACCCAAGCAAACCTGAGCATGACCAGACACAAAGACACGGAGAGAAAGAGCAGAGACACACAACGCTCTTCTTCTCTCATTCTTCCTACAGAGATGGAGAGTAAATGAGGGAATACAACATATTTGTTTAGAGCCACTCGTCTGTGAACGGACGGCATAATTAGATTCAGGCTGAGGAGAGTTAATTAACTAAGTGAATTAATTAGATAGTTTGAGTGAGGAGAGCACTGCCAAAAACTCAGACCGGGTTGGATACACCCCAAAACAGAGCGACCCGCGTGACACGACATGCATGTACTGCTTACTGCATACTACATACTGCACAGTATTCACTTCACACCCGCTGATCATTTAAAAAAATAGCATGTGAGACAGTATATAGTATGACATGTGGAATGTTTCATTTAGTGGGTAGCATGAAAACATTGTTTTGTATTTTAAGCAATAATTTGGTATAAAATGTCTGCAATGTTAATGGAATATCAAGAAAGGAATGGCAGCTGATTCATTACTTCATTCATCACACTAGAGATGGAAGATCAAGTCAAACGCATTGCATTGAGGGATACAGTGTGGTTTGTTATATAATGCACATTTTGACTAATGTAGAAAGACATCCAAGTATTATATGCATACAGACAACAAATAATGTGCATACTGCAAAGAGAGCAAGAACAGTATGCAAATATACTATTCTAAACACACCCCGTGTTTCATTGTTTTAAACTCAAACTAAAACTATTAAAAAATGTTTTTGGTAAGTGAAAACAAAGTAAAACAAAGCAAAACAAAATTAAATATTTGCAATATAAAATATTAAATAAAATATAAATATTAGATAAAAACTTAAAAATTATACAAAAATTAAAATTAGAACAGTTGCTTTGGCAACTAAAACTGAAATGTAAAAAAATTAAAGATTAAAAATTACAATTGAAAAATAATAAAAAGGACAAAAGCACAAAATTATTACAACTAAAATTAAAATAAAAACTGACAATATAAAAATAACAGCTAATTCAAAATGTGAATAAATACTATAATAATATATATATATATAAATGTCAACTGAACTCAAAAACACCTCCTCCTTAGCAACTGCCTAGAAACCAGTGTTATTTTAGTATCATTATAAATGTTATTAATATTTTGAATTAGTTTTTATTTCTATATTTTCCATTTTATTTTAATTTTAGTTAAAGTTTTAGTTGTAATTGTCGTTTTTTTTTTTTTTTTTTTTTTTTTTTTTTTTTTAAAAATTTTTTTTGCAACATACTGACAGAAAACTGAAGTACATCAAGTTAAATTAAACAAAATTGAGAAATATTGCCTTGGCAACTAGCTGAAATGCAAGTTTAAGTTTTTGATATTATATTTTATTTCAGGTAACATTTATTTTATTTGAAGTAACCAATTTTTTCATGGTTATAGTTCTTTATAATAACCATGCTAGAAACCATTCTGAATACCTTAGCAACTGCCTAGCAACAGTCTCCCGCTTAAGCAACGGCCCAATAATAATCACTCTATAATAATAACAAGATGTTAGCAACTGTGCTGTCAGCGCGTGTCGAGTGCGTTTACATACAACAAAACACTGATAACGATCAAAAATCTGCTCATTATAAAAACCCACAACACAAGACGAGACAAAACACACTTGCATTTTGAAATTGTTGGGTTTCGTTGCATCCTCCAGTTTTGATAGCAAACACAAGACGTTTACATGCAGAGCCAAACCGGGGAAAAGTCTTAAACCGTTAACCGCTTTGCTAAAAATCATTCTGAAAATATCTATAAATCTAATAAATCAGCTAAAAACAATGTCAGCAGGTTTGTGCGAGGCATTTGTGTTAGAAAATATCTGTATCTTAACTAGTTTGAAAAGTCTGTGTGTGTAGTTGTTCTTTACATTACTCACGGCTCAAGACTCTCAGCTTTGCTCAGATCAGCCCGGATCCGTTGGTTTTAGAGCTGTACGGGACCCCAGACAGGAAACAGGTCCAGTTAAGTTTACCTTTTGAATTATGGGTAATCTGTTCCATCTCAAAATTCCTCCAGTCACTCCCTATTCCCCTGAAACAAGAAAAAAATGATTTATGAGCCTAAATACACCCATACACCCATTAACCCACACACCGCCTATCTAGACAGCATTTTAAGGCATCATAGCTGCGGTCCTGACCTTCTCAAAGGTAGGCAGCATAATTATATATGCTTATAATTGTGCTGCCTACTAAGACACCTTATTTTGGAATCATTTTAAGGTGGAATCGCATATATCCTGCATGGTGAAGCCAATGCCTGAATGCATTTTTACATTAAAAAATCATCCAATATAAGTACATTTTGATTATAAATATACTTCTCATTCAATATGACAGGCATTGATTAAAAAAAAAACAAATAGTTCACAGTATAAAGCGCATGACGAAGGAGTAGAGACCAAGAAAGTAACTTTAATAAATCCACAGGGAGAACAGAAGAACCACACGAGCACAAAACAATAGCAGACCCTGAACTGAGGAAGACACAGGGTTTAAATACATGAGGAAGGTCATCAGCAAGAACTGAAATGTGTGGAACAACTGGTAACTATTATTAAAATTCCCCTTTGGATTATACTCCTTCGCCATGCGCTTGATTATATATTAGCACACGTTACAACAGTTATAAATAAGTAAATAAAAACAAATGCATAAATTCATAAATAAATAAATGAGTAAATAAATTAATCCATTCCTAAATAAACAAATCAATTAATTTGTAAATTAAAAAACATACATAATATTTGTAAGTAAAATCATTTCATGAATGTGTCTATGAACGTTTGGTGTTTCCGTAGCCACTAGCGCAACAGCTGCGCCGTGAAACCGCAGACAGCGATTAGCGAGGCTGAGGTCAGAGATGCCGCAGTGAACGCAACAATTTGTCTTGTTTTCCTCTCGCTGTGTTTGCATCATCCATCACTCCGCGTGCTGGAATGTTCCTCCACTCCCTCCGTTCGGAGGAATTCCCCAGGAGCCAATCCGCTCGCAGTCAGGAAGACGTGCTCTTTGGTGACCTTTCGCGGGAGAGGCGAACGAGCTGTCAGGGGTGGAAGGTCACGACCTATGACCTCACTCACATCCACAGTTTCAGGCCTATAGTGGCTCAAGCCATTATAATGAGTTAGCTCTGTGTGTGTGTGACAATGAATGAACAGCTCAGTTCCACACATTAAACTCAGAGAAGTTAAGCCATGACCTTGGTCGACAGCCAGAGCATCCTATAATTTCTGGAATATTTCATACAATGTTTCAAAATCACAACGAATGACATAAAACAGTGTGTGTCTGCATGTGCATTCGCCATGTGTGTGTGTGTCAGTGTTGCAAAATTTTACTTTAGCAGTGTTATTTTTGTATTTTTTTTATTAATATTTTGAATTAGTTTTTATATTTTTGGTTTATTATTGGTATATTTTCATTTACAATTTTAGTTTAATTTTTAGTAATATTACGTGCTTTTGTCCTTTTTATTTATTTTTGGGTTTTTAATATTTCTATTAATACTACTGCAAATATTATATATATATACTGTATATATACACACTTACATATACATTTCTACTATTCATAATACAAAAAATATGACTTTATTTATACTTTCAGTTTATTATTAGTATATTTAGCAAATCTGTTTCATTTTTAGTGATTTTACGTGTTTTTGTCGATTTTATTAGTCTTGGCTTTTTTTAATATTACTATTAATATTACTACATATATTACTATATTTATCTTTTCAATTTTTTATTACTATTAATATATTTTAATTTTAAAATTGTGTTAATTAGTAATTAATAATCTTCTGTGCTTTTGTAATTTTTTTATATTACTATATTACTAATATATAAATATTAATATACTAATATTACTTTGTTACTAAATATTATTATATTTTAAATATTACTATACTATACAATACTATAAATATTACTTTATAATTTCAGATTATTAGTCTATTTTAATTTTAAAATTAATTTTTAGTAATTTTATATGCTTTTGTCATTTTGATTATTTTATATTACTATTTTCATTACTATAAATATTACTATATTTATGTTTTCAGTTTATTATTAGTATATTATTAATATTAATATATTAGTATATTCATATTAATATATTATTAATATATTGGTATATTTTACCAGTTTTTTTTTTTATTTTGTTTATTTATTTATTTTTTGTTTGTTTTTGATGATTTTTTTAATATAACTATTTAAGTTTAATTTATTTTTATTTAGTTTTACTTCTAGATCAGTTTAAGTTAGTTTAGGCAGCACAAAAATGTTTGTAATAGTTTTATTTGAGGATAACAATCCTGTTGTGTGTGAATGTTTCACTGGTATCTTCTGACCGCCGGCACACAGACACTGAACATCCATTGACTCTCTCAGAGCGGGAGGCGCAGCGAGGAGAAACAATGCAGACGTTTGCCCCGCGGCCCATTCACTTCCCTGCTGGAGCCCCGGAGGCAGGTGGGCGGGTCACACAGCGTCATTAAACTGCACTAATGAGTGTGTGATTGACGAGCTGCTCAGCCTATGACCTTATTATGAGAGCCGGGCCTGAGAACAGAGAGAGAGAGGAAAAGTAGCAGAAGAACGAAAGAAACAGGGTTTTATGGGTAATGTCTGTTAGCGATTAAAGTCAGTTCCACACACACTATAAAACAAGCTGTAATAAGAGCACACACACACACACACACACAGTAATACCCTATTAGTTCAACAAGTGGACCGCGGTAGGAACTGATTCCCACAGAGCAATAAAACCCACCTGGACTTGTCACTGAGCGAGTGTGTGTGTGTGTGTGTGTGTGTGTGTGTGTGTGTGTGTGTGTGTGTGTGTGTGTGTGTGTGTGTG
>NW_015540937.1:367757-369779 GCF_001515605.1 Sinocyclocheilus anshuiensis
TGTGTTTGTGTGTGTGTGTCTGTGTGTGCGTGTGTGTGTTGGTGTGTGTTTGCGTGTGTGTGTGCGTGTTAACAGCTGTGTAAGAATCAGTCATAACATGCTTTAATACAGAAGTCGCCAAAACGTTACAAATCAGGAGCAGATGAGACTCTCTCTGTCTCTGAAGCTGCATCCCAGATCACAGACTGTCAGAGTTGCGCTTTCATTCAGTAGAAGAACGAGAATGTTTAAAATTATAATTCATTTTAAATCTGAATTTAAAAGGGGGACACATGAAAAATGGAAACACATTGGACACATTCACACAGCAGCAGAATACTGTTGTCAATCCTTGTTTTAAATAGTTACGTTCACACACACACTTCAGTTATTAACATAGGTGCCAGAGTTTTTGACTTTGCCGTCGATTTTTACGTTACCGTCACTACGGTTACAGGTGATTTTTGCAGCTATTGGGAGAATAGAAAAAAAGGTGAATACTGTATGTAAGGTAAGTTTGAGTAAACTTATTGCCTTTTTACTGGAGGAAGTTGTCACATAAGTTGTAAATCCTAATTACCTAATTACAATATTTATTTGGTATACCCAAAAAATGGTTTGATATTTCTGTACACTGACGTTAGATTTCATTCATTGGTTTTTGTTTCATAATTTTGCTAAAAAGCCTAAAAAGGCTGTTTAATGGCAGGTTTCTATTGTGACATTAAAATATATATATATTGAAGAATGTGGGTAACCAAACAGTTGCTGGTAGACTTTGACTTACATAGTATGAGGAAAAAATAACTAACTGATGGTTACCTACATTCTTCAAAATATCTTCTTTTGTGTTCAGCAGAAAGAAAGAAACTCATACAGGTTTAGAACAACCTGAAGGTGAGTAAATGATAACAGATTTTTCATTTTTGGGTGACTGTCACTTTAACATATTCAATGACGTGTAAATGGACATTTATGTCTAACTACGTTTATTCATCAGGCCCAGATGTTCATGTTCTTCAGGTTGGATTATTTCATGATCCCACATTCATTATGAGTCTTTCTTGTAACTTTCATGAGGCTGTACAATCAAACACACCAGAAAAGAGCAGACATGTTTGACTCGCTGTTCATAAAGACGAGACAAATATGGAGTTGGGCAGAAGAACACACTCTAAAAACTGCTGGGTTGTTTCAACCCAACTTTGGGTCAAATATGGACTAACCCAACTTTTGGGTTAAAAATTTAATGTAAAAATTTAACCCAACGGTTGTTAGTCCATATTTGACCCAAAGTTGGGTTGAAACAACCCAGCATTTTTTAGAGTGCAGAATAAACCGACTGTGATTTGCTTGAATGTAACATAGCTAATTGTGTGTTTATCTACACAACAAATGTGTAGAGAGTAAAAAACATGTATCTAACAGTCCTGAGGGGCAATTACACACTCAATAAGGTGCATGTGTGTTACAGAGAGTTTTCCCCTGTAATTCAAGCTTTTAACTATGTGTGTGTGTCTTTAAATTCCAACATGGCCAATAAAAGCTGATGTAGTTGTTGTAATTAAATGTAACACAGGTCTATAAACAACTCAAGTTTTCCTTTGTGCGTGTGTGTGTGTGTGTGTGTGTGTGTGTGTGTGTGTGTTCATGTGCAATTATCTGAATGAGACTGAAATGAATCTCAGTCGAGTGAATGGTCTGTTTTTCTCTAATGTAATTCTAGCAGTACTGCTTTGTTTGTGTGTGTGTGTGTGTGTGTGTGTGTGTGTGTGTGGGTGGGTGGATGGGTTGTGTGATGCCTTTAGGGCTTGACACAAAAAATGCATGCACACAAATACATTTATTTACAGCTTTTATTAGTAATTTTGTGTAATCATTATAATCAGACCTAATTGCAATTATCTCAACTGGTTACAGCAGTGCCTGTGTGTGTGTGACTAGATTAATGATGTGGTGTTACCTCATTAATGTGGAAAGCACTTCCTGTACAACACACACACACAGTCTTATCTATGCTGAGATGTGTGTTATCCAGTGTTG
>NW_015540937.1:370488-389772 GCF_001515605.1 Sinocyclocheilus anshuiensis
GTGTGTGTGTGTGTGTGTGTGTGTGTGTGTGTGTGTTGGGGCTCTTGGGGGGTAATGTAGAGCATCAGTGAGAAAGCTGATGTTATTTCTGGACGAGCGAGCAGAGTGTTGGCAGCGTGTGTATGTGTAATTAGTTTATTATGGCGTTCTACAGAACACTGCTGTACGATGGCTGATCATCAAAACAAACACAACCGCAGCGACCGTCACACGCACATGCACACACAGCTCTCACACGCTATTCTATTTCAAATGTAAATATACTCAGAGTTCATCTCACTGTTTAACGATAATTCTGAGCAAACATTCTACACACTCATTCACACATTTTTTTTTTACAGTAAGTGCCCGTAAACTAAAAATCTAAGTGATAATGAACCTAATTATATTATTAAACTATAACTTATATTATTAATGTTAACTAATTGCAATGGTATGGATTTGTGTGTGAGAGTTGTTTGCATTGTATTTTGTTGTGTAACTTTCTTTTTTAGTTACTTTGTAGGTTTTTTTATTACTTTTGTGTGGTTTATATGTGCCTAATAAGGCAAGTGATAATAAACCAAAATTATATTATTAAATGATAAATTATATTCCTAATGCTTACTAATTGCAATTATATATATTTGTGTGAGAGACATTATTGTTGTTGTTATTTTGTTGTGTAACTATTTTTGGGAACATTATGTTAATTTTTGGAGTTATTTTTTGTTACTTTTGTTTGGTTTTTATGTGTTACATTTTATTGTGATGTCCAAACACCACCACAAAAGATCAACTCAGGAAAGTACCACTACAAAAAGTTACACAAAAATAACTAAACTAACAAAACTAAAAGTATCAAAAAAAATAAAAGCACCAAGTTTCTCGAGTCCGTCGATTGAAGACAACAACTGAAAACCTTTCTTTAGTTGTATTTTGTTGCAATTCTTTGTGTTACTTTTAGTTATTTTTGTTACATTTTGTTGTTTAACTTTTTTTTACGCTATTTTGTTATTTTGTGTAATTTGTTTTTGTTGTACTTTTTTATACTTTACATATTAGTTCTTGTGTTACTTTAGTTGTTATTTTTGTGCAACTTTTTTGCAGTGGTACTTTCTTGAGTTAATTTTTGTGCTGTCTATTTGTATTACTTTTATGTTAATTTAAATACTATGTGATGTTTGGACGACAGTGGAACATTAATAACCAGTGCACCGGGACAGATAGAGAGAAATCGTTTCATAGCAAACGTTCAAGAGAGTTCCATCAAAACATATCAAACTGTTCAAGAATCTCCACTCAGACGTGTTGTTTTACAGGCAGACGTTTACACACTGAGTTTGACCCTGGACACTTCCTCTGTTACTGGACATTTTTCATTTTTCCTGTGCTGCGTGTGTGTTGAGATGCTTAGTCTGGTGTAGCCTTTAGACAAAGACAGGAAATACAGAAATCCGGCTGTGGTGAATATTAGCTGCGTGTGTGTGTGTGTGTGTGTGTGTGTGTGTGTGTGTGTGTGTGTGTGAAGAAGTATACTAATAGCACACTTGAATAAACTTCTTTTTCGTAAGGGTTGGTCTGAATGAAAATGCAAATTCATTCTTTGCCACTAGGTGCCGCTTTTGGAGAGGTTAAAATAGCGGTTTCCCCGGTAAGGGCTGTACACAAAGCAGCGCTCACAAACGCTGCTTTATCAGGCGAGATTAAATGAAAATGAGACCAATCACCGCAGATTAGCGTAACGCAAAGGAGGGGTTTGGAAAAATGAATCGTTGAGCGAATCGTTTGGGAGTCGTTGAGCAAGTAAGGTAAAAAATAAATGCATATTATAAGACAATGAAAGTGTTTTTTCAGTCATCAGATCTGCACGTGTGGATGTTTTAAAACCATTTAATTTATGTCTAAACCCTAAGGACAGTCTTTGACTGTATGGAAACATTCACAGTGCCCCTATTATGGATTGTTGAAAATTACCTTTCATGCAGTGTGTAACACAGCTGTAAGTGAATGAAAATGTCCTGCAAAGTTTTAAATCTGAAAGTGCACTGTGTCTAAAGTTATAGTCTCTCAAAAGAAAGAATCGACTCTGAATCATTGAAACGAGTCGTTTTTATAACGAATCCCAAGCCGTTTCATGTTTACGTCAACATGAAACATTAGCATATTGCCCGCCCACTTGTTGCACGTGCAGACCTGGAAACACTTGAACACGTTAGTCTGAATGAAAGTTGTTGGGGACTCCCAAAACCTAAATATGAACCTTTCATAACCCATAATAGGGGCACTTTAAGGATCATTTCCTGCATGTTCAAAGTCTGTGCTCGCTAATGGAATTCCTAACGAATTTTGGAGGTGGAGCATATACATCTGACCAATTGCAGCGCCTGGTGCATATAAACAGGTGCTTACCTCATTCTGTCTGGCCACTAACGCCAACTTTAATTTCATAATGACATCCTTGAGTTAAATCCATCAATTAGAGACAACTAAAATAAATCTGCTTATCATTTTCAAATTGCTCATCCAAATTAATCTGAGCAGATTTGGGGAGGTAAATACTACAAAAGGACATATACTGCATACTTAAATAATAGTATATGAAACAGTATACAACCCTAAATGTTTTAAACTGTAGTATGCTGTCGTTGTCACATGACCACAGTTTGTGGCTTTTTAATTCAACAAGTGGCATGCAATTATAACCTCAAAATAAAACACTTAATCCAATTTTGAGTAAATATATACATTTTTTGCAGTCAGACCAAATAATGAGTCAAAAACGACATTGCGGTTGATATTCATGGAACATCAGTTTGAGCCGCAGTGCATCGTGGGATATAATTTATCACATAATGCCCTTTTTGTATAGTGCACAAGTTGGCAAATGCAGAATGTTGCATGCATACAGTAAATACGTACTTTATTAATAGTATGAGTAGCATAATAGTTTGAAACATACCTTTACTTTAAGCTCCACTTTCCCAGCATGCACCTGGATCTGCAGACCTCCACATACAGATGTGTTTCTTATTTGCTGAAGGCAGTCATCTGTGGCCTAATGGTTCAGGATCAGGGTCAGCAAGGTCACTGGTTCAAATCCAAGGATGACTGATGGATGTCCATTGATTTTGTATACTATAATTCAGTTGGATAAAAAGGATTTTAAAAAATGCAATTAAAATTTTTTTGTTTTTTTGTCACATCGTATATGCTGTTTTATTTGGAAATACATCACATAATGGAAGTAAAATGGTTTGTTTTATGTTGACTTTATATGACCTCATGCTGGTTTGATTCCATTATGAGATTTGGAATCATTTAAAATGTACAGAAGTAAGATTTTTAGATTAAAGGTCTCTTAATTAAGTCTGATAAACAAACAAAACCACCAGCAACAATCCATGTTCTTACTGACCCATACTTCATTATGGAGGATTTCCTATTGAGCATCAGAGACCACACACACACACACACACACACATACAAAACTGCATAGGAACTCCCTTCCAATCGCCAAGAAGACATTTCCTGTCTCCATTGTCCTGCTAGAGAACATACTGACCATAACACACACAGACACACAACATACCCGGAGGGCACATTACACACACACACACTACAACACAAATACTCTCCCACACACTGAATAACAACACATACTATTGTGTGTGCACATGACTGCAGTTCAGACGTCTACACACAGTGGCAGTGTGTGTATTTTGAGGTATGGCCGCATGTATAACGCCCCAGTGAGGGGGTGGAATTTGTACTCAGCAGAATAGAAACCTGTAAAACATCACATCGCTGAGCGTTAGTCACAACCAGTGTGAAAAGTTTTTAGTCAGTTTTTTTCTCCAACAAAACACTACTTTCCTGTTGATTCAATCGATTCTTACAGATGGTTGAATGCACTGAATCAAATAAATGATTCACTGATTCATTTGTCCATTCTTCTTTTTTAAAGCAAAATATTTAGTTAAGGAATAGTTCAACCAAAAATGAAAATTTGCTGAGAATTTACTCGACCTCAGGCTATCCAGGATGTAGATGAGTTTGTTTCTTCATCAGATTTGGAGAAATGTAGCATTGCATGAGTGTCTCACCAATGGATGCTCTGCAGTGAATGGGTGCCGTCAGAATGAGAGTCCAAACAGCTGATAAAAACATCACAATAATCCACAAGTAATCCACAGCACTCCAGTCCATCAGTTCACATCTGGAGAAGACAAAAGCTGAAACAAAACCATCATTAAGGTGTTTTTAACTTTAAACCGTTGCTAAAATACGAGTCCATAATCCACAATAACGCTTCCTCCAGTGAAAAAGTCATCTGGTCTGAATCAGGAGAGAAATCTGCACAGATCAAGCACCGTTTAAACAGCTCTAAACAAATATGTGTGTGGATTTCGATGTAAGAGACAACAGGAGATGAACTTTTTCACTGGAGGAAGCATTATTATGGATTATGGACTCGTATTTTAGCCGGAAGCAATGGTTTAAAGTTAAAACATTTGAATGATGGATTTGTTTCAGCTTTTGATTTTTTGTGGATTATTGTGATGTTTTATCAGCTGTTTGGACTCTCATTCTGACGGCACCCATTCACTGCAGAGGATCCATTGGTGAGAAAGTGAAAAGGTAAAAGCGTACTTCTTTTTTACACTGAGAATGACAAATAGTATAGTTGTTGTTGTTTTTTTACATCAATTCACCCTATTTAAACAAATACAGTCCCTTTAAATAACTTCACTGTATTTAGCCAGCCTTAGAGCTTAGTGCTAAAAGGGCTGCTTGACTGTAGTTTAACAACTTTAAATTATGAGTAGTTTGTTGCTTGGCAAACTTCAGCTTCACACACGCAGACCACACAAACCACGCTACTAGCTGAAATCAAAGCAGCAGCCACGTTTCAATCATACAGAAACATTCCACTAATTTTTAAGAAAAAGCTGCATCTGTATGAAGAGAGTGAGCGAGAGAGATGTTGTGGTTTTGTTGCTCTGAGACGCATGAACCCACAGGCAGCCCGGCAGCCTTCCCAGAAAACAACTATATTTCTGACAAGCACTCTAATGCAACCACAACAAACACACACACACACACTGGAGGCAAATGGGTCTAAAGATATCTATGGGTTGGGTGGGGGTTAACTCGCCAACAAGCTCAGATTTATGATGTGCTCGAGGAGACATTTGTCAAACAGCTACTGACAAACACACACACACACACACACACACACACACACACACACTTAAATTGGCTTGTTTAATTGGTTGATTTAAACAAAATAACTGATTTGATTTGCTGACTGCTTGACTGAATGATTTGATTGGTTGCAAGAACCAAGGGTGTTTTCATCGTACTTAGGCCTAAATCACAAATAAGATCTCACTAAAAGGCAACAATTAAAATTTGCTGAAACTTTACTCACCTTCAGGCCATCCAAGATGAGGATGAGTTTGTTTCTTCATCAGGTTTGGAGAAATGTAGCATTGCATCAGTGTCTCAGCAATGGATGCTCTGCAGTGAATGGGTGCCGTCAGAATGAGAGTCCAAACAGCTGATAAAAACATCACAATAATCCACAAGTAATCCACAGCACTCCAGTCCATCAGTTAACATCTGCAGAAGACAAAAGCTGAAACAAATCCAGCATTAAAGTGTTTTTTTTATTTTAAACTATTGTTTCCAGTCAAAATATCAGTCCATAATCCATAATAATGCTTCCTCCAGTGATAAAGTCCATCTCCTGTTGTCTCTCACACCAAAATTGGTGTTTTGGACTGTTTTGGCTCGTAAACGGTGCTTGATCTGTGCAGATTTCTCTCCTGATTCAGACCAAATTATTTTTTCACTGGAGGAAGCGTTATTATGGATTATGGACTCATATTTTAGCAATGGTTTAAAGTTAAAAACATCTTGATGGATTTGTTTCAGCTTTTGTTTTCTCCAGATGTTAACTGATGGACTGGATTGGTGTGGATTACTTGTGGATTATTGTGATGTTTTTATCAGCTGTTTGGACTCTCATTCTGACGGCACCCATTCACTGCAGAGCATCCATTGCTGAGACACTGATGCAATGCTACATTTCTCCAAATCTGATGAAGAAACAAACTCATCCTAATCTTGGATGGCTTGAAGAGTACAATTTCAGCAAATTATCATTTTGTGTGAAATATTCCTTTAATATCCTAATTGTTTCTCATAAACGACACCGACACGATTGACTTGTGTTTAGTTTTTATTTCTCCTAATGAATTTGAAGTGTAAAATGAGACAAAAATATGCTAATAAGAACTCCATTAAAACGCTTGCAACTTCTGAGCAATAAAGTTTTCAGTTATAATTCAACAGATCAGTAAACCTCTTTAAACAACAAAGTGTTTGAAGTAAATAAGCTTCAGAGTTTGTGTCCATGCCAACCTCAGATGAAGTGCTGCCAAGCCCTGTCGCCTTGGTTACGCTTCTCAGACACCATACTAATTAAACAGGGAAGTTTTACACTGCTACAGCACTGCTGTTTCATTAGACACAATACAGACAGTTTTTTTTTATCTTGTTGATTCAAACGTTCCTTCTGTTTCAACTTGGATTCTGTCCACAGCAGCTGCCACACATGCGTTTACTTATCTGAATGAGGACATACCACAGATGTCTACTGTTTTATTCACAGCTAATTATGACTACTTAGCAAAAAAAAAAAAAATCTTAAGCATTAAAAAAATGTGCTCTTTCTCACATTGGATCCCAAAAATTGGTGCATGCATTTGGGAGAATGACTGAATGAAAGATTGGAAGAGCATGCAATGGTGCAAAGAAAATCAGATCAACTTTCCAAACACCTCATTTAAATCCTAATCATTACTGACTGCTGCTGTTCTTGTGTGATTAATAAAACCCTTCTTGATATTAGAGCAAATATTTATTTAATTTACACATTGCACATTTTAAAGCATTTTTGGAAGTACATCATTAATTCCTAATGACTCAGAGTTAGTTAGTTATTGTGTTTCACACATCCAGACATTAGGCTCATTTACAGTCATTATGGCTTCACTAAACGACACTGAAGTACTAATGTCTCTCAGTAATAGACTATTGACACAATAGACTATTGTGTCGCACACACTGCATACTGTGCATTATGTTTATCATTCTACAACCATCTTGATTACTAAGAATATTCACGGACAATCAGCTGAAGCGACTGAAGGCTGCTGGGATAGTCGTCCTGACAGCATTGCAGCACAATCTACCGGCTCATTACCATTTTAATAGCTGCTCCACGGATACCAGCCTGCTTGTCTCCTTTTTCCCAGTCTGTCGTTTAAAAACGGCTAATTACTGCTGACCTCTGCCCGTCAAGGTCAGGGGAGGGGGTTGGGAGCAGGCCGGGTGTCGGGCAGGGGGTTTTATTCTGATAGTTAGTGACCAGTGAGGCGAAACAGAGGGAGGAGACGCATCAATCTAACGCTTGTAATCTGGGTTCAGACCCCCAAATCTCTGTCCAAAAGAGAAGTTTCTTCACAAGGATCACTTTAATCAGAGTTTGGATGCCTGCGGGACTTCACTCAATAACTGTCTTTATTAAGATAACGAAAAAACCCAGCTAACAGGGAACACATTCAGAACGTTCTGGCAAGGTTCTCTCAACGTTCTTCTAGTAACGTTAATAGAATGTTCATTGATGGTTTTTAAAAATGTTCTCAAAACGTTAGCACAAAAACATTATTTTTTACATTATTCATGGATCGTTTTTATATGAAACTTAGTTGGACCTAAGACTAACATTATTTTTAAAATGTTACTAGTTTCATTCAAATGTAACATTCTCATTGTGTGCAAATAATTGAATTTCCCTTAACATTCTCATGACCAGGAATAACCTTTTAAAACATTAAAGGGGTCATATGATGTTGCTAAAAAGAACATTATTTTGTGTATTTGGTGTAATGAAATGTGTTTATGCGGTTTAAGGTTCAAAAAACACATTATTTTCCACATACTGTACATTATTGTTTCTCCTCTATGCCCCGCCTTTCTGAAACGCGTCGATTTTTACAAAGCTCATCGGTCTGAAAAGCGAAGTGGGCTCTGATTGGCCAGCTATCCAGTGCGTTGTGATTGGCCGAATACCTCAAGCTCAAAACTCACGTTTGAATCATCAGTGGCAAATTCTTTAAATATAAAAACGTACTTACAGTCTGTGAGTCAGACCAGCCGGCATTGTAGTCTACTCTCCCAGGATCAGGAAACAGTCCTCCATAAAATGCGCTGCACACATCTGAATATTTGGGTTGAAGTGTTCGGAACAGTGTTGTAAATACAACTTAACCACTGACTTCTAGTCGTGTGCTATTTTGGAAGACCAAACAAAGTATTTTCGCTTTCGCAACAAAACACACACTCCACGACATGGCGGCGGCGGTGGCAGCAACAATAAAGTTATGCCTTCTTTCTTTGCGTGAACATTTGGGCGGAGTTATGCAAATCTTCCCACATAGTGAGGTAGACATGTGGGGGCGTGTTAGAACGAGCCGTTTTAGGTAGGCGTGGCTGACTCTTAACTTTTATAAAGAATATCTCTTTGGATTTGAGACTTTAGTCTTTGCAACTTTACAGATCTTCTTTATGCACCAAGAGCTTGTAACACTCCAAAGAGAAAGTAACAATTGAAATCGCATCATATGACCCCTTTAAGACAACATTTCAGACAACATTCAGAAATAACGTTTTCATAACGTAAGCAAAACAATCTTAGAGCATTTTTTTTATTTGGGTACCTGCATTTTGTTATCTGCAGCAGGCGCGAAAAACCATCAGAAATTAAATGATTTGTGTTCAAATTTAAGATACTATCATGGATTGTTGCTTGAAATTCTCAGTAAGACTTTATAATAACGTAAACATCATTAACATTATGTACATTCAAACATTTATATATACATATATATTATTAAAGTTAAACAAAAATTTGACAAGAGGAAACAAAATTATTTATAGTATTTAAGCTGATTGTCCCATTAATAAATAATAAAAACACTAAAAGTAATTTTAAAAAAAAGTTTAACTTAAAAGACGAATGGTTTAAGACAAATAATATGGGAAATATTACAAATAAATGGAGATAAACTGAAATGAGTGATAAACATGAAATAAGAGGAGCGTCTCACTTTCTCTGTGATGTTATTGTGGCTACTCTAAGCCCCGCCCCCATTCTCGAGCTGGCGCTCTGATTGGCTGACGCGGGTCCTGGGACAGCTGTCCCGTCTACGTCTAGACCTCAACCGGGCAGAACCCGCGCCACTGCGCCACGGACACACCGGAGCACGCAGAAGCCACGGACGGTCCCGATAAGGATTGTTATTTCTAGATAGGACTTTAAGGAAGCTCGTTAAGTTTATTCCGGACCGGGACTAACGGGAAGACGGTGCCGTTTCACACTTTAACGGACTCGCTCAAGTTTTGGCCAGGCGCGTCTGAACTCCGGTAAACTCGTGCTCGGTGGGATTTTACCGATAGTGTCATGGCTCGGTTCGGCTCCGGGCTCGCGTTGCTGGCGCTCGCGGTGGGGCTCGCGCACGCGTTTGGGGACGAAGAGGAGATGAGCTGCGACCCGATCCTGACAAAGGAACTCAGATAATAATGATTTATAACGATAATATTAATGATAATCTAATTATAACATTAGCATAAATTACTAAATATAATATAAATATATAAAATATAAATATTAATGTTATTATCATTAATCATATTATTGTGACAAAGGTTATTATTATTATTATTATTATTATTGTTATATGCTTATGACAACAACAACAATAATTATTATTAATTAAATATAATAATAATTTTTATTATCATTATTGTTATTATTAAGTTGCCAATAATGTTTACAAACAATAATGTAAAAAAGATCTGGGTCAAATTTGTAATGTTACCCAGAATTTGCACACACAAACACACACACAATCTGTACTCAGGCTCTACACACACAGTGTGTTTGTTTCATTATACTTGTGACGACCAAATTCCTGGAATTGTCCTCATAAATGCCGTAAAACTCTTAAAACGGATTGTGCCGGTCTGCATTAGTGAAAGGTGTTCATAAACTGGTCAAATTATCTTATAATATAATTGTAAACATAGTAGGAGCTTTCTGTAAGGTGTATAAATACATAAAGTAGCTTAAGCATAATGCTAAGTTGATTAATTTGAGGACAGTATGAAGTCGTCATAAGTGTGTGTGTGTGTGTGTGTGTGTGTGTGTGTGTGTGCATTGAAGACAGAGGCAGTTGTTTTATTGATTCAGCGCGAAGAAACCTCCCACTCGGTTTCACGTGTGTGTTTGCTGGAGAATCTCGTGATTAAAGCTGCTTTAGATGCTGCCCGGTTATCACAAACATCTTAAAGCGAGAGCACGTCTGTCCAACGCTGCTCTTGGAGAGAAAATGGCATATCGATGCATGTTTTTCAATCCACAACTGCTGATTTCTTGAAGTGTATGTGACCACAGCAAAAGTCTGTAGCTTCCTCTGAGTGCAGTCCTGTACCGCAGAATTTCCCTATGTGTGCACACAGCAGGGAAACCCATAACATACAACACTCAGAAATCCTTGCCACTTGCAACAGACATGCAACACATGCATAATGCAACAAAGCAATGTTTTCTTCTCCTTTAGAGCCTCAGAAAACATGCTACTGTATACTAGAAAACCAAGCTGAAAAGCCATCCGCATACATATAATCCAACAAAGCAGTGTTTTTCTCCTTTACAGCCTTGGAAAATGTGCAACTAGAAACACACATTTCAAAAGCACAAATTTGTGACACTTAGACATGCAATACATGCCATCTGTCATATATAATGCGACAAATTTATGTTTTTTTCTCATTTACAGCTTTGTTTGAAAACATGCAAATACTAGAAAACACATTTCAAAAGCACAGATTTGATATACAACACGTGTCGTCTTGCACATATAATGCAACAACGCAATGTTTTTCTCATTTAGAGCTTCTGAAAACATGCAATACAAGAAAACACATTTGATTCTGCTCATATGTGATGCGACAAACCAATGTTTTTCTCCTGTAGAGCTTCCGAAAACATGCACTACTAGAAAGCACATCTGAAAAGCACAAATTCGTGCACGTCTCAGACTTGAGCTGCTTATGAGGATTTAGATGCTCTGCTGACTTTCCAAGCAACATTTTGTGTGTTTGCAAATATCTAATTCTCTCCCCGCCTTTGCTTTCTTGCAGTTCTTCTTATGCTCCGTCTACGTTCCCATGTGTACGGAGAAGGTTCCCATCCCGATCGGCCCGTGTGGCAGCATGTGCTTGTCTGTAAAGAGGAAGTGTCTTCCGGTCCTGCAGGAGTTTGGTTTCGTGTGGCCGGAGCTCTTGAACTGCAGCCTGTTCCCGCCCACCAACGACCAGAACCACATGTGCATGGAGGGTCCGGGCGACGAGGACCCACCGTTCCATGCCATCCGGCCGATGCCGCCACAGGAGGAGGAGTGCATGGCGCTGGGTGCCGGCGTGGAGCAGTATGCATGGGTGAAGCGCAGCGGCAGCTGCTCGCTGCAGTGCGGATACGACATGGGATTGTACCGGCGACAGGCCAAAGTCTTTACCGACGTGTGGATGGCGGTGTGGGCGGTTCTCTGCTTCATCTCCACCACGTTCACCGTCCTGACCTTCCTAGTGGACTCCTCGCGGTTTTCCTACCCGGAACGACCTATTATTTTCCTCAGCATGTGCTGCAACATCTACAGCGTGGGCTACATCGTGCAGCTGACCGTCGGCCGCGAGCGCATCTCCTGCGACCTGGAAGAAGCGGCTGTACCCGTGCTAGTGCACGAGGGCTTGAAGAACACAGGCTGCGCCATCATCTTCCTCCTCACGTATTTCTTCGGCATGGCGAGCTCAATCTGGTGGGTGATCCTGACACTCACGTGGTTCCTGGCAGCCGGGCTGAAGTGGGGTCACGAGGCCATCGAAATGCACAGTTCGTACTTCCACATCGCGGCTTGGGCCATTCCCGCCGTCAAGACCATCGTCATCCTTATCATGCGGCTGGTGGACGCTGACGACCTCTCTGGGATGTGCTACGTGGGCAATCAGAACCTAGACGCTCTTACCGGTTTCGTAGTCGCTCCGCTATTTACGTACTTGGTAATTGGGACGCTGTTCATTGCCGCCGGCTTGGTTGCGCTGTTCAAAATCCGCTCGAATTTGCAAAAGGACGGGACGAAGACAGATAAGCTAGAGCGGCTGATGGTAAAAATTGGCGTGTTTTCAGTGCTCTACACAGTGCCGGCCACTTGCGTCATTGCGTGCTACTTCTACGAAATCTCCAATTGGGCCGACTTTCGCCAGTCGGCGAGGGATTCGTACATGGCGGCGGAGATGCTGCGGATTTTTATGTCTCTGCTGGTGGGAATCACATCGGGAATGTGGGTTTGGTCCGCCAAAACGCTTCACACGTGGCAGCGATGTTCCCACCGACTCGTGCACACTGGCCGAAACAATCGCGTCAAACGGACCGCCAATGGCTGGGTCAAACCGGGCAAAGGCAACGAGACGGTTGTGTGATAAAGAGACAGAGGCGCCCACGCCCATGTAGCACTATCGTTCGTTCACTTTACGTGAAATGTTCTTAAGATGATCTTACACTGGACGGTCCTGTTGCAGCAGTTTTTCCGTGTAAATATGCACTACGTCAAACTCTCACTGAAGTGCCTTCGTTTTCGTGGACGAGCTACTCAGCCGATTCTGGAAAACGTAGTTCTTTACTCCTCAGCGGTCAGCGCCGTTTACCTCGCAACACATCACAGCTGCCGGAATGCTTACGAGACTTGTTAATGCTACGTTCACATCGTGTTGGATATGCGAAAAATTGTAGCAGAAAGTGTGCAATGGCATGTCAGAAGTATGTGTAGAGGTTGCTAACTAACTAACTGTTGACATTTTCCTGTCATTTTACGTCTTGCATGACGTCACAATGCTCAAGCGAGTTTCCATGAATGGTTTTTACAGGTCAGAAACTCAACAAAACGTGAACGCATTATAGCAGAGATTTCCTTCACTATTTAGTTAGTCTATTTTTGATATGACAAAGCTATGATGGGACTTTTTGTTTTGTGTTTTTGCGCTGTCAGACACACATTCACTCTGAAAATGACACGTGACAATCACTGACCGTGCCGTACGGGGCCTCCCGTAGGGTCGATGAATGTATTGACCGATGATAAACTCTTAAACCTTTTAAAAGTGCCTCAAAAACTCACATGCAGGTGGTACAGTCCTGGATTTCATGAAGGACTTCTGGATCCATTTGTACATAAACTGATGTTTGTAGTTGTAATATGTTATTTTTGTGTTATGAAATGCTAATTTATCTTTGTAAAAACTAAGAAACTGAACAAAAATGAATTTATTTAAGAATGCTTTTGTATCAAATGAAAAATTAAACTTCCAGAGTCCATGTGCATCTTTTGTTTATTGAGGTATACTTCACTATTAAAACTCCTGTAGGTTCACACACCTTGTGACCCTAGTAAATCTGGACTATGTGACTATAATTAAAGGATTGTTTTGGGCATTAGGTAGCAAATCTCTGTTCGCAGAATTAGTGGCTCGACTCTTTTTTAGGTCGTTTTAAAATTCCTCCACCCAGAATGATTTGGACAAAGATTTATCCTCCGGTCCAACTTTCCCCCTCGGGGTCACCACACTATGGTGAAGTGTGGTGTCTCAAGGTTTCTTGTAAGACAATGTCAGATGGTTTTAGCTCTTTCATGGGTGGTTAGTCTTGAAATGCTTTAATACGCTGAGTGAAACTAAACATAGATATAGGCTACATTATCAATATGGGAATTTTAAATGACCATGTTTTATGGCCCAAAACATTTGCATAGTAGGGTAAATGGTCATTTTAGAATAAATACCTGTTTTTATCTAATGATTGTGGATTAAAATGTTTCACAAAAGTCACATCACTCAGTTTCTAATATGATGCTGCTCCCTACTGGTCATTTGAAGCACTACAGATAAACCCATTACAGAACAACAGACTTTTGCAGTGACATGCAATGAAAATTACTTTTAGATTTGTGTTGCATCCCTTTAAAAATCATCAGATTTTATTTTCAAATGTATATCTTTATATAATAAACAGCAATAAAGTAAAATTTTGAGACACTTAACAGTTAGTGATGGTTGTCTGATATTTGTATGCATAATTTCCAGGAAATAAGCTACAATAACAGTAAATGCTACTTTTGAAATGAACATGAAGTGGCATTTGCAACGCATTTACTGTCATAATGTAAAACAAAAGAAAAAGTGGGACTTTATTGTGTCCATCAGAGAAAAGATTCCCAGACTGGCCCGTGATGACCTTTAATTTGGCCCATCATTTCCACTTTCTTGTGGGGGAAAAATAGAGGGGAAACACACCATTGAAGCATATCTTCATTTCTAACGTATCTTTTTGTGTTAACATTTTTGTTTTGTTTTAACATTTAATTTGATTCAATTCTAATATAGTTGAATATAATACAACATTTACTTTCAGCCCATAGCCCTCAGTCAAGTTAGACTTTTGGCACTTGGCAGTAAAAAGTTAAAAAATAAAAAAGTAAACATATTTCTTACATCCCTGATAGCACACGTACATCACAGAGACGTCTGTTTGACATCTGCAAGACGTATTTTTGTATTTTGTATGTTTGCTCATCTGCAATATGTCTATGGGACGTTTCCTATCAGAAGTCAAATAGACGTTTAGAAAATGTCTTTAAGATGTTTATGATTTAGAATTAATGTAAAACTGACATTTTAGAGACGTCTATCAGATGTTTAGATGCTTTCCAGATGAAGTGATCTTTAACAGACATCTTGCAGACGTACATCCCTGTTGAAAAAAACAGCATATGCTGGTTAGGTATGTTTTGACGCTGGGATGCTGGTTTATGCTGGTCCTTTGCTGGTTTATGCTGGTCATTTGCCAGCACATGACCAGCATAAACCAGCAAAAGGACCAGCTTAAACCAGCAAAGGACCAGTTTAAACCAGCAAAGGACCAGCATAAACCAGCAAAAGACCAGCTTAAACCAGCAAAGGACCAGTTTAAACCAGCAAAGCAGCAAAGGACCAGCTTAAACCAGCATCCCAGCGTCAAAACATACCTAACCAGCATATGCTGGTTTTTTCAACAGGGATGTGCTTTCTGGGATCATAAGACATGTTCAATCCATACAGCAACCAACCAATCAGGGTTGTAAACTCTACTAAGCTCTAGTATTACTATCTAACTGATCTTAGAAACAAATATAGCTTATTACAGTTAATATTAACTCCTTGAAGCATTTTGAAAACAGACCCTACAACACATTTAATTGTGGAGACTAGCTAATACTTACATCCTTCAAAATACGATGTCTTGTAAATGTACTTACATAAAACACTTGGAAATGTTGTAGAACTCACTGGAACCACAGACAAACTACTGTCAACTCAACCAGCGCTAACCGCTAACTAGGCTACTAATGGACTTTTTCTGTTAACCCTCCTACTGGTTAAAACTAAACACACACTTGAACGTGAACTATTCACATTCAGTTATTATTTATTTTTTTCGCGTACATACACTCGACGCATGCGCACAAGAAATAGGTTATTATAAAAAAATATTAGCGATATGCTAACCCTGATCTCTGTTGAAAAAAACAGCATATGCTGGTTAGGTATGTTTTGACGCTGGTCATGTGCTGGTTTATGCTGGTCCTTTGCTGGTTTAAGCTGTTCTTTTGCTTGTTTATGCTGGTCCTTTGCTGGTTTAAGCTGGTCCTTTGCTGGTTTAAGCTGGTCCTTTGCTGGTTTAAGCTGGTCCTTTGCTGGTTTATGCTGGTCATGTGCTGGCAAAGGACCAGCATAAACCAGCAAAAGGACCAGCATAAACCAGCTTAAACCAGCAAAGGACCAGAATAAACCAGCTTAAACCAGCAAAGGACCAGAATAAACCAGCAAAGGACCAGCTTAAACCAGCAAAGGACCAGTTTAAACCAGCAAAGGACCAGCTTAAACCAGCAAAGGACCAGCTTAAACCAGCATCCCAGCGTCAAAACATACCTAACCAGCATATGCTGTTTTTTTCAACAGGGATGTGCTTTCTGGGATCATAAGACATGTTCAATCCATACAACAACCAACCAATCAGGGTTGTAAACTCTACTAAGCTCTACTATTACTATCTAACTGATCTTAGAAACAAATATAGCTTACTACAGTTAATATTAACTCCTTGAAGCATTTTGAAAACAGACCCTACAACACATTTAATTGTGGAGACTAGCTAATACTTACATCCTTCAAAATACGATGTCTTGTAAATGTACTTACATAAAACACTTGGAAATGTTGTAGAACTCACTGGAACCACAGACAAACTACTGTCAACTCAACCAGCGCTAACCGCTAACTAGGCTACTAATGGACTTTTTCTGTTAACCCTCCTACTGGTTAAAACTAAACACACACTTGAACGTGAACTATTCACATTCAGTTATTATTTATTTTTTTCGCGTACATACACTCGACGCATGCGCACAAGAAATAGGTTATTATAAAAAAATATTAGCGATATGCTAACCCTGATCTCTGTTGAAAAAAACAGCATATGCTGGTTAGGTATGTTTTGACGCTGGATGTTGCTCTTTTGTTAGTTTTGACTGCTTTTATTGTCCTCATTTGTAAGTCGCTTTGGATAAAAGCGTCTGCTAAATGACTAAATGTAAATGTAATGTCAATAATGTAGCCTATGTAAAATTGACATCTTTGTCAGATGTTTACACAGCAGATGCTTTCCAGATGATGTGATCTTTAACAGACATCTTGCAGACGTGTAAAACCCGAAGTACTTTGGGCTTAATAGTCTTTTGAATGTCACCAAATCTAATGAAAAGTCTTGAAATAAATGAAATATCACCATAATCAAGAACGTTTCTGAAAAGCTAACTACTGAAAATCTTTAATTTGAGATGCTAATTAGGAGATCAGAGTCAGGGATCATTGACAAACAGATTTTTATTTTATTTTATTTTTTATTTCATCTTTTTTTTTTTTTTTGAGAAATACACAGAATAATTTAGTCATAAATTACAGTAGGAGTCTTCAAGCAGTCAGAAAGCAAAGTGCATAAGACATTTCCACACGGAAACAGATTTCATTTTAATTGAAAATTAAATATCCCAGCCATTACTGTAAACTTGAGAACAGTTTCACAATAAAAAAAAATATTTTAAATGTCAGTGCGGTGGAGTAGAAAAGTAAAAAAGTCAGTACTGTACACATGAACAGACAGATGTGGACATCACATAGCAGGTTGGCGTACAGTAATGCGATGGTAAACATGCATTTTGGGGAATGACCAGCAAAATCATGTAACTGTATTTGATTTCTATGAATTATGGTTCTTTAGCTCATCTGAGAACTGGCTTTAAAAAATAAAGCTTCAAATAAATCGGCTTCTAGAAGCTAATGAAATGTGCCAGCGTAAGACCATTTCAACATCATATTCTTAAATGAACATAGACAACAGTCATCAAAACTGTCTTGGTTATTGTACCAACCATACAACTGGCCCAAATCAGCATATTTACTTCAGTTCAGTCATTGAAAAAGTTCTGAACTTTAAAATTCCCACTCCTTGGAATGAGAAATACGGGAGATTGCGAAGTATACAGAGCAATTTTAGCCATGAAACTTTGAATCTTTTAATAAGCACCATTATAAATCCCTCTTCCGGCAACATAAACCTGAAATAAATTTGCACCCAAATGAAAACAAGCCCACTGCATCTTCAGGACACCGGGGAAATGATGTGCTCTTCCAAATGAATGACTGGGGAAAGGAAGGGAACATTCTTAAAAGCTTGTTCAAATGTGCCAGGACAGTCCAGCATTGCTGCGTGAAAGCGTCCGTCGGAGCCTGCTTCAATACGAAAGTGAAGCCGCTTTAAAGACACAACGCTCAGCTGGACAATTGTCCCTATAGCTCTGGGTGCTGAAGCACTTCCGCTTGACAGAATGGCGAAAATCTCCTGAGTGTTTCGTTGTCACGTCTCAGACGCTCTGAAGCTGTGAATGGCAGTCGCTAGTTAGAAATACAGGAATTTCATTGGTTATTCTTGGCGTTAATGGTACATGACATCAGTTGAGTACGAAAGGAACAGTTCACCCAAAAATCAACCAAATTAATTACTTTTAATTACAAATTTGAACGTTCTAGTGGCTATTTTCCATGCAAAAACAATGTCAAGATTTTCAGTGAGTTCAATTTCATTCTGCATCTCACACAAAGTTATCAAATGACTTCAGAAGATGTGGAATATAGTGCATATAGAATACAGTTTTGTTATTTTATTGCATCAAGTTAAACTAAATGAAAATGAGAAATATTGCCTTGTCAGCTAGCTTAAATAAAATGTTTTGATTTTATTTACAATTATATATTTTTATCTTATTTAATGTCTATTTTATTTTTTTCATTGTTCATTGTAATTACCTGGAAAACAGCCACTCATACATTCGCTATATTTCTCGTACAGATTTGAAAGAAGATGTGAGTAAATGTAAAAACATTTTTGGGTGAACTGCTGCTTTGGTGATATGAGAACGTAGTGAGAAGATACCTACGCTAAAGGAACGTCAACTCCCTCAGCTCGATCCTCTGTGGAAAAGAGAAATGAAAAAACATGTTCAGATGTCTAATGGAGATTTGAAGGGTTACTAATAACTCATATAGTTCGATGTCTCTTGATAAATCAGTTTGTGTGTTCTTGTGTACCTGAGGTTTGTGGTCTTCTAAAGTAGCACTTCATCACCACAACAAAAATAAGTAACAGGACAAACACAACCACAAAAGCAATAGCTGCGATCACTCGAAGTGGGAACGATTCTGTTTGACCTGCAAGAAGACAACAAAAAAGTAAAAAAAAAGTTTTTAAAACTGTGTAAAAAATGTCAAAATAAATCAAATAGATTCGAATAAATTTATAAATAGATTCAAATAAATAATAAAAATTTGATTCGGATACTTAACAATTTGATTAAAATAAATAAGAAATAAATTAGGTAAAAATAAATGAAAACAGAAAATTGTTTAAAATAAATAACTAAAAAATATAAAAATGAGATGCAAATGAATAAATAGAAAAACTGATTCAAAATAAGTAAGTAAACATTTAAAAATGATAATAATACATCTAACAGTACAGTACTATGGTAC
>NW_015540937.1:391180-396586 GCF_001515605.1 Sinocyclocheilus anshuiensis
GAAAAAAATCTATTTATTCTCCAAATAATATTTTAAATTGGTATAGTATATATTATATTAATTCAATTCTAATACTAAAATTAGTATAAACTGGGTCTTTTAAGCATGAAAATTTATAGATGCCTTTTGAATTTTAGGATAGGGGTCCCTCGCATGAGGATGACCCCTGGAACAGTTCACCCAAAAATTAACATCAGATCCTGTCAAATAATATCCGTTTTGTCTTGTAACAGAACAACTAGTCAGCAAAGTTGTCTGGTACTCAAAACTATAATAACAGTCTTCTATCAGAGTTTATTGAATAGTCTTAATTGCGTATGTTTCAATGCTCAGACTTCGTCTGAAGAACACAAATCCAACAAGTGTTATTATACCACAATCAATAGCAATGGAAAATTACTGCTTCACAACAACATCCCATAAACCTTGAATTCCCATAAACATTCCCTCTTATCTCTTATTCAGGAAGAGAAATAGCCCTTGAAACCACACATCATAAGACTAAACAACAATGGGGAAAAAAAACAATATAAATGACTAATCAATGAAATGAGTATTTAAATGATTATAAATGATTGTATGATTAAATGGAATAATAAAAATGATGGACTCAGCACACACAGGCTGCTACAAAGAATCCGTAAATCCTTCACACATCTTTTGGGTGAGTTATAATAAAGCGATAAGCCCCAAGAAGCGGTGGTTTACAGTGAATTTATAACAGCTAGGGGGCGTTGTTAGGCACGATGAGAAGCGGAGTTATAAAACGGTTATTCCATATACGTAGTAACGTTTCACAATATAAAACAGAGCAAATAAAGTGTAATGAAAATAATAAAAACAGTATTCTTCCACCAAACAACGTAGTTTCTCAGAATCAATTGTGGTTGCAACAAAGTGGTTGCCAGACAAATGTAAACAAAGGTGTATGTTTGTAGAGTAATTTACAACAGCTTCGAACGTGGCTCAACCAATCAAAGCCTTTTTCTGCAAGCGTCTGAGAAAACCAGCGCGTCTGATTTCGCCGTCGTGACGACACAAAGGGATCTCATTATAATATTTCCGCCCCTTAATCTGTAAGTTTACACCCACGGCGCCGTCATTTGATTTCACAAGCGACAACTGTGTACCAGTTCTAATGCCATGGAGAAAGTTTGAGCAAAACACACTAACTGTTCTGTGTTTGTCTGCACAGCTGAGCACAGAACACTGTTTAGAGTCCCAGCCTCAGAGGAGACAACAGAGCAGTGTATTTATTGTAGGGGCATAATATGTCTCCTTTAACATCCAACACACTTACATATGGTGATGGTGTGGGAAACAGTGCCCCCTACGGCACAGCTGACATTGGTTGGCTGGTCGCAGTTGTACATGATGGTTTGGTTGATGGTCCATGTTTTGGAGTCGTTATGTGCTAAACTCCAGTTGTAAAATATATTCGTCAGACTTGGATTAAGCCCCGCCCATCTGACGGTGCTCTGTGGGTATCCTCCCACCGCCGAGCAGCTTAAGTGACAGCTCATCCCCGTGCCACTGACGCCGCGTCTATGTTCACTGCAGTCAGGTGTGATTGTGGGGACGCTGTACTCAGCTGTAAAAAGAAGAGAACAGTGGAATAAGTGACATTTTAGAGATCCGGAGAGGTTCCCCCCCTGCAGCGTTTCACTTCCCTAAAACCCACGTCAATGCAACCATCCCAGAATCCTTAGTCAGCAGTGAGTTTCCAATGCGAACAAGCATGCGCTCCCCCGCAGACAGACTTACATACGCAAATAAACCAACAGACGTACAAACACACACACACAAATAGGCTATATACGCATATTCAAATGATATTTTCGCAGAATGGCTTCATTATTCACACATGAACACACAAACACACTGCAGGAGTTTATCAAGGTTATGCATCATTCAGAACTGAAATGAGAATGGCTCAAAATCTGAATTGCATTTGAATTTAAGTACCTAATGGGATGCATACAAAATTCAGAAAGTAGACAATTAAGTGTCATTTTTAACAATGCATTTCATACTTTAGTATGAATTACATATAAACATATATTCTCGTGCATAACATACTGAGTATTCACAGAAATAATATTTACTAATTTGCCAGAATGCTCTAATTTCCTTAATAACATTTTTAAAAATGTAGGCCTATGTTAATATGATTTTTTATATCTGGAAACGGTGTGGTATCATTTTTGTACAATAATTTGTACTGATGGCTGTTAATTGTTTTGACAGTATTAAACTTAGTTTAGAGGAATATCTGAAAATTTGGGATAAAATATATTCTACATATCAGGTAATAAATAGGCATAACTAGCCAAAATTAATAATGTAATTTTTGTATTGTCTTTTTGAAATTTCTGTTACTTTGAATTGCACTTCAGTAAATTCCTCTTTCTGTCATTCAGATTCAAATTCTAATTCAACTTCCTGTCTGTTTCGGTCGATTTGATTCAGATTCACACTCATAATCTGAATATGATCCGATTCTTCAATTCTGAATTTAACTCGACCCTGTTGTCTGTATCTTGTGTCATACCTGTGACTTTGAGGAAAATCTCTGAGATTTCAGGTTTGTACGCTTTGTCGACGAAAACAAAAACACAAATGTACGATCCTTCATCACCGACTGAGATGTTTCTCATCTCCATGCTGTAGTCCATTGTGTTCACTTTGGTTCTGCTCTGGTAACCCTTCCCTGGTATTTCGCGGCCATTAGAAAACCCATTGATGTACATGTCTTCTTTATCATTTGTAACTCTCTGTATGTACAAGCGTTCAACATGTTTGCTGTGGTTCGAAGGACATCTGAATGTAACGCTGTGACCCAAAACAGCCGTGATGTTCATCGCTGCATCGCTCACACCTACACAAACACACAACAACATGACAGAAACAACTCAAATTTCAGAAGCATTTCAGTCGACACCGATTATTATTACAGCTGGTTATAATAAGGCAGGTATACTTCAGTCTAAATAGTAACATGCACTCAGTTTGCTGTTTGCACTGTTAATAGCATTGTGCTACTGACTAGATAATTACACAGATACAAGATTTCTCATTTGCAAGCAAAACAATAAAACTCTATAAGACCTGTAACTCAACCATTGCTGAAAAATGTCTGCAAAAGTTAGTATATATAGAATAGCGTATATAAATATATAAACTTAATAATAGTAACTTAAAAATAATAGTATATATACATTACGTTACACACAATAATTTTATTATATATATTATATATATATATAGTTTATTATATATATTAATATATAATAGTTTATATATTATATTATTATTATATTATGTATAGTGCTGTCAATCAGTTAAAAAATTTACTAATTAATCGCACATTTTTCTGAAATTAATCGCGATTAATTGCAACTAACATTTAAGTTTTTAAATATGCTTTTATATTGCAATAATTTCACATTTAATCTTCAAATTAATGTAGAAAAAGTATATTTTAATATTTGTTTAATGGCATCTTTTTTATGTTTTATATATATATATATATATATATATGCATACAAGTAACATACACTACTTATTGTGTGTAATACATATATTATACACGCATATACACACACACACACACAAATATTACTTATTGTTTGTAGTATATATATACATACATATAAATGATTAATTTTTACAAATTATTTTTGCTTTTATTGGGGTTCCCTTTTAAACAGGGAACCTTTGATAGCAGTGACAATGTGTTCTACTATTACATGTGTCAGAAACACTGCCATGTTTAGTAAAGATTGTGGGTACAAGTCCTTTTTAAGTGTATTTAAATATAGTTGAAGTCTCTGGTATGTTCAAATGCAGCTAAACGTGTGTGTTTGTGGGTGTAAAGGCATGTTTGTTTCAATCAGGGTGATTCTCCATGACTTATTTCAGTGGTTTACAAGTGCTTTTCTTACTGTCCGAGTTTTGCTTCCTTGTTCTTTTAACTTTCTGGTGTAGAGGTGCATTCCCCAACTCCTACGGCTTCTAGTAATTCATCCCTACATCCAAACTTATCCATCCTCCCGTAACATTTCTCTTTCAATCTCTACATTTAGCTCATTATTTTCATCGCTAGTCCTCTTCAAATCACTATAACTGTTTGCAAAGGTGGCTGGTTGTTCGGCTTTTCAGACAAATTACTATTAAACACTGACAGGTGAAAATGTGGAATTCTGCAAAATGGCATTCTTACCAGATGCAGCTGCAAGCAGAAGCGTGGTCACGACCAAGGCCAAGCTAAAAAAAAACACCAAAAAGAACGATTAGAGACACTCACAATCATGTGAATTTGCATATTCCTCAAAAAATTCCCATGACTCAATTCAAAATGCTTTTACAAAAATAACTGCAGTATCGGGCCTTACTCACTAAACAACAGACTTCTTGGTGTTGATTACTGATCTACACTCTTAAAATAACATTTATTTGCATCGATGGTTCCATGAAGAACCTTTAACATCCATGGAATCTTTCCAAGGTTGAAAAAGTTTCTTTGGAATGTTCTTCACACTAAGAAAAAACAACTGTTCACTGAAAAGTTCTTTTTGGAACACAAAATGGTTCTTTATTTTGGAAGCTTTATACTTATAGTAACTCTTGCAGCATGTGGTCAGGTTTATTATAACTAAGCAAATGGTACTGCATCTCACTTCCTCATAATAAGCCTGCTTTGTAGTATAAAGTAATCCTGTGAGAATTTGAAAGAGGATATCATATCATGTGCAGCAGAGATGGATTAAGTGTCTGTTTCTGATCTGTGGACTTTGTGGCTGCAACATTATTAAATGACGTATAAAACGATGTCAATATGACTGAATGTTGAACTGAAACAGGAGATCTGAATGTCTGGCATTAGCTTGGCTAATAAATAAATAAATATATTATCATTTAGACTGCTGTGTTCACGGCCCTGAAAGCACCTGAGCGCATTTTTAAGATGCAACGACCAGGAACAAAATCCCTCTAAACAACACGAGAGGCCTGTCAAACAAAAACTGCAGCACAATGCAATGCAAGCAGGAAAAACATAATTTCCTGGTATTCTTGGACTGGTCTATAAATGCAAATACAAACACATCAGACACTAGCAGCCATGCTTCGAAGTCTACTTCCCTCTTAGTTTAAGCATAAGTGATCCATAAACAACTAACACACACTTTCTCTTTTGTACACAAGAGAGATCTTACAAACCATATTAGTGAAGACATCTTCCATTGTTTTTCTATTAGATTAATTATATTTATCTCCTAAACCCGTAAAAAAAAAAAACTCAGAAAGACAAACATCATCTGGATTATCTATAAGCCTTTAAAACTAGTGACAACACTAGTTATCTTCACAAGTACCACACACACACACACACACACACACACACAC
>NW_015540937.1:396676-400785 GCF_001515605.1 Sinocyclocheilus anshuiensis
CACTCACTCACTCACTCGCACACACACACTCGCACACACACACTCACACACACTCACCCACACACACACTCACACACACACTCACACACTCACACACTCACTCACACACACATACTCACACAAACACACACACACACACACACACACACAGAGTGCTGTACCTGTATCTGTGAGTGTATAAGCAGCGCAGTTGTAAACTCATGCTGATGGATGTGAGTGAACAGCTGAAGCACTTACAGAGAGCAGACTGGCTTCTTCATGTCTTCCTCATCTGTGTCAGCAGTAAGTATAGACTCTCGAAACAGGAACTGCACGCCTACACAGAGATAAAGGGAGAGAGGTGATGTCATTAACTTCATATCGATACTGTCAGAGGGAATTCCCACACAACACACCCTCTGTCGGACAACTAAACAAAGCTCAACTAAAGAGAGAGAGAGAGAGAGAGAGAGAGAGAAACAGAACAGAGTGAAAGCAAACCGATTGTCCTGTTGTGCTGTAGACAGAGAAAATTAACTATTGTGTTGCTTCACTGTAGAATGCACTAAACCAAAATAAACCAAGCTACTTGTACCATTTTATTTGTAGAGAAAGTGTAACTAAACTAATCTGATAGTTCTGCTTTACTGCAAATGGCATTCATCTAAACTAAACTAAAAACAAATTGTGTTGCTTTACTGCAGAGGGCATTAAACTAAACTAAAGCTTGTTCTGCCATTATGTACTACACTAAACTTGACATTATTTACTACATTAACCTAGACTAAAATAAACTAATCTAAGCTGAAACCTATAGTAAACTAGTCTAATTGTGTTGTTTTACGCCAGAGGGCATTAAACTAAGCTAAACCAAACTTGTGCCATTTTATTATTTTACTGTATATATTATTTTAACTAAATTAAACTAGACTAAACTGAATGGGTCACTTTACTGCAGAGAGAATTCAACTAAACTAAATTAAGCTAAAAACAATCTAATTGTATTGCTTTACCGCAGGGGGAATTAACCTAAACTATATTAAACTAAACTTGTGTCATTTTATTGTTTTATTGTACATATTATTTTAACTAAACCAAACTAGACTAAACTAAATGGGCTGCTTTACTGTAGAGAGAATTCAACTAAACTAAATTACGCTAAAAACTAAACTGGTTGTGCCATTTTATTGCATAGGGCATTTAACTGAAGTAAACTAGACTGAACTAAATGTGTTAAACTAAACTGAACTGGTGCTAAACCGCATGAGATGCCTCACACTGATAGTGCTGATCTGCCGCAGATAGTTCAGAGTTCATGTGTGACACATTTACAGTGAAATCAAAGAGTTTCATAAATGATCCACCTTAAACTGGAACTGATTAAAGGAAATAAAAGCTGCTGTGGGCAGATCACAGACACAGTGCTAACAAAAGGGAAGAGAAATCAAGAGAAACGCCAGCTTAACTACCCTTCTCCAGCATAACCCGAGACGCTTCAGTGTCAGACTAATCAGATCGTGTCCAGATCCACAAAAGCCTTCATCAGATCCAGCCGCACACAAGTGACAGTCAAAGTGTGTGAAAGTTTGTTTGTGGAGCAAGAGTAATAAAATGATGAAATGTGTCAGTAAAGAGGTTAAAATGAGAGAGCACTTACTAAGGTTCACAGGTTTCTCCTCCAGTGCGCAAGAGATTAAATGAAACACACACAAATAACAGTTCCTTAAGATGACAGAGAGTGAGCGAGCAAGAGAGAGAGAGAGAGGAAGTGCTCTTTATTAAGAGAGTAACCACAGAGCAACAGTTTCACAGAACTGAACGCATGCATGAACATACATTTTAATAAGGTTTCTGAACTGTCTGAAATTGAACCGAACGAAGTTGGACTAAAGTAAACTTAAAGGGAAAATTCTGTCATCCTTCACACACAAAAGAAGATATTTTGAAGAATGTTGGTAAACAAATTATTTTGGGCCCCACTGACTTCCATAGTACCAAAAGACAATGCAAGTCAATGGGTTCCAAAATGCTTTGGTTCAAAATGATGACAGAATGATCATTTTGAACTAAACTATACACTGCACTAAACTGGGTTAAACTACAATGAATTACTAAATTAAATAAAACTCACTTTAAAATATTTCCACCTACTTCAACATAAAAACTTAAGTTCAGTTGCTAAATGTATTATTTTATAATTATATTATATATTATAATATTATTCAAATTGACTGTACAAGTCATTTAAACTTAAAATATATTAAACTGAAGGACTGTTTTAATTCATTTATATTCATTAGGCATTCATGTAATTTATCAATTGATTATTTATTCTTTATTTTTTCAGTAATTATTTTTATTTTGTTTTTATATTTATCATTCATTTCTTTGCTTATAGTGCTTTTCTTTAATTGTTTAATCTTAAGTTTGTGGGTTTCATGAAACGTTTGTCTTCACGGATAAAAGAAAAGAGGGAATATAGCAAATTTAATGTGTTATGGGATGTAGTTCTGAAGCGGTTTGGTATAACAACACTGTCATAATAAATACCTGCAGGCTTTTTATGAGAGAGGTTTTGGTGTCGACCTTGTGGGGACATTTAAGGTCACCTGAAGGAAAACCGTTTACATGTTGTTTTACAGTATAATTCAGTTAACTGAATAACAATAAACGTCGCTGGGAAATTCCTGCGTGAAATGTAAACAAATGTTTGTGTTTGTGTGCATTCAGGTGAGACGGATTCATGGCGAGCTCATTCACAGATGTGACGTCACATGACATGCCTGAGCGATGATTATGTATGTTTTCACACCTGATCAAATGATAACTCTGAAAACATTCCTATGGCAACAGCTCAGTGATCGCACACACACACACACACACACACACACACACGACTCTTTGTTATCTCCTGACTTCACAAGAACTGCATGAATTCAGCCTGGATCAACCCACACAATACTCACCTGAGTTACTGGTAAACAACTACCACTATGTGACTCCGTTAGGATGCAAGTTTAAATATTTTACCCAGAGTTTATTCATGCATTCATCAGATACTTTGTGACTGCATTACATTCCCTTTAGAATAGAACCCTAACCTTGGTTTTGCGAGTGTCATGCTCTACAGTTTGAGCTACAGGGGGAAAGTCCTAAAAATATGGAGCAGCTCAGATCATTAGATTTTCTGAGAATTTAAAGAGAAATGTTTGAGTTGATATTGAGAACTTTTGATTTCAGATGTATTTTCTGAGCAAATAATGATTTTTTTAACTCAGTATTTTTGTCTTGTTTTCCAGTACAAATATCTAAACATTCTTAAATCAAGATACATTTACTTGAGAAGCAAAATGATACAAGATATTAAGTCTTATTTTCTGAAAAATGTATCAAAATGAAATGAGTTTTTGCTTAAATGTCTGCTAATGGGGTCAGAAATAATAATTGTTTTCCCTTTGAATTAAGTTTATGTTTCTGACCCCATTGGCAGTCTCTTATCTTGCTTCTCAAGTAAATTGTTCTTGTTTTTAAGAATGTTTGAATATTTGTACTGGAAAATAACAGAAAATTACTCAGTGAGAATATAATTTTTTGCGGTGTTGGTATATTTGAGCACAGTATGAGACATTGTTCCTCTTTTCAAACTCCAGTGCGAGACTCTAGGGACCTTTATGTCAGAAAATCATCTGAAAAGCAGGAGACTTCAGTCAAAATCTCCATTAAATTTTACAGCGTTCTAGGAGAAGCAGCTGAGATATTACAGTAATGTCATGAATGTCAGACCCACTGACAGTCACAGACATTCTGTTTGTCCTCCTCTTACGGGATGTGTTGTTGTGTGATTTCACTTCCTGCTGTATGATATCCAGAGTGTATTTGAGAATGCCATTGTGGTTGGGACATGGGTTAATCAATGTGATCTGAAAACCTGGTTAATAGGTCTAGTGAAAGGCATTGTGGAACGTGAAGCTGCTGCTTGTGTTGGTGACATTTGTTTATTTCCCACCTGATTTGCTTCTATTTATAATAGAATGTTCAGTACAAGTATACTACATGTTCAGTAATATTATCTGAAGAATTCATTTACTTTATACTCTTTTCACAAGTAATTTATCTAAAAAAGAATATAT
>NW_015540937.1:402263-411000 GCF_001515605.1 Sinocyclocheilus anshuiensis
TATATATATAAAAAAAAATATATATATATATATATATATATATATATATATATATATCCCCCCCCCATCAATTGCTTACTGTACCATCATGTCACTGCAAACCCATATGACTTTATTTCTTCTATGGAACACAAAAGGAAATGTTTAGCCGAATGTCCAGACTGCTCTTTTCCATACAACAAAAGCAGTGACCAGGATCTGTCAAGCACTGAAAAATGTCATAAAACAACCATAAAAGTACAATAATATTAGTCAATATAACAATATAACTAGATTTGTACATTTTATGAAGAAAATGTGAATATTGACATGGCAAAACCACCTGCAATTCCTTACTTTGGCAGTGACAATGCTTCTAAGGCATTTCTAATAGTGGCTAGGGAGTTCAGGAGCTAAGGTGTTCTGAGTGGTTGTTATGGTGTTGCTATGCTATTGCTAAGATGGTGGTTGCCAGGGTGTTGCTATGTGGTTACTGAGTGTTCTGAGTGATCACTAGGGAGTTTTGGGGGGTTGTCAGGGTGTTGCTATGCAGTTGCTGAGGTAGTCAGGGTGTTGCTATGCAGTAGCTAAGGCATTTCTAACAGTAGCTAGGGAGTTCAGGAGCTACGGTGTTCTGAGTGGTTGTTAGGGTGTTGCTATGCAGTAGCTAAGGCATTTCTAATAGTGGCTAGGGAGTTCAGGAGCTAAGGTGTTCCGAGTGGTTGTCGGGGTGTTGCTATGCAGTAGCTAAGGCATTTCTAATAGTAGCTAGGGAGTTCAGGAGCTAAGGTGTTCTGAGTGGCTGTTATGCAGTTGCTAAGGTATTTCTAATAGTAGCTAGGGAGTTCAGGAGCTAAGATGTTCTGAGTGGTTGTTATGCAGTTGCTAAGGTATTTCTAATAGTAGCTAGGGAGTTCAGGAGCTAAGGTGTTCTGAGTGGTTGTTATGCAGTTGCTAAGGTATTTCTAATAGTGGCTAGGGAGTTCAGGAGCTAATGTGTTCTAAGTGGTTGTCAGGGTGTTGCTATGCAGTTGCTAAGGTATTTCTAATAGTAGCTAGGGAGTTCAGGAGCTAAGATGTTCTGAGTGGTTGTTATGCATTTGCTAAGGTATTTCTAATAGTGGCTAGGGAGTTCAGGAGCTAAGGTGTTCTGAGTGGTTGTTAGGGTGTTGCTATGCAGTTGCTAAGGTATTTCTAATAGTGGCTAGGGAGTTCAAGAGCTAAGGTGTTCTGAGTGGTTGTTAGGGTGTTGCTATGCAGTTGCTAAGGTATTTATAATAGTAGCTAGGGAGTTCAGGAGCTAAGGTGTTCTGAGTGGTTGTTATGGTGTTGCTATGCTATTGCTAAGATGGTGGTTGCCAGGGTGTTGCTATGTGGTTACTGAGTGTTCTGAGTGATCACTAGGGAGTTTTGGGGGGTTGTCAGGGTGTTGCTATGCAGTTGCTGAGGTATTCTAGTAGTGGCTATGGAGTTTTATAGCTGGTTTTATAGTGGTAGCTAGGTTCGTCCTAAGTGGTTGTCAGGGTGTTGCTATGCGGTCACTGAGTGTTCTGTTAGGGAGTTTTGGAGGGTTGTCAGGGTGTTGGTATGCAGTTGCTAAGGTGTGCATATATTATCATCAGCACTGAACGCCCAGTGATCGCCTGGAGCTCACATCTCCGAAATCGGCGAAGCAAATTTTCAAATAGGTGCTATCATTATAAATAAACCACATATTTGAGTTTTAAACAAATACCTTCTCACCTGTAAAACTGTTAAAACTACGTTTCATGACACAATAACAGTAATATTTTGAAAATTACGCCATTAACACTCACTGGTTGGTGTGAAATGCATTCTGGGATACCGGGCTGCCTCAAGTTCGCATAAGTCACCTCTTGATGCATCCTTGGTAAAAGGGGCGGAGTAAGAACACATCCGGGGATTTGAAGTGTACTTGGCTAGAAGTGAACTTTGAATTGGAACAGTGCTTGGGCAACGACTGATGACTTACTATCTAAAGTGAAAACGCTCCACCCTCAAGTCTCTGAGATATTCCGCTCTCTAGATCACAAATACTAATTATAACTATATTACATTCTGGAGTAAATATATCCATAATAATAGTGACACTTACCTTACTAGACATCACTAATCATTTCAGATTGCTCAGGAAGTCAAACTCATGTTACCAAAAACATGACAGGAGGCAGAGGCTCCACACCTGGTCACATGATTAGTCACCAGCACCAGGAAGACACGCATTACTGGAACACACAGGAATTTTAGGGCATTTCCAACTCACTTCTTCTCAGCTCTCCTTTTCCTTTTCTTGGTTGCTCACTTTCTATTCTCACTCCTCCTTATTCCATAACCCTCCTTTCCTGCTTCCCTCAATCATACAGCATGGTTCTTGTTATCTGTCGTTTATATGATCAGGTTTTATGACCCATTTAGCTGTGATTGAGTGTTTGTACTCACTACCACACACACACGGAATGACATCAAATGTAGCTGATGTGTGTGTGCTCACCATTTCTCATATCATAAATATTTTAGGGAAATTCTTCCTTGAACTCCTTTATATCTCTCAGTGATAAGCCTTCATATAGAAGAAGTCAGAAAAACAACTCAGAAGAGGGATTTTAAGAGTTACAGACTACCGGCACACCCTGATATCCCAACAAAGGTAAAGATGAAAATCAGCTCTCTATTTGCCTGTTTGTTGTTGTTGTTGTGTTTTAATAAGTTTTACTTCCTGATACTCAATAAACATGATGTCAGGCAGGATGGCTTTCCTGAGAACCGTTAAGTAACACGCCACAACACACGCCCATGTCTGCGGATGAGTGTGTTAGTAAATGCAGTACTGTCCTGTGTGGCCTGCTGCCACTGAAAGGCCATGAAACCAAAGCACCACGTGCACAAGGCAGGAATTCTAAGAAGAATCTGCCCTCTAGTGGCCAGATAGAGCACACGGTATTATTTTTTCAGTATAATGCATACTGTGCACAGCAAACACATTTTATTTTATTTTTTTACTACATTTCAAAACGTACAATATTCAGCAAGACAGACTGTGTGGAATACCGTATCTCACAATCCAAGAAATATTTTCAAATATGCAATATATTTTTAACATCTGTGTTTTGGACTGTCAAAATGTTGTTTTTAAAGCTGCACATATTTCATATTTTTAATTATATTTTATATTATATTATATATTGTATTATATTATATATTGAGCAGGGTCAGAAAATAGCCACCAAAATTCTAAATGAGGAGATTTTTTCTTTTACTTGTACATCCAAATCTTTATTCTTTTAAAATACAAAGTATTTCTTAAAATGCTACTTTGGACTTGGATAATTCAATATGCATGAAGATACGAACTGCTGTAAAGATTTTTTAAACATTAAATATATATTTGAATATATTGAATAAATTACATATTATTTGTTCATTTGTGAGCCTGGAGCACAAAAGCAGTCTTAAGTCGCTGGGGTATATTTGTAGCAATAGCCAACAATACATTGTATGGGTCAAAATTATCAATTTTTCTTTTATGCCAAACATCATTAGGATATTAAGTAAAGATCATGTTCCATGAAGATATTTTGTAAATTTCCTACCGTAAATATATCAAAACTTAATTTTTGTTTAATAATATGCATTGCTAAGAACTTCATCTGGACAACTTTAAAGATGATTTTCTCAATATTTAGATTTTTTTGCACTCTCAGATTCCAGATTTTCAAATAGTTGTATCTCAGCCAGATATTGTCCGATCCTAACAAACCATACATCAATGGAAAGATTATTTATTCAGCTTTCAGATGATGTATAAATCTCAATTTTGAAAAAATGACTTTTAAGACTGGTTTTGTGGTCCAGGGTCACATATTGCCAGAGGTTAAAATATTTAAAATTAATTTAATTTATTTTTATGTTAAATTTTATAACTGGATGCAACTTGTCAAATTAAACATGCAATGTATTTATGTCATATGACAATATTTTAGCGTACATAAATATTGTTTCACATACGTAGGTAGCACTATTTTTACAATTTTAAATAGTGGAGGCTTTATTTTTATTTGGTGTTTTTTTTTTTTTTTTTTTTTTTGTACATTTTGGGACTGATGTATGAAAGAGACTTATTCCCCATATCCCATATCACTATATGTAAAATGTTATTCTGAGTCTAGATAATTATAATAATTCATTAGATGTAAATAAACTGAAGCATTTGCCGCATTTATGTTCAAAACCATTCCTTTTTGATAGTATACGTAGTATACAGTATGTATGAAGTATGCTAAATGTCAGTAGAAATATAATCGGTGCAATACAGGCAACCAGAGCTCAATGCGTGAAATACTGCAATGCATATAACTGTATAACCTGTAAGTTGATGAAAACGTAATGCGATGCACTCACTGCCTCAGAAGCAGCCGTTCTAATGACGGACAAAACACATAATGCCGTCATCCGCTGGTCAAAAACCAAACCCAAACTCCATTTGAGCTAGATTTTCATAAAATGTTAAGTGCAAGTGTTTGACAAAGCCACAATACCAACTCTGAGTTTGATAAAGCCCCCCCGTATTTTATTTTTTTTGCCATATTTCAGTGCTTAGTGGTGTGCCGTGGGATTTGTTATTTATCAAAACTGTGCCGTGACAGAAAAAAAAAGGTTGGGAAACACGTACTGTGCAGTATGCAATATGCCAGTGAAAATAAAACTCATTAGTCTCAGGTCAAAGGTCAGCCTGATGTTTTTAGCTTACTTTATTGAATTCATGTTCGTTATTTACATATTACCTGATAATTATTGTGATTTAGGCTACACATTTCATTCATGATATTCGCTGGCTGGTTGTCCAGCAGTGTGCGTCAACAGTGTGTGGTTTGAAGCTCATTTGTCTGGTTGTTGTTGATTGGTTCACAGGGGCAGAGGTCGCTGCCGGGGTCGTTTCCAGGTGCGGTGCTGGAGTTATGCATGCCGTAAGGTATCGTCCCATTGGCTACAGGCTGATGCAGGTGTGTGCTCCACTGAGTAGAGATAACTCCGCCCCAAACTTGACGACTTTCCTGAAAACTCACGCAGATTGCACAGATACGCCCCTTTTGCTCACAGCCACGCCCACTTCTGTCGCGTACCCCCAGGTGCCTCGTTCCGCCCCGCCCCCCTTTGTTACGCCGACTGAGCGAGACCGTCTGCGCTTGCGTGTAGCGCGTGGCCACGGACGCCAGGTCCGAGTGGGAGGAGGTGCTATCGATGAGTCTTTTCCCGAGCGCGAGCGGTCGCAGAGGCAGCGCGAGCCGCAGCAGCTTCCAGAAGCGCGAGTCCGTCCGCTCGGAGCGCGCGCCGTGCCAGCGCACGCAGGTGGAGTAGTTGCGCAGCTCCGCGATGTCGCCGCAGGGGGCGCTGAGCGCGCGCCGTCTCACGGTGATGAGGGGTGCGCGCGACGTGTGATGCAGGTACAAACACAGACGACACTCCAGCAGACTGATGCTCTTCTCGCACAGACAGTCCGAGCTCAGCACCACCAGCAGCCGCCGACACGCCTGCATAGACCTGAGGACCGACTCCATCAGATCTGAGACACACACACACAGCAGGCGCTGATTACACTTCCTCTGAAAGAAATGAGCACTTCTATGCAGCAAGGATGCATTAAACGGATCAAAAGTGACAGTGAAGACATTTAGAATGTTACAGAAGATTCCTATTTCAAATAAATGCTGTTCTTTTGAACTTTCTGTCCATCAAAGTATCCTGAAAAATAAAATGCATCACGATTTCCACAAAAATATGAAGCAGCACAACTGTTTTCAACACTGATAATAATCAGAAATGCTTCTCCAGCAGCATATTAGAATGATTTCTGAAGATCGTGTGACACTGAAGATTCAGCTTTGATCACAGCAATGTTAAAACATGTTGGTACTCTTGCTCACAAATATACAGTATAATCTCACTGTAAATGTGACTTCTCAAGAGGAATTCTTATTATTTCAGTTGAGATTTAACTTGAGTCCTTTGTTTTGGGTTGATCAGTGCGTGAAGACTGTTTTTTCAGCTTTCCCACATATACATATTTTAGACATCAACCATTCAATCAACAAGAATAAATAAATCAAAAGTAAGCATCACAAGTAATCCACAGCACTCCAGTCCATCAGTCAACATCTTGTGAAGCCAAAAGCTGCATGTTTGTAAGTTAAAATATGAGTCCATAATCCATAATAACGCTTCTTCCAGTGAAAAAGCCCATCTCCTGTTGTCTCACATCAGAATCCACCACATATTTGTTTAGAGCTGTTTTGGCTTGTAAACGCTGCTTGATCTGTGCAGATTTCTCTCCTGATTCAGACCAGACCACTTTTTCACTGGAGGAAGCGTTATTATGGATTATGGACTCAGATTTTGTCCTGAAGCAATGGTCTAAAGTTAAAAACATCTTAATGCTGGATTTGTTTCAGCTTTTGTCTTCTCCAGATGTTAACTGATGGGCTGGAGTGCTGTGGATTACTTGTGGATTATTGTGATGTTTTTATCAGACTCTCATTCTGACGGCACCCATTCACTGCAGAGCATCCATTGCTGAGACACTGATGCAATGCTACATTTCTCCAAACCTGATGAAGAAACAAACTCATCCACATCTTGGATGGCCTGAGAGTGAGCACATTTTCAGCAGATTTTCATTATTGGGTGAACTATTACTTTAAACTAATGGCAGATGGTACATTTTTGAATGACTTTTGAACTTTCTGAATTGCCAATGGAAAAAAATACTGCTAAAACGAAGGAGGCTGGAAACATGTGCAATCACTGTTGCGATATATTTAGACGTATGTTGGGTTTTTCTTTCCTGAGAATCAGAACTGAGCTGATCTGGCTTCTCCAGACCTCGAGTTGAGAAACACACACAAAACCAGATTCACCGGGGCAAGACGGCATGTGATTGGTTGAGGTTTACCACTTCCTCTATTCACTGATGACTGAAAGGAAATGCTTACGCAAACATTTCATCATCCATGATCATGAGTGTAAATAATGAACATGGACATCAGCTGCTGTCATGGGATGATCGGGTTCAGTATGAAATCATCATGAGAAATGTAATGAAATGAATAAATGAAACCGGTGCAGATGCAAAAATACGTTTTTATTTATCAAAGCAGTTTCAAAATGTGATCACAGAACATACTGGACATGACATGCTCATAAATGAAGAACACAGTGATGCATGACAACAACAAAATAAACATACAAAGAATCAAATGCAATTGAATGAAAACAGCTGGAGGTTTGTTACGGAGCATGAAAGAGGGAATGAAACCTCTAAAACCCTGTTTTATAGCACGCTATTTCAGGTGTCAGAGATTGGCAGCAGTGGCGTTTGAAACCACAGTGGAGATGATCTAGTGCAGATGAGCGCACTACAGTCCAAACCCACTGCAGCAGGGTCTCACGCCCCCTGTCGGTTCTTGAGGGAACTGCAGGGGGTTTGAGAGGTGATAAAAAGATCATAAATCATAATCATAAAATTAAATATTTTTTAACTAATATATATATATATATATATATATCATTAATGGACATCAGAGAACGATGAATATGCAAATGTTAAATAATTTTGTTAAAATCATTTTGTTAACTGAAAGTTGAAATAAAATATAAATACTATATGAAAAACAAAAAATATAAAAATAAATGCTAATTCAAAATATCAATAATACTATAATAGTACAAAAACACTGGGAATCCCTAATGAAAACTTAACGTAATTAACTTAAACGGAAATTAGATATGTTGCCTTGGCAGCTAACGGAAATACAATAACTTGAAGCACTAAAACTGAAATAAAAAAAATTATATATATGTGACCCTGGAGCACAAAAGCAGTGTTAAGTCGCTGGGGTATATTTGTAGCAATAGTCAACAATACATTGTATGGGTCAAAATTATTGATTTTTCTTTTATGGCAAAAAAGGATATTATGTAAAGATCATGTTCCATGAAGATATTTTGTAACTTTCCTACCGTAAATATATCTAAACTTAATTTCTGATTAGTAATATGCATTGCTAAGAACTTCATTTGAACAACTTTAAAGATGATTTTCTCAATCTCAATTTGGATTTTTTTGCACCCTCAGATTCCAGATTTTCAAATAGTTGTATCTCGGCCGAATATTGTCCGATCCTAACAAACCATACATCAATGGAAAGATTATTTATTCAGCTTTCAGATGATGAATACATCTCAATTTAAAAAAATTGACACTTATGACTGGTTTTGTGCTCCAGGGTCACATATATATGGGTCAAAGACAAGGCGTCCCATTTGGGTGTGCGCATCAAAATAAATTCACAATTTTTTATTATATTTTAATTGATTAAAAACTTCTTGTTGACAAATGGGTCAAACCTAGTGCTTTATGTGGGCTGAACTGTGATCCTTAAACAGAGTCTTTTAATGTCGTTAATGATTCTTGATCTAAATATGCCTGACTAGATTTTTTTTTTACATGAACTATTGCTACCGTGAATTTTAGTGGCTGTCTTTTGTAAATCATGGTAAAAATGTATGATAATCATTATTTTTTGCTCAAAAATTTTTTTTTGCATTAAACAGGACGCAATATAATGTATGGGAGGGGGGACTAAGTTTTAATGTATTTAGTGTATTAAACTTTTATTTTGATTTGTTTTGAAACCCATTTTTGTATTTGACCCATATATATATATATATATATATATATATA
>NW_015540937.1:411121-421425 GCF_001515605.1 Sinocyclocheilus anshuiensis
CCACACAACAACCAAAACTAAAATGGAAACTGAAAATATAAAAATAAAAGCTAACTCAAAATATTACTAAATACCATAATAGTATAAATATAATATAGTATTTTCAGTGTAAATTTTGTATGACATTCACTGTCTGTAAAGCTGCTTTGAAATGATGCAGATTGTGAAAAGCGCTATGCAAATAAAGCTTGACTATGGACACAGCTGATGTCTATAAGGCACTGGTAGAGTAAGGATCGATGAGTTTCTCTTCTGCATGATGTGTGTTTTGTGTGTGTGTGTCGGGTGTGTGTTGTGTGATATCTGGTAGCAGCGTTTGCGTGTGTTGTGTGTGTTGCGTGTTCCTCCTCATGGGCAGCTCCAGCTGCAGCTGTTTCCAGAAGCGTGAGGACAGAGGGGCCGATTTCTCACCCTGCCAGCGTACGAGGGTCAGCGCCAGCCGGGCCCGGCGCAGCTCTTTGACCCAGCTCTTCCTCCGGACTGGTTTGAACTGGATCAGAACCACCCTGAGGCTGCCGCCGTGGAGCATGCTGGTCAGTCCGGCCTGCAGCTCGAGCAGAGCCTGTGTCCCGCGGACAGCGCTGCACGGACTCACAACCACCACCAGCCTGCGGCTCTGACCCACAAACCTCAGCGTATCGTCTGTTATAGCTACACACAGACACACGCTCAGTAACACACCACACAATACATCATTCATCACACGCACTCGTTCTGCATGACAGTATTTGATCAACACTTCATGCTAACGTTCACTATACAGCCAAAACATACTAGTGTTATTTTAGTATCATTTATATGTATTTTCAGGTCTTATTTTAATCTTTATGTGCTTTTGTCAGTTTCAGTTTTTTTATTTTACATTACATTACATTTAGACATTTACATTTTATCCAAAGCGACTTACAAATGAGGACAATAGAAGCAATCAAAATCAACAAAAGAGCAATGATATACAAGTGCTATAACAAGTCTCAGCTTAACGCAGTACACATAGCAAGGGTTTTTTAAAATTATATAATAAATAAAAAGAAAACGGATAGAATAGAAAAAGAATAGAGCAAGCTAGTGTTAGAGGCCTTTTTTGCTTTTTTTAATAGTATAATAAATGAAAAGAAAACAGAATACAAAAAGATTAGAAAGCTAGTGTTTGTTTTTTTTGTTTTTTTTTATTATGAATATTTTGCATTTACATTTATTTTTATTTCAGTTTTAGTTTTTATTTCTGTAATTGTATCTTTTTTTACATTATCATTTAGTTTTAATTTCAGTTTTAGTTTTTATTTTATTTATGTTCATTTCTTAAAATACTACTATTTAGGTTTAATTTGGTTATAGCTTTATTTCTAAGTTTCATTTAGTTTTTCATGTAATATTTGTATCTTATTGTATTTCAGCATGGTTTAAATGACCACTTTTTAAAAATAGTTAACAATAACAACGCTGACACATACTTGCACTGTATTACAAACTGTAAATTTGTGTCTGTGTTCACGTACTTGCATAAAGCAGGGATTCCCAAACTATTTTTAAGTTAATAATTCAATAATTTAACAATATATATGCAAATTCACAGTTGATGGTCACATGACATGCAAATAAATAGATAAAATATTAAATGTTATTTTTAAATATATTTTAAAAATTGTATTTAAATTTTCTATGAGTTATTTTAGTGTCATACACTATTATAATTTTTGTTAATATTTTGGAAAAAAAAAATTGTGTTTGTTTTTACTGTAATTTTAGTTGACGTTTTAGTATTTTTGTTGTTTATATACATATATTTTTTATATATATGTATAGTTTTTTTATTTATTTTTATATTTATAAAACTGTGTTCACTGTGTCTTAAATTCTTCACTTTCAAATGTCAAACCCTCGAATGTTAAACATTACAAATCCTCTAGCTTTTATTTTAATGGTGAAATGGTGTAAACGTCTGTCCACAAAAAGTGGTCAGTAATGCGAATGTGAATGTAAATGAAGTAAGCGTACACATTCTTAAATGCACATTAAACTGGATGGAGTTTAACAGTGAATGAAGCCGCTTTGCCCCTGCTGTACAGTATGTCTGGAGTCACACGTGATACTCACTTCCTCCAGGAAGACTGTCCCGGTCGAAGATGCAGACGGAGTAACCGAACTCAGTCTCCAGGACTCGACGCAGCGTAGACAGAACGAACTCCTCCTCCTCACTGTTGCGAGCGTATGAGATGTACACGTCATACTGCTTATCATCTGCAGAAACAGAGTTCAGTCACTACTAGTGTTAAACTTCAGTTTGATCTTCAACAGTAGCTATGTTTCCATCACTCTGTTTTTATACGCATTTTGACATATCGCATCAGAAACGAGTGATGGAAAAGACAAATAAATAAAAAATTCGCTTATTTCGCAAAAAAGTTTTTACGCTCGCTTGAGGTGGTTTTTGACTTGTGCGAAAAAGGGTTAATGCGAATAATGGGAGACGGAAACACATTTGCCGAATGAATTCCTCCATGCGCATCAAAAAAGTCATAACCTGACTGACCAGCGGACCGATCTTGTGGCTTATACTTTTCTTAGAGATATTTAGTGCCAGTTTATCAGGAAGTGATGATTTTGTTCTCTGTGACTCATTGGATGGAAGTGGTGCTTATTTGCAAATGTTTTATGCAATATTCCAATTCTGCGCAACTTTGGATGGAAACCCAGCTAGTGAGAGTACATATTGCTAGTTACTAGTCAAGCTACGGCCGAATCACAGCCGTGCTGTTATATAGCCATATCGCACTGCTACCCGTGTGATATTGCTCATATATATTGCTCATATACACACAAGTAGCAATGCGATATATAAGGCCAGTCAATTTTGTTGATTCGTCCTCATGGTGGTTAACCTCGAGCTTAAACGTTTGAGCTTAAACCTGATAACAGACCAGCTATCAACTACCCATGAAACACAGCATCGTGTCAGTGAATGTGTGTTTGTGTTTGTGTTCTCACCCGTGTATCTCTCATCTGAGCCGAACCACGAGCGATAGAGCAGCAGCAGCTCGAGCCAGAACACGTGATAGATGACGAACATCATCAACATGAGCGCCAGCGTCACACCTAAACCACAGCCCAGCTCTAGAGTCGGGACGTACGCTACACACACACACAGACAAACACAAACAAACACAAGATTATATACACGCATAGACACACACACACACACACACACACACACAGACACACACACACACACAGACAGACAGACACACACACACACACACAGACAGACACAGACACACACACAGACACACACACACACACACACAGACACAGACACACACACCGACAGACACAGACACACACACACACAGACACACACACACACACAGACAGACAGACACACACACACACACACAGACAGACACAGACACACACACAGACACACACACACACACACACAGACACAGACACACACACCGACAGACACAGACACACACACACACAGACACACACACACACACAGACAGACAGACACACACACACACACACAGACAGACACAGACACACACACAGACACACACACACACACACACAGACACAGACACACACACCGACAGACACAGACACACACACACACAGACACACACACACACACAGACAGACAGACACACACACACACACACAGACAGACACAGACACACACACAGACACACACACACACACACACAGACACAGACACACACACCGACAGACACAGACACACACACACACAGACACACACACACACACAGACAGACAGACACACACACACACACACAGACAGACACAGACACACACACAGACACACACACACACACACACACAGACAAGATTATATACACACATAGACACAGAAATACTCATCTCACTGGTCAAATTTAGCTCCTAATGTTTCTATATCTCAACTGGTAGAGCATGTTATGGGTTCAAGAGACACATGCAATGCTTTAGGTCAATTATAAAAGCATTTGCCAAATGCATAAATGACATATGCTCAACAAAAAAATAATTAAAATGAAGTTAATACAATTTTAGTCTGAATTCTGATCAACATTTGCTGCGAAAATAAACATACGGGCATACAGGGTCCAAAACAAACAAGTGCCAAATGCGATTTAAAAATGGTTTTGGCGTGTAAAATGCCAATTAGTCTTTTAATGCCTTATCAGCAGCATATTTATGCCAAATTTAGAGTAGAAGAAACTAAAACGATTAAAATAACAATGAATCTTAAATAAATAAAGACAATTATATAAAATATATTTCTTAGAACAATATAAAAATATAGCAATTATAAAAGTTATTTTAGTTTGAATTTTTGGTGAAAGTAAGTTACTACAGTTTTGGTTTTGAGAGAAATTTAGCTGAATAAAAGTACGGATGCATTAAACTGATTAAAAGTGACAGTAAAGACATTTATAGTGTTAAAAAAGATTTCTATTTTTAAAAAATCTGTTCTTTTGAACTTTCTATTCATCAAAGATTGAATTAGTTTTTATTTAGGATTTAGTACAACGGTAACAATGCTGTTTTTAAATTTATTTGCTATTTTTCCCACACAAAATGTATTTTTAATTATATAGCTGCCTATATATACTACTGCTAAAAAGTTTGGGGTTAGTAGGATTTTTTTTCTTAAATTGTTTTTTTTTTAATTAATACTTTTAGGATGCATTAGTTTAATCAAAAGTGACAGTAAAGGCATTTATAATGTTACAAAAGATTTCTATTTCAAATAAATGCTGTTCTTTTGAACTTTCTATTCATCTGTGAATCCTGAAAAATAAAATGTATCACAGTTTCCACAAAAATATGAAGCAGCACAACTGTTTTCAACATTAATAATAATCAGAAATGTTTCTCAAGCAGCAAATCAGCATATTAGAATGATTTCTGAAGATCATGTGACACTGAAGACTGGAGGAATGATGCTGAAAATTCACAGCAATCAATTACATTTGAACAGATATGCATGTGTGTGTTAGAGGTGTTAGTGTGTGTAGTTACGTTCGGTTTTGAGTATGGCTCTGCTGGTGTTAAACCCGCGGCTGTTTCTGGCGGAGCAGGTAAACTCCCTCTGCAGGTCGTCAGCTGAAAAATCCCTCACATACAGGACTCGTTCTTTCCTCTTGTCACCGTAATCATTTGACACAAGCCTACACACACACACACACACACACACACGAGTCAATAAAACAGAGATCGGGACAGACTGAAGAAGTGAGAAACACACAAACACATCCGTACTTGGCCTCAGGTGAGCTGAATCGCGGGTCGGCGAGCTGCTCCACGGTTTTGTTATCGACGGTCCACCAGATGTACTGCTTTTCCTCGTACAGGTGAGGCAGAAGCACATGACAGGACAGCGTCGCTGTGTCTCCTGCAATGCGGAGACGTTCGTTCAGTGATGCATACTGCAGAAAACATGGCAAAAACAAGGAAAGACGACGACGACGCTCACCCAGAGTCACTGTGTAGATCTGATCGCTCGCGGGATTCAGAACGATGGGAACTTTACTGCCCACATTAGGAACTACAGTAGAGAAAGACGAATGTGTGAATCTTGAGACGAGACCAAATATATGGAAGCTTTCTCTGCCACAGATTAAAACTATAAAACAGGTAATCGCAACTTTTTAATCTCACAATTCTGAAAAGAATTCTCCTAAAACTTTAGAACTGCATGAAAAAAAACAGGATTGGTAGATGTAAAGTCACAAATATGAGATATAAACCAAATTGTGATATATATAAACTCGCAGTTGCGAGAAAAGTATATTATGAGATATAAATTTAGAATTGCGAGAATTGTAAGGGGAAAAAAGTTAATTGCGAGATATAAACTCAGAATTGCAGTGTTATTATAATTATTAACTATTATAATTTTTATTAATATTTAAAATTCGTTTTTACTGTTATATTTTCTGTTTCCATTTTAATTTTTAGTTTTTCTCAATTTAGAATTTTTAAAAAAATATACATTTATTTAAAAAAAAATATTCACAATTACCTTTTTATTTTTAATTCAGTGGCAGAAACAAAAAAAAATTAATTGTGAGATGTAAACTCAGAATTCAGAGGAAAAAAGTCAGAATTGCAAGATGTAAAAAGAGAATTATGAGTGTATAATTTGCAATTGCAAGAGAAAAAAATCCGAATTTTGAGATAAAACGTTGCAATTACCTTTTTTATATTTTTATACCGGCGGAAATGAGCTTCCATAGAATTTGTGATATATATAAACTCGCAGTTGCGAGAAAAGTTTATAAATTTAGAATTGTGAGAATTGTAAGGGGAAAAAAGTTAATTGCGAGATATAAACTCAGAATTGCAGTGTTATTATAATTATTAACTATTATAATTTTTATTAATATTTAAAATTCGTTTTTACTGTTATATTTTCTGTTTCCATTTTAATTTTTAGTTTTTCTCAATTTAGAATTTTTAAAAAAATATACATTTATTTAAAAAAAAATATTCACAATTACCTTTTTATTTTTAATTCAGTGGCAGAAACACTCCTTTCAGCTCCCGGTCTCCTCGAAACAGTTTAGTCCTGCATAACTACAGAGAAACAGATGTCAACCGCCAAGATCTACACTGATCTAGTTTCATGTTTCTTAAATCACTTCACACTCTCTAGAAGGGAGATGGTGTCATTATGAGGGTTTTTTAGTTTTAGTCCTTTTATTCATTTTTATGTCTATTTAGGTTTTATTCATTTTTATTTCAGTTTTAGTTTTAGTTACTATAGTACTTAAACTAAATGAGAAATGTTGCCTTAGCAACTAGCTGAAATATTTTATTTTATTTTATTCATATTCATTTATTCATTTTAAAATTGGTTATTTTTAGAATTAATTTTGTTGTGTGTTTTGACATTTTTTTTATTTTTAAAATATTAAAATATTATTTTTTTACCTTTTTATTTTTAATTCAGTGGCAGAAACAAAAAAAAATTAATTGTGAGATGTAAACTCAGAATTCAGAGGAAAAAAGTCAGAATTGCAAGATGTAAAAAGAGAATTATGAGTGTATAATTTGCAATTGCAAGAGAAAAAAATCCGAATTTTGAGATAAAACGTTGCAATTACCTTTTTTATATTTTTATACCGGCGGAAATGAGCTTCCATAGAATTGAGATGAGAGGAAACAAGAAAAGCTGAGAAAAGTCATAATTGTGAAATATAAACTCGCAATTGCGATATATATAAACTCAGAATTGCAAAAAACAAAAGTGAAAATTGGGAGAAATAAACAGAATTGCAAGGAGATGATGTCAGTGTTATTTCAGTGTTAACTATTATAGTTTTATTAATATTTTAAATTAGTTTTTATTTTCTGATTTCATTTTAAATTTTAGTTTTTGTCATATATCTGTCATATATATGTCATATATACTGTATATATATATATATATATATATATAAAATACCTATTTGTTTTTTATTCATTTTTTGCTAGGAAGACAAAAAAAATCTGAGAAAAGTCAGAATTATGAAATATAAACTTTATTTCAGTTTTAGTAATTTAATGTTTTTTTTGTTTTTTTATTTATGTTTGTTTATTTTATTTCAAGTAACCAAAATGTTTTTTTTAAGTGTTCTTATCTTTTAGTTTTTATTAACTATAGACCCTGGATGATGTACAATTCCATTAGATCAGGGTTTCCCAAACATGATGGAATTACTTGCATGATTTGATTACATTTTAACATCCAAATAATAAGTATTATTTTAATTTTATTTTATTTTATCCTGTTCCTAACATGATAGAATTACTTGCATGATTTGATTACATTTTAACATCCAAATAATAAGTATTATTTTAATTTTATTTTATTTTATCCTGTTCCTAACATGATAGAATTACTTGCATGATTTGATTACATTTTAACATCCAAATAATAAGTATTATTTTAATTTTATTTTATTTTATCCTGTTCCTAACATGATAGAATTACTTGCATGATTTGATTACATTTTAACATCCAAATAATAAGTATTATTTTAATTTTATTTTATTTTATTTTATTTTATCCTGTTCCTAACATGATAGAATTACTTGCATGATTTGATTACATTTTAACATCCAAATAATAAGTATTATTTTAATTTAATTTAATTTTATTTAATTTAATTTAATTTTATTTTATTTTATTTTATTTTATCCTGTTCCTAACATGATAGAATTACTTGCATGATTTGATTACATGATAGAATTACTTGCATGATTTGGTTACACGTTTATGTTTAGATCCTAATAATTTATATCATATCATATCATTTTATTTCTGTTTGTTTATTTTATTTCAAGTAACCAAAATTTTTTTTTTTTAAGTGTTCTTATCTTTAGTTTTAATTAACTATAGACCCTGGATGATGTACAATTCCATTAGATCAGGGTTTCCCAAACTGCTAATAAAATAATAAATAATTAAATCATAAAAATGTTAAATTAAAATAATAATCAAAATAAAACACTTAATTAATATAAGAAATATATAATATCTATATAATATTATAGAATTATGTAATGAAAATGTTATTTGTTTACCTGCATGTTATGCGACGATTAACTGACATCACAAAACCACAAACATGCAAATGCGTTGTTAAATTATCGAAATATTTACTTGAAATATTACGGGGACTTCAAGTAAATATTTTAGCTCAAAGGGGTTCGGCTGACAGCGTTGTTATCGTTAACTAAAGCTAAAAAATTTAAAACATTTAAGTTAACTGAAAATACATATTAACTGAAATAAAATATTAAAAAATTTAACTTTTTTTCGGCTATAAAGGCAACATTTCAAATGTTCATTTAGATTACTAAAATGACTAAAATAGAAATAACAATTTATTTAAAAATAATAATAATAATTTAAAATGAAAAAGATAAATATAAATATAAAAATAAAAAATATATATAGTATGTTATTGATACTAACATTTTGGGAATCCCTGATAAAGACGTTTATACAGTAATAATGTTTACAGGCCTTTATATAAGAATAATAATAATTATAATTATAACTCACTTTATGCCTTATCTACGTTTACACACAAAACTCCTCATAAATTGCCACAAAAACACTGGATTAACGTTTCTAAATGTCATGCAACTGTTTTTCCCACAAGCAACAGCTTTCTGCATTTTATGCGTATTGCACCATGAAAATGCAGTTAAAACACTGTCATTTGACTGAAATGACCTTTAACAAGCTGTGCAGGAAATATAGATCTGTAGTCTGATCAGGACACAGTGTATTTGAAGCTGAATGCACACACCTGCAGAGCTGCAGCGAGGCGAGGGATTTCATCCTCACACGTGCTCATGAAAACTCTTGAGTAACTAGTAGGACATGAAATGCGCAAGTTTTCACGTAAACGCCAGATAGTGAGTTTGCAGACTGCTGATTGGCTCTTTTATTTGGAAGGCGGGACTTATTTTACTACAGTCGCCATATATGGGCGTCCACTTTCTCCCATTCATTCCAATAGCAGTGGTTCATCTTAACTTTATACAGTCGTGCATTTTAGACGTGTTTAGGTTATTTAGGTGTTTAGTAGTGCACTAGCATATACAGTAGATAATACATCTTTCTTCATACGCACTATCGCTTCCGGTCATTTCTTGCATTGTTACGACTCTTTAAACAGACAAATTGCCCGTACCGATTTGCATTTTGATAGTTTTGCTCGCATACAACCTTTAAACTGAATGATGCTGATTGTTTGAGTTCACGTCTTCTCAGTTCATTAGCCATGCGACTCTGGAGATTAAGAAATTCATTTGCTTCATAACAGTCGGATGAGTTTCCAGCATCATATTTAATTATGATAGTCTCAGAGGTTTATTCACACACACACACACACACACAGAGACTCACGTGGTACCAGCTGATGGAGTGTGTGCTGTTGGGCAGCGTGAGTGTGTTCAGGTCTGGACAGGTGAGGGTTCGTTCGCTCTGGAACGGTATAGTCAGGTTCAGGTGAGGTTGAGCTCTCCCGTCACACTCTCCGTCCTTCTGAATCACCTCCAGCTCCACGCCGATCTTCACACACGAGGAAATGTTGCTGCCACACACACAAAACATCATGAAATAACCTGCACGACTGGTTACATGTTTATATTTAGATCTATATAATATGTATTTATATCCTGACCTAACCCTAACATGATGAAATAACCAGCATGACTTGGTTCCATGTTTATATTTAGATCCAAATAATTTATTATTATATTATATTATATTATATTATATTATATTATATTATATTATA
>NW_015540937.1:421455-423982 GCF_001515605.1 Sinocyclocheilus anshuiensis
TTATGTTATTATAATGATGATAAAACCTGCATGGTTTTGTTACATATTTCTATTTAGATCAAATAATATTTATCTTTATTATTATTATTATTATATTAGATTTGATACATTTATATCCTAACTTAAACCTAACATGATGGAATTACTTGCATGATTTGGTTACATGTTTCTGTTTAGATTAATTTAGAAATGTAAATTCTATGTTAAATTTTAATTTCAAAATTAAATGTAATTTTGATTACATGTACATTTGGTTACATGTTTCTGTTTAGATCCTATTAAATTAAATTAAATTAAATTAAATTAAATTAAATTATAACACTAACATGATGACATAACCTGCATGATTTGGTTATACATTTCTGTTTAGATTAAATTAAATTAAACTACTAATATCATGAAATTACATGCATGATTTGATTATGTTTACATTTACACCCAAGTAAAAAATAATATAATTACACCCAAATAAAATAATTTAAAATATAAAATAAATAAACATGATGAAATAACCTGCATGATTTGGTTACACATTTATTTAATTTTAGATTACATTTTTATTATATTATTTTATATTACATATACATACATGTAACAATTACATTTTTGTACCATTTATCATTTTGACATATATGGGATTTGAATTATGATATGACAAACAATTCTGCTGCTTTTGAAGGCTACAAGTATAAAATGCCATTAAAAATGAATTTATGAATATATCATGGGTTGCAGGAATTAGTAATCAATCATGATGTTCTACCAGCACGAAACAGCATTCACTAACCCATTTTACTTTCATAATGTATTTGTGTTCACCGTAAATCAGACAACCACCCAACTAGTCAGTTTTGACTGCATGTGGCTGTGCACATCTGTGTGTGAGTGTTTACCGGAGCATGCAGATGTAGAGTCCGGCGTCCTGCGCCGAGGCCGGCTGAATCCACAGGTACTCGCGGTCTTTGTGCAGTGTGTGTAGTTTGAGGTTGATGGGCTGCTCCAGCTCGTGTGTGTGTGTGTGTCGGTACCACAGCAGAGACAGACTGCTGTTCTGAGTCTGACTGTAGCTGTAGAGCGTGGGATGAGAGAAGAGCGGACAGTAGAGATACGCCACTTCCCCGTCATACACCCGCACCGAATCCTCGCTCCACACGCCCCAGTCATGACACTGAAGCTCTGAAACACCACAGAAACACACCTCTCAACTCTCAACGGTGTCTCAGATTTACCAAAATAGACAGTTTGCAATCATAAGTACAAGACAATAAAACAATATGCAATAAAGGACAAAACAAGGAAGAACAGCACAAATAAACAATGCCAAAACAAAAGTATATGCACTTTAGAATAATAATAAGAGAACCCGTATGCAATCGTCTTCACATTATCATGAAGCAGTGCAGTTGACGATAAAGTGAGTGTTAAAGTGTCGAGTGTCTGTGCAAAGTGTCCAAATGATCTGAGCTGCTCCATATTCATTTTATAGCTCCATACTGTTAATACACAACAACTATTGACTCCAATGAGTCTATTTTTATTTTTAGGAGAAACGGAGTTCATAGTCTATCAGTCAAAAGTTTGGAATAATTCTGATTTTTTTATGTTTTTGTCTTCTGCTCATCAAGGCTGCATTTATTTGATATATATATATATATATATATAAATAAATAAAGGACAGCATTTATTTGAAATGGAAATGTTTTGATATATTATAATTGTCTTTACTGCCACTTTTGATCAACTTAATGCATCCTTGCTGAATAAAAGTATTCATTTCTCTTTACTTACCCCAAACTTTTAAACGTTTTTTTTTTTCAATATTCGCAGCACAACTGTTTTCAACATTGATAATAATCAGAAATGTTTCTTGAGCAGCAGATCAGCATATTAGAATGATTTCTGAAGATCATGTGACACTGAAGACTGGAGTAATGATGCTGAAAATACAGCTTTGCATCACAGAAATAAATTTTATTTTAACATATATACACATAGAAAACCATTATTTGAAATTGTAATAATATTTTAGAATATTACAGTTTTTACTGTATTTTGATCAAATAAATGCAGCCTCGGTGAGCAGAAGCGACTTCTTTCAAAAACATAAAAAAATATATATATATTATTCCAAACTTTTGACCTGTAACGTACTTCAGTGAAACATAACTAATAACTCCATTACATCACCTGAGCTATGAAAGCAACATGGTAAACAATAAAATTTCCTTCGCATGGGCTCAAACACGCACTTATACACTCAGGCCCTTGCACACACACACACATTATTGCGTGCAAATCAATATTAGGTAATTGAGCTATCAAATTTATGACACGAACATGGTGTAAAAGTTAAAACATTAAAAAGGCTGAATCAATTACAGCTTAAAACTCACACATCAGCAACTAATGCATCAATATGAAATTAATACCTAGGCACGCTCTTTTTCTCTCTTTCTCTCTCTCTCTCTCTCTCTCTCTCTCACACACACACACACACACACACAGACACACACACACACACACACAC
>NW_015540937.1:424182-429182 GCF_001515605.1 Sinocyclocheilus anshuiensis
TCTCTCTCTCTCTCTCTCTCTCTCTCACACACACACACACACACACACACACTCACCATGCAAACAGAAATACACTTACAGTATGAAAACGCTATTCAGTATATTAATGAAAGATTTGTTTAAATGCTGAACCTGCTAAATGTCAAAAAGTCTATTTAAATAAATTACCATCCCAAATGAAATGCTGATGTCAGAACTACTGTACTAAAATGACTAAAACTGAAATAAAAAATAAATGAAAGCTATATAGAAATATTTAATGAAAAAAACTAATAAAATAAAATAATACATTTTTTAAATATTAAAATTACTAAAACTGAAATAAAGAAATATAATATAAAATATATAAAGAAAGAAAGAATATAAGTCATATAAAGCTATATAATAGCTTTATAATAATAATAATATAAAAAATCAAAAAGTAAAAATGACATAAGAACACTACAAAATTACTAAAACTAAAATAAATTAAAATAAGAATAAAAAACTGAAAATATAAAAATAAAAATGAAAGATAAGGTGATCTGTTTGAGTGTAAATGCCGATCCTGCTAACGTCAAAAAGTCTATTTAAATAAATTACCATCCCAAATCAAACTGACACTGCATAAAACACACACACACACACACACACGCACACACACACACACACATTTTTGGATGTTTAACCTCATTTTGTAAGATTGCACAAAAGTCTTTGTGTAATGTTGTTTAAAGGGATTTCGTAAAAAGTCACGAAATCCAGTTTCGGAGGAACTTTTCACTTGATTGTTTGAGTTGGTTTTATTTTTAATGAGGAAATCATGCAAGAATTGCAATAACAAAGGCATTTCCTTTCATTTATGACGTCAGGTGTGTATTATGTTAATATGCAACATGCATCTAGTGTTGTTATTGTTAACTAAAACTATTAAAAATCATTTTCAGTAATTGAAATAAAGCTTAAATAAAGTAAAATATAAATAGATGATAAACTTAAAAAAAACTACATTTAGAACTGAAATTTAAAGTACTAAAATTATTAAAACTGAAATAAAAATAACAAAATTACTAAAACTTAAACAAAAATTTAAATGAAAATTGAAAACATAAAAATAAAAGCTAATTCAAAATATTAATAAATACTAGTATATTAATAATACTAAAATAATACTGCATGCATCATGTTGTTATCTATATTAACATGTTAAATTCAAATATTATTTTGGTATCAGTGATATACTATTATAATTTTTATTAATATTTTGCATTTATTTTTATGTCTATATTTAGATTTCACTTTAATTTTTTAATTTTAGTAATTTTGTTGCATGTTTTTTTCTCATTTTAATTTTCTTAATATGTCTTTATAATTTTTGTTAATTTTTATTGATTTAGTTTTAGATATTTTAGTACTTCAAGTTAAACTAAATAAAAATGAGAAATATTGCCTTGGAAACTATATGGAATAAAATATGTTTAAGTTATTTATTATTTTATTTCTTTTTGTTTATTTTGTTTTAAGTAACAAAATATTATGATTTTAGTTTTAGTTATCGATAAAAATCCTGGTGCTGAGCAAACAGCAATTAAATAAACTAACATAATTCATAAAGTACTGAAAATAAAACGTCTGACCACAATCTTGTTCTGCATCTTTCATATATGCAAAAACAAACAAACATCCAAAACAAGATAATCAAAGCTTAAAAATGCACTGGAAAACACACTAATTTCCATCAGCCCAGATTCATTCACTCATTCTCATTTATTTATTTATTTATTTACTTATTTTGTTTGCATCATTCAGCACTATTTCTGAAGATGTAGATGTAGATTCTGTGATTTAAACTCGTTCACACAGACCTCTGGAGACACTCCTGCTGATTGGTGGGAAGATCTAATGTGAGGCTCCTCATCCGATCAATTATTCAAATGTGAGATCTGATTGGTTGCTGATAGATTAGGAGGATGGATACAGTCTCAGGGAAGAGAGCAATAGAGGATTCATACTTCACCAGCCACAGACTGACCAATCACAGCTGCTTAATCAGACTCAACTCTCACCTGATTGGACGGTGGCTTGAGTGACAGATGTGGAGAAGCCACCCATCTTTAAAACGCACAGGCAGAGAAGTGTGAAGACCAACGGCATCCTGCAGAGAGAGAGAGAGAGAGAGAGAGAAAATTAGTCTGTGTTCAATCGGCTGCCTGCATTTAATCAGACTCCATAAAACACTCCTGAAGGTGTTTTTACCACACGACAGCTTTAAGAGCGCTAGAGGAGGAGGAGAATTAATAGAATAAGAAAGAAAAGCAAGATGCATGAGTAGATTCGGATATTTTCAAGAAGAAACACACTCATCCTAATCTCGGATGGCCTGAGGGTGAGGACATTTTCAGCAGATTCTCATCTTTGGGTGAAATATTCCTTTAAAATTACCAAAAAAATGTTGTTGTGATGTTGCATCACTGAATATTACATTTCGGTCTTTTAACACTTCTGTCGTAAAACAGTCAGATATTAAATGTTTAGCTGCCTTACATCTCACCTTGCACACTTTCCCCATTAAAACTAACACGTTAAAACTAAGCTCCGCCTTCTTTGATTTGATTGGCTGTTGAAATAATATTGACATTGATGAGTGACGAGGCAGACTAGCCTAAAAAATTGTATTTCATTTTATAATTATTTTATTTGATATTTAAATTTAATATTTAAATTTAATAATTATTTAATTACATTTTTTTATTTTATTATTTACTTTGTTATGGCCTTGATTTATGCAGCATTTAATTGCATAAATCAATTAAATTTGTCAAGCTTTTTTGCCCCAAATACAGAAACTCAGTTTAGTAATTACATTTTCCATGACCATTTTCCTCTCTCTTAGAATTAAAGGGACAGTTCACCCAAAGATATTATAAATCTCTGCTCATTTTCTGTTCATCCAATGAAAGTCAATGAGACCCAATGTTGTTTGGACCACCAACGTTCTTCAAAATATCTTTCTTTTGTGTTCTTCGGATGAAAATAAAGTCATGCCATGAATAAATTAGCTGATTTTGCTACTGTGTCTTTAAGACTTCTATATAAATGCAAATGTGCCGCTGTTATAATTACCTGTAAGATACAAAAATAAATGAACTCAGTATGTTTCAGGAAGCTCTTTGAACTGTTTTGATTGGATAAAAATATTAATTACGATGTAAAAACGAAGCAGGGCCCAAAGTCTCGGCAGAGTCTGGGAGTCTCAGCTGAGACTAAATAAAATGATCGAAAACCTAATTAGAGCAGTTAGTGTGATGAGTCCAAAATAACTACATCATCTCCAAACGCTCCAATTCAGATAAAATCTCCATCCTGCTTATCTGAGCGTCACAAATGTGCGTTTTAATTTCGCTGAGATGCATTAGGGCGAAATTAGAGCATCATGGGAATTCATTAGACTCATCTTTCAAAACCCACTTCATCGATTCGCACAAGTTTGAACGAATCGCTAAATTACTTAAAAGGGTAAGCTCCAGAAACGCTTCATTATTTGTTTTTGGGGGGAAATCGGATTATGTGTGATCGATGCCGAGCTCGTCCAGAGACAGACTCATGGATGGGGGCCGCGGGGGCCACAAGACCCGGTCAGATAATCTATCGGCGGAGAGTAAGTGGCCAATTAGTCACGTAACTGTACCGAGAACACAATACAACACACACACACACAGTCTGTTTTTATATCATAGTGGGAATTTACCATTCGCTTCTATTGCTTTTATATTAAGCTCATTATATTTGCGCTATCTGAACCCCACCTACTGATCAAACAAACATTTTGGGAATTTTGGATATTATTTTTCCCTGTTTTCCTCAAGGTAGTTCTCCACAATGTAAATTTTACTCTAATTGCATCATAATTGCTTAACTATAATGCATACTTACATAACAGGGTAATTACAGCTATAATTAAAACTAAAACCATTAGTTATTTTTAACTTCAAATTAAATAAATGTCAACTGAAAACAAACATAATTAAAAAAACGTTTTAAAAAAATCCCGCTAATTCTCATTTTCATTTAATTTAATTTTTATGTTCTAAAATAACTTAAACTGAAAAATGAATAAAAACTATATAGACATTTTGTAAAAAAATAAATAAATAAAAACAAGAACAATCAAAAATGGAAAAACTCACAACAAAATTGCTAAAACTAACTAAAATGAAATAAATGAAAATAAAAATGAATTAAAAATATTATTAAAAACCATAACAGTATCTAAATGATACTAAAATAACACTGATACATAAACATGGATTGATTACAGCATCAACAAGATTATCAATATGGATTTTAGTATCATAATATCACACTTTCCAATTCCATATATTTAAAAAAAAAAATGTGCAAATGTGTGTTTTTAACATATATAATCTTTAATCTTGAATCTAGGCTTTGGAAAGTCTAGTATAATGAAAATAAAATCCATATTCATAATCTTTTTACAACTGTAGATCAATTTACAGGCGTTCATTTAGCATTAGTGATGTGAAACGGGTCATAAATGTTCTGCTTACATGGTGCCGGCACACTTTTTTGGGAGAAAATCAGATAATAAGGGAGTGATTGATGCCGTGATCGTCCAGAGAAAGATGCAGGACTGGATCAGATGTTCTGCTTACATGGTGCCGGCACACTTTTTTGGGAGAAAATCAGATAATAAGGGAGTAATTGATGCCGTGATCGTCCAGAGAAAGATGCAGGACTGGATCAGAGATTAGAGGATCTATCAAAAAAATTTATCGACATACAGTAAATCACTTATTAGTCACGTAAAAAACATCTCAAACACACAAAACAATGCATGCATAAACCATTTTATCTGTAGTCACACCTTTAAATGGTGAATAAAGGCTTTAGTATAATTAGATTACATGCAGACAGTGCATACGGATATATATATATATATATATATATAAAACAAAAAATATATGATATATATACACATATATATGTATAAACAAATTAAG
>NW_015540937.1:434650-435371 GCF_001515605.1 Sinocyclocheilus anshuiensis
TGCACAATCTCCCGCAACACACGCGCGTCAAAGACGCGACGCGACTCCGCTGGAACTGTCCCGTTAAAATCACCTGAGCGCGTCGGAGCTGCTTTCGAAACTGAAGAGCAGAGTTTAGCTCAGTTCATACATTTCTGCAATTACACAACTTTTTACCTTTTTAAAATATATATTTTTTATATCTAAAATTGTATGTTATATATTTAAAATATAAGTATATTAATTTAATTAATATTGTTTTATTTGATTGTATTTTTAGTATTATCTTAATTATTATTTTAAATAATATTATACTATTTATATATTATATTATTTTAAATATTTAAAATAAAAAAATTTAAACAATATTTATTTATTTGTTTATTCATTCTGTTCTGTTCTATTCTATTCTATTCTGTTCTGTTCTGTTCTATTCTGTTCTGTTCTGTTCTGTTCTGTTCTATTCTAGTCTATTTTATTCTGTTATGCTCTATTCTAGTCTATTTTAGTCTAGTCTATTCTGTTCAGTTCTGTTCTATTCTAGTCTATTTTATTCTGTTATGATCTAATCTATTCTAGTCTATTCTAGTCTAGTCTATTCTGTTCAGTTCTGTTCTATTCTAGTCTATTTTATTCTGTTATGCTCTATTCTAGTCTATTCTAGTCTAGTCTATTCTGTTCAGTTCTGTTCTATTCTAGTCTATTTTATTCTGTTATGCTCTAATCTATTGTAGTCTATTTT
>NW_015540937.1:435654-472411 GCF_001515605.1 Sinocyclocheilus anshuiensis
TTCTGTTCTGTTCTGTTCTATTCTATTCTATTCTGTTCTTTTCTATTCTGTTCTGTTCTGTTCTATTCTATTCTATTATGTTCTATTCTATTCTGTTCTGTTCTATTCTGTTCTGTTCTATTCTATTCACCCCAGTGTTCCATGTGTAAATATGCAGTTCATTTAATCTTACACATCATTGTGTTTAGAAATGGTTTTCTATGTGACTGTAATTGTGTATTTGTGATGTTAGAGAGACAGAAGTTTAGTTAGTTAGTGTGTGTGTGTGTGTGTGTGTGTGTGTGTGTGTGTGTGTGTGTGGGGTGGTCAGCTGTGTGTTTGTGAATGAGAGTCCTGTGATACACTGCTTATAATGTTTGTGTGTGTGATTTACAGTTATGGGTCTGCATCACATTTGTAAATCAAAGCCAGTACTGTTTATTTTATCGATATTTACATCCAGCGCCTCCCTGACTCGTGCGGTTTTCTGTGAACTTTAATTAATACAGTTTATGTGTGTTTATGTGCAGGAGAATAACCAGACCGTTGCTTTCTTTCCTGAGCTTTAGTCTTAACTGAGCACCACAGCCGTTCCTGCGCTGATCTGCCACATTAAACCAACTCTTTATATGCTAATCATTTCTATGTTTCTGCTGTATGCAGTTCTTTGTGGATATATGTATGTATTGCAATAATATTTTATTTGCATTTATGTATCTGGCAAACGTTTATATTTAAGCACTTACAGTATATTCAAAGTATGCATTCTATTCTATTCTATTATTCTATTTTATATTTTTTCAATCTGTTGCTGTGGAGGAACAAATCTGCAAAAATTTTAAATAAATAAATAAATGTAACAATAGGACAATTAATAAAGAAATAAATTACTTTTAGCCATTAATTTATTTTTGTATTTATTTATTGTTATATTATTTTATCCCCACATGTATTTGTTTATTTATTTGTTTGTTTGTTTATTTATCATTTTTGGAGATTTGGTCCTCCATTGTTCTTGGTTTAGTTTATTGACTTCCAAAAATAAATGAAATTTTTTTTTATATATTAAGTTTAATTACATTTAATGTTTTCATTACTTATTTTTCCTTGATTATTTTCTGTATTGATTTTTTTTTATTATATATTTTTTCTTTTCTTTCATTTCTGTATTTATTTCCATATTTATTTATTTTTAACTTTTGCGTGATTTTATGTTTTTGCATACTTCCTGGTTTAGTTTAATGTCTGTTATAAGGAATAATAAATTACATGATAAAATAAATACTAAACTAATTTTTAATTAAATTTAGTCATTAATTATTTTGTGTTACTTCGTTTTCCTTTATTTGTTATTTTCTTTATCTTTCCCATGTGCATTTTGTTCCATACTTATTTATATATGTATTTATTTATTTCAAAATTTTGCAGGTTGGTCCTCCATAGGGTTCCTGGTTCAGTTTTCCGTCTGCTGCGTTGTTTTTGTGGTGTAATGCTGCCATCTAGCGGCTGATGTCAGTACTCCGCCTGAATCTGATGTGTGGCGCCCCCTGCTGGCCGCCGTGATACACGCGCGCTGCGTCAGCACAGTATCTGCTGCGCTGGCACCTTTACCGCGCTGTTAATCCTTTTAACGAGTAAAAACCTGGCGAGTTATAAAGCAGAAGCGAGAAGCTGACCTTGCTCTTCATCTTCAGATTGATGCGATGTGAGTTTTGTTTACAAAAATAACAAACATGAGAACGCACCCTTCCGCCCACATCCTTCACTGCGGCATCACTGCACTGACAGCACATCAGCAGCAGGTGTCGCCGTTTAGTAGTACAAAATATTTATAAATATATTATTAAAAATCATTTCAACAAGTATTTTAAAAACGTAATCATAAAAGGAGAATAAATAAATAATTGATATATTATACTTACATGGTGTAATAATTCTATGTCGATTATAAAATAAATATTCAATAATATTGTTTTATTATATTATATACAAATATATATTTGCATATTTTATTTTAATAAATATTTTATAGTATTTGACAATATTTTTATATTTATAATAATTATTTTTCACTTCACTCTAGTGACTCCCTTTAATAAACTACTATATATAATCATACAAACAGTAATTTATTAAACTACTTTTCCTCTTGTAGATATTTGTAGATTAAAAAAATAATTATAAAAAATAAAATGTAAAAATATTGTCAAATACTGTAATAAATTATATGTGTGTGTACAATATGTGTGTGTACATATATATATATATATATATAGTGATTTATTATTAAAAATAGAAAAAATAGAATAATAGCATATTATTAAAATGCAATCTACATAGAACTGCAAGAGAAAATTTTATTTAGAATAAATGATATGTAATACATATAAAAAATTATTTCAGCTAAAAGTGCTTTAAAAGCATCAAACTAGATATATTTACATATTATATTTGTATGCTATAAAAAGTTGTATATTTTAAAAACAGACAAATAAAATAAACAGAAATTATGTCAGCTCAAGAAACAATTGCCAAAGAAGCATATATAAAATGAGTAGATATATTTATATGTATAATAAATCTATCTATATTTTAAAAATAGAAAAAATAGAATAATAGCATATTATTAAAATGCAATCTACATAGAACTGCAAGACAAAATGTAATTTAGAATAAATGATAAAAATTATTTCAGCTAAAGGTGCTTTAAAAGCATCAAACTAGATATATTTACATTTTATATTTGTATGCTATAAAAAGTTGTATATTTTAAAAACAGAAAAATAAAACAAACGATTATTAAAATGCAACCACGCAGAAATACAAGAGCAGAAAATGTCATTTATAATAAATTAAAGCAAGTAAATATTAAAAATGATTTCAGCTCAAAGTACTTTAAATATATAATTACAAAAGGAGAATATTTAAAATATAAAATAGATATATTTACATATATTCTATAATAAATCTGTGTGCATTTTAAAAATATAATTAAAAAAAATATATATATTATTAAAATGTGATCTACAAAGAACAACAAGAGGTGAAAGTTAAAATTACATTTTTACAATTTATAATATAAAACAGTGTTACTGCAGTAAAAAAAACCCGGACTTAACATGTCTAGCACCTGAAACACTGGCACAATGTGAAAGCATTGCTTCAAATAAAGTCTTCAGGAGAAGTTTGGCTTGAAGAGCAGACATCTGTCATTAGCTCTGAGCTTTCAGAAGAGACCAGCGGCTAGTTTTAGCTGGATGTGAGAGGATTTAGTTTGCATTTCCAGCAGCGTCAAGACGAACGCATCAGCTTTTCAAGCCTCTGGTGTTGAAGAGAAGAAAGGCTTCATTTAAAGCCTCTCCGTGATTTTATAATTCTTTCGGCTTCAGAATGTAAAACCTCCAGGAAACTGAAACAGTCACACTGTTACGACCCTGACAGCGTCATTTCAGCTAAACTACAGCTCAGATAACCCATAAACTTCAACCAAACCAAGTACCATTAAATACTGCAATATATGTTTTAAAGTTTTGAAATATGAATAATTTTTTTTTAAGTTTGTGGAGGTAGAATATATGAATCGCCTTCGCATATAAATAGTTTAAAGGGGTCATCGGATGCCCATTTTCCACAAGTTGATATGATTCTTTAGGGTCTTAATGAAAAGTCTGTAACATAGTTTGGTTAACATTTCTCAATGGTAGTGTAAAAAACACCTTTTTTACCCTGTCAAAAACAGCTCTTTTCAGATCAAGCCGTTTTGTAGCATTTCCCTTTAAATGTTAATGAGCTCTGCTGACTCCGCCCCTCTCTTCCGAGCCGCTCTGAGAGAATGTTTACTTTAGCCGCATTCATCGTGAAACTTGCTAATTAGCACATTATTAGGAAAGGCGATTTGCAAAGATTCATTACAAAACACTCACTTCTTCTGTAGATGAGGCTGGATCACGAGTGATTCGCGCGAACATAGACGCATTTATGTAGATCGGGGGCGCATTCCCTTCAGAAACAAACATAATCCACTAGAAACAAATAATCCACTGCGAGTTCAGCGGCTCAGATGTCGGGAGTAAACATGTAGCATCGGATGACCCCTTTAAGTGCTGTTCAAAAGGTTTGGGGTCAGTAAGATTATTTTTAAAGGGGTCATATGATGCTTTTTTGAAGATCATTATTTGGTGTATTTGGTGTAACAGAATATGTTGACATGCTTTAATGTTCAAAAAACACATTATTAATCGCATCATATGACCCCTTTAAATCAATCGCTTTATTCATCAAGGATGCATTAATTTGATCAAAAGTGACAGTAGAGACATTTATAATGTTACAAAATATTTCTATTTCAAATAAATTCTATTTTGTTGGACTTTCTATTCATCAACAGATCCTGAATAATGCAGTAATGATGCTGAAAACAGCTTTGCATTACAAGTTTTAAAATATGTTCACATAGAAAAGTTAAAGTGCAATAATGTTTCACAGTATTACTGTTTCTTCTGTATTTTTGATCAAATAAATGCAGCCTTGACGACTTCTTTCAAAAATGTCTTTTTTTAAAAACAAACATTTCTGCCTATTTTAGCATACATTTAACAGGATGTTTATGTCTAACTGTTTCTTCTGTTTTGTGCAAAACATTTGAGGACTACGATGCGACAGATTTCAGACTCAGACGTCAGTGAGCGTGAACACATGTCATCCTGCTGCTTTATTTATTCACCAAAACTAAAAATACCTTTCAGAAAGCGTTCACAGTTCGGCTGGACACTTGTAAACACTGAACAGACTCTCCAAAAAAAAAAAAAAAAAGCAGAGCGATCTATATGCATGTCTTTTAATGTACGATAAGTTGTAATAATCGTTCTAAATCTGTGAGAAGTCCACACTATAACGATAAGGACACTGGAATCACTCCCAGAACAGGTTTTTTTTTTTCCAGCCGAAGAATGATAAAAATATTGACAGCCAATCAGAATCCACCTGGTGTCAAATATCTCTTGGTGTGAACTCTGTTGTAGCAGTAATCGCTGACAAAAAATATTGAACTGTTCAAATATAGGCCGACAGTGACGCAGATGATGAGGTTTTGGAACAGATCATAACAAGTACTGTGTATTTGTGCTGATGGCAGAAGAAAAGCTGAAACCAGACCAGAGTTTAATCCTTTTTTTGTTAAATGATATTTTCCTCCTGTGGCAGGTTTAATGTTTTATTCAGAACTCTTTGCATAATGAACATGAACGTGTTCAGAATTAAGGTGCAAACATCAGCAAACACATCCCAGGTCAGCAGAAGATCATTTCAGCATGGCAATAATCAGAACATCTTCTATGAAAAAAACAGGCAGGCATCTTTAGTAGTACGGTTCGTGACCTCGTTTTCTCTCGCGTAGCGCTAGCCTGACCTTTGACCCCCTCATAGATGCTGGTGCAGCTCCACTAATGGAAGACTTCTCATAAACCCAGCTGACAGCTGATTGGCCTTTCCGTCGATGGATCTGACCAATGAACAGGTCGATCACATTTAAAGGGGAAGGAGCCTGGACTCAAGTAACCAATCAGAAACGTGCTGAGCTGAATCGGGGAACACGGCTGTGTTCAAAATGTCATCCCAGCATACTAATCTGCAGTACATAGTATGCATACCGTGCACAGTATGCAAAAGTTCTTATGCATGGCAAGAGCTAAGACATTTACCTAAAGCTGAGCGGCTTATTTATACAGCGCTTTATACAGTACAGATCGTTTCAAAGCAGTAATAACAGGACTGGAACAGTGTTAATGTTGCAAAGTTCATCGATTATGAAACCAATTCGATCTCAGTAGACAACAGTGTCATTATTTAGTAACGCTAATTCAGTTTAGTTCACCAAGTGTCAATCTTGCAAAGTTCAAGTAGATCACTATCCCACAATGCAATGCATTCGACCTTCTATTTACAGTGCGAAAAATGACCTACACTTTTTCCTCATTACTTTAATGGATGATTAAACATGCAAAACAACAGCATTCATTTCAGACATCTGCTGATCTAGACATGCAACATAGTGAAAAAATGTAGTACTCTACTGTGTGTAACCTATATCATTGCAAGTGCACCATTTCACATACTGTTTAAAAAAAAAAATGAGGCAGTATTGAGTATATACTGCACAGTAAGCACTGCGCTAGGACTCCATTCTGAACACAGCCTGCGTGTTAATGAGGAGCGATAAAAAAAAACACTGAGCGAAGGAAAGCTGGAGCAGTCTATTCTCTGGTTTAAAGTGGTTTAGTCCAGTTTAGTCACTCAGAGGGCAGTATGTGCTTTTGGCAGGATAAAAAAAAACAATCTCTCGGTTTCAAAGCAGGCGTGCGCTGAAATGAGAGCAGGCTGAATGCAAAATCCCAGATTGTGACATCATCGTCTTGATTACATCACCGTCCCTCTGCTCGATTCTGAGTACATTCAAAACACCACGGGAAAATGTTTTTTCCTCGCTGCTTCGAAATAAAAGAGTTGGCTGTGGATGTTCGTAACATTCGCTGTGCCATTTATTGGCTCAGAAGTCGTCATGATTATGAGATCATTCCCAAAGGCTCATTAACATATCACCGCCCACATTTACATATCAATACCTGTTCAGTATCAGTACGCTGATGTTCACCAATCATAACAGTGCATGTACATATACAAGTCTTAAAGGTACAGCAGCAAGCGTGTTTCAGATGGCAGAAAATGACATTGTTGAATGCTGAGGGGATTTAAAGTAAAATGCTACAGAAGTGTAGAATATGACACATTTCATACCGTGGAATGAGTTGAAGCAGATCTGTTTCCGTTCCAGTCAGAGCCTATGAGCAGAGCTATTCCTGAACCCTCCAGCCAATCAGAGAGCAGAATTCACAAGCTCCTCCCCCTCCCACCCAGAATAAAAAAAACAGAGCAATGATTGGAGGACACAATCGATGAGAACATTCGATATTAATGAGGTGAGCGATGTATAGCGGTGAGTGTAAGTGCTTTTGGCATTCATAAATCAACGTGTGATCATCAAACATGGCTTTAAAGCTCAGACTCCCCAAAGAAAACACCCTCACGCGTCTCCACGAGCACGTGATGCGAACAGACTCTTGCCACACTTTGCATAAAATGTAAAATCATGTCCTGATTTTCAGATACTCCTAAAATATTTTCACAGGCAAGAATTCAGCTTTTTTTAAATATGTTTTTTTTTTTTTTTATGTTACGTCATTCATTTTTGTTTCATTTGATGTTTGTCGATGCTGAAGTTGCTGTTGTTTGTTCGGGTGTAAGAAAGCATTCAGCTCCAGGGGTCACCGTGTGTGTGTGTGTATGTGTGTGTACATATACAGGTCAGTGTGTGTGTGTGTGTGTGTGGCTATGAGCCTTCATGATCAGTAGAGTCCTGGTTCAACTCTTTCCTGGTGCCCATAGTGGGAGTTCCTGAGTTTTTCCTGGACCGCTGCTTCTCGTCAATATCATGCAGCGATGGCTCCTTATACATACACACTGAGACACAGAGACACAAATACATACAAGACATCATTATTAAACAGCAGGGGTTTAGCAACTAGTGAGGCATTAATACAGTGCAGTCCAAACATCTCAGAGAAAAAAGCTTCAATCTTGCATTGTCTAATTCAGTTTTTTTTTCATTACAAATTACCAGTATTTAGGTGAAAAATCTGCATGATTTTTTTCAAAGTTGTCTAATTTCCAGGTTTTATATATATATATACACACACACACACACACACACACACACACACACACACAATATCAGAACAGAATTGATCATATGCATATGTAATTGTGTGTAGTTCTGGGTGATGTAGATAAAAACATTTAATATATTATTCTACATATTCAATTTTATTTAATGTATTTTAATATATTTTCTATAAAATTCTACCTACACACACTCACATATATATATATAGATAGATATATAGATAGATAGATATAGATTATATAGAATATTATTATTATTATTATATATTATATTTCAAGGAAATAGCCAATGATGAGAAATAGATTTGAAATGTTTAAAAAAGCAAAATACAGTAAAAATCTAGTTAAAATAATCGGTTTATGATTTCCACTTTATTTCACTCAATTAACACAAGAAAGAATATTTATATTATTTCAGCTTTATTCATAGGTAAATGGTAAATGGCCATTTTAATCTACATGGCCTAAATATTTTACTAAAACACTTTAAAGCAATTAAAATGCCATACAAAGAACATTTCGGAATGATGACAAATGAATTCAGTTTGAATTTTGAACTGATTTATTAAAACAAACAGTTTGAAATAACTATTTCATGTAAATTATTCAAACTTTAAACATTTTAATTGAGTTTGAATATATGCTATTAAAAAAGCATCTAAAGTCATCATGGCACAAGTCTACTCTTTAAATGGTCAGCAAAATAATAATGAATGTACTGTAAATATTTCATACATCACCCAGCCCTACTTATGTGTGTGTGTGTGTGTGTGTGTGTGTGTGTGTGTGTGTGGGTGTGTGTGTTCTGGGCACGAAGTGTGAGCACGGTTTAGTTTTCTTGACCCGGTTTCCCTTCATGATGATTCCTTCTTTATTGAGTCCGAGGAACCAGGCGCGTCCGCTCTCATGCTGGCGGTACAGCGTAGATGAGTAGATCACATAATAATTCTCAAAAACACTTTCCTTAAACTTACACTCCGCTGTGAACGTATCCTACAGACAGACAGAAACAGAGAGATCGAGAGAGATGTTAAAACACAATTACAGCTCTCAAGTGTGTGTGTGTGTGTGTGTGTGTGTGTGTGTGTCTTTATAGAGTCTTTGTCCCAGTTTCTTTATAAAGTCTTTTGCATGCACAGGTGGAGAGGGTGGAGACCGCCATCATCCAGAGCAGAAACCACCTCGGGTGAACACACACACACACACACACACACACACAAACATTTGACACAATTAATGTTTTGTATATATTTCATACAGTGGAGTATAAAAACCTGAGACCACCAGTGAAATTGTTTATATTTTGCATTGGGAATTTAACCCGTTTAATCCCAAATTTTTCCCAGACATGAAAATAACCAAATGATGTATCATTAGTGACAACTTTGAAATAATAATTATTTTCTGATTTTTTTTTTTTTTTTGGAAAAGTGTGTGAAAAATTGTGTTTTATGACTGGTGGGATAATGTGTGTATTGAATGAACATATTTCTGCAGTCATCAGAATTTTTATATATCTCAGCCCAGCTATTTTAAACTCTGTTTCATCACATTCTAGGGTTACTATTATGCATAAAAACCCTTATACAACACTGATAGGAATACTGAGATAAAAGACAAAAAATACAACCATCAATGTATTTTAAAATTGCTACTTTATTGTAATATATATCATAAAATATTAGTGCTACCAGTATTACAACATCAATATTGTAACTTCTGAACTTTTAATTTAGTGCAATATTCCCTGAAGTCATTGCAACATTTTAGTGCAACAGTCACTAACAACTGCAGTTGGATTTATATGTATTGCTGTTATCCCACCGTTCACTATTGCTGCCATCAACATGTTTACTTATTCTATGACCACACTCAACAAAACTGAATTATTGTGAATTCATATATTAATGCTAGACACCTTAAAGATAACATGTACCAAAAATTTTTATGTTAAGATACTTTACCAGCCTTTTGTTTTGGAGCTTCGATGCAGCCATCATCTTCTCATAGTGCAAACATGAAATAAACCAAAAGGGTCTGGCTGCAGCTTGGCGCTTGCACTCTCAGGCTTGCACTCTCAGACACTTGCGCTTCCGCTAGCGACTAGACCCTTCTCAAATAAACTGATCTGGTCATGTGACACTTCACACTAACCATGTGACACTGCACACATTAAATTGAGAGCCTTTATTTATTCCATACTTGCAGGAAATGCACTAAAACACCAGTCATTAAAATTTTTAGAGATTTATAAATGAAAACCTTCTTTACGGTCACAAAAGTTACAAATTATATTAGCAGAATAACAATGTGAGTGAAAAATGAAACTGAAAAATGCATATAATTTGGGAATGTGCATTTTGTACTTCAATGGAAGCAAGAAAATCACTTATATTTGATTAATCCCTAAATTCTGAAATATTTATTTTGTTTTACATCATAATAGAGTTATAGTCGTGATGACTATCACCGTGGATTCCCTCGAGATTTTCCTATGGGTTTTTTTATAATGAAGTTTTTCCAATGTAAAATATTTATATTTGAGTTTATAACAATTAAAAAAATAATCATATATTTACCACAAACCTTGAGTAAAACAAGGTTTGTGCTAAATATAAAATTCAAGATACATAGGCATTTGGCTCTGCAGCGTAAATTACACACATCCATCCTGAAAACATGAATTATGAAGCAAATATGATTCTTTTTAAAAATGTATGTACGTACGAGCATTATTACACTTCCATATATGAAATATATTGTGATATGAAGTGAAAACATATATGAAACCTATAAAAAGAAATTGGAACAATTTTTTATATTAACATATATATCGAACCCATACAAATATGTATGTTTATGTAAGTGCAATCCATTTTTGGACATGTATGTCATGTACATGTATATTTGTCCTGTTAATAATATATAAGTAAATAAAAAAGATAGACATGCATTTAAAAATGTCGATTTTTGTATATACTGCATGTTTTTAAAGCTGCATATACAGTAAATTAAATATATATTGTTGACATACATGGTTGCTGCAATAATACCATATAAAAATCATCGTATAGATATTATTATGTACATCTTACTATGGGGTTTTATATATGTTATGAACTTATATCTACCCAGAGAATGTACATATGTGAAAATTATATTTTGCCTTATAAGTATCATATATGGCAATATCACTCTTAATATAGGTCAATATATGTCATTTATTACATTTCCATATGAAGTTCTGTGCGACAAAACGTCTTGTCAAAGTATTGTCAAGTTATATTTACGACAGGCCTTGTTTTGCTTATGAATTGAAAAACTCCATTATAAAAAGCCATGGGAAAATCTCAACCCAAGGTGAATTAGTCTTCTGGGTTTTGACGTCGCGGCTGCAGCACTTTATGGTTTTATTTTAAAATCCGAATGCTAAAACTTTATTTATTTATAAAACTTTACCTGGTTATTTCCAGGTATTTGTTCATTTCCCACATTTTCAATGCGGTCTCAAACTTTTGAACCCTACTGTATATTACACACACACACTCACACACACACTCTCTCACACACACACACACACTCACACACACACACACTCACACACAGAAGTAAGGGAGATGTGTGCTCTTTGCCATCTCAGCATCTCAAAGCACTTTAGCAGATTAAAAGTCACCACTAAATAACCGGTAGAAAACCTCACACACACATACAACCCTGATCTACAACATCCAGACAATAAAACTGCTGAACACACTCAGTAAAACACAAATTACAACAACACCAATCTGAGAGGGGATATTCGTGTGTTTACAAATCAATGGAAGGCAATTCACAAATATAAAACATAAAACCATAGGCGAAGCGTGTGTAAGGCTGGCCATGGGGACTTGGGGCAATAATAGCACTAAATTGGACAAAAATGCCCCTGCACAAATAAATTAAATCTATTACGTCTGTTGCTAACAAAGTGAATATGAATAGACAGTGTCGATTGCGGCATTAAATTAAGATATGCTCATGTTGCACCGTATTTAATTTTAGGCGTTTTTACAGTGTTGCGCATTTTAACCAATCACACACAATTCTGTTGAGCTTAGGAATGCAATGGCCAATCAGAAGCGTTCAGATGAGTCATCGTTGAAACAGATCAGTTTGTTTGAGTGCGCGCGTGTTCGCTGACTGAATTCCGAACTCTTGCGAATTCTCTCATCATAAACAACAAAGCGCAGATGTACATACAATGTAAGAGATTAATTTCACAGTGTATACAGCTTCAGTGATTATAACCATAGTTTTGTTTTTTTAAGCGTGCTTAAACTCGCGATAGATCAATGTTAGTGATAATGTCACTTTCTATAATTTATTCGCTGTTTGAATAACCATGGAAAGGAAACGTTATATAATTATCAATTTCTAACGTTTTTATTAAATTGTAATCACGTTAAATACAAATTCAGTCCCATAAAACATTTTTTTAGCCTACATGACACATGTCTGGTTCTTGGGTTTATGATGTTTAATACATTTGGTTGCTTTTAGCCATACCCTGGAGTTGGTTCCCCCTCCGCCTATGCATAAAACTATCAAGGTTAATTAAAAAAATTCATAAATTCAGTAAAAACATAAAAATTATATTGTAAAACAAACTGTGATTGACTGAAGTTATCAAACAGTAATGTGGGTGTTCACCTAGGAAAGATGTTTAATGTATATGAATCAAAATACGTTTACAGATCAATTTTACATTCACAAAACAAAACAGATTTAATGACAAATGAACGTTTTCATTTTGTGAAACTTGCATTCATTTGTGAATTTCAAACAAACATCACCACGTGCCAAAATACACAGATATATTAAACACAATTTTGTGTGCATACAGTTACAAGCACTGCTGAATTCTTCATAAAACTCAACATCACCGCTGCATTATTACCTCAGTTGTATATTCATTTTCAATCAGTTGTCAATAATTTCTTGCATACACACATACATACTGCATTGCAACACTCACAAACACAAACACACACCCAGACAAAGAAACACACACATGCATCGACTGTCACACTTTGGCAGAAGTTCATTATCACACTAAAACTGAGTTGATTAACACTTTCTCACCCCAAAGATAGAACAAGATCCAGAACAGCTGATCTTGACACACACAGACATGTGTAATGTTACATAACACCAAACATAAACCTTCATTAATATGCATTTCTATAAGTTCGGTCTCTATACTGTATGAAAGATCAAGCTGCAACGGCACAACGATGCTGACCTTTTCATTCACATCGTCCAAAAATGGGTGAAGTCAACTGAATATTCCAGTTTTTGAAAAAAGTCCAGTTTTGTATAAAAGGGTTTTATGTCAGTTCGCACTTCCAATTCAACACTTGAGCACAATTATTATGAACAAACTTGAAATCAATTATATGATTGTTTTTTCCTATATTTTGTGCTGATGTTGAGATAAAACCTGCAAAATGATGTGAAATAAATTTAAATATGGTAAAAAAAAAAATGTAATAAATGGAGCTGAGAGTACAAGACTTTAACTGCTGAAAGCATCAACAAATCACATGAAATATTTAAGAAATGAACTGAAAATGTGCAGAGCTTTGTAATATGACAGCCATTTGAATTTTCAATCAGTTTTGTGTCAGTTTGTGTTTCCAATTAAACACTTCAGCACAATTTATTACAATTATGAACAAACTTGAAAATATGATTGTTTTTGACATATTTTGTGGAACAAATTTAAATATGGTAAAAAATTAAATAGAGCTGAGACTACAGCAGTGCAACTGCTGAAAACATCATCAAATTACCTGAAATATTTAACAGACAAACACAAAAAGTGCAGAAATTTGTAAAACGACAGCCATTTGAATTTTGAATCAGTCTGGGTTTTGTATCAGGTTGCATTTCCAATTGAACAATTAAGTATAATTTATTATGAACAAACTTGAAATCACACTTACACTGATTATATTTTTCCAATATTTTGTGCTGATGCTGAGATAAAATCAGCAAAATCCTGTACAATGAATTTAAATATGGTAAAAAATGAAATGGAGCTGAACGTACAAGACTAATTTACTTTAAATATTTAATAAATGAACAGAAAGTGCGCAGAACTTTGTAAAATGACAGTAATTTGAATTATGAATCAGTCTGGATTTTGTGTCAGTTTGCATTTCTAACTTTACAATTAAGCACAATTTATTACGAACAAGCTTGAAATCACTGTTTTCCTCCATATTTTGTGTTGATGTTGACATAAAATCTGTGCAATTCTGTGGAACAACTTTAAACATAGTAAAAAAAAAAATTTAATGCAGCTGAGAGTACAAGACTTGCTGAAAGCATCATCAAATTACCTGAAATGTTTAATAAATGAACAGAAAAAGTGCCGAACTTTGTAAAATGACAGCTATTTGAATTCAGACACCCTTTCTTTCATGTAGGCCTTGGCTGGTGCTAAAATTGTTTTGCAATGGAGATTTTAAATGTCATTTTTACTTACAGTTGGGTTATGAGAGCGGCCCAGTGCTGCCATGAGATTTAAAGTCCTTTCACACTCTTCACAGCAAACTGACAGCTGTGTGTGTGTGTGTGTGTGTGTGTGTGTGAGTGTGTGTGTGTGTGTGTGTGTGTCTAAAAACACACTTACACTGCTTGCTTTCTTTGTGAATCAATGTAGTTCAGGAGCTACACTTGAAATTTTAATAGATCAAGTCTGTGAATTATGAATGTAGACGGGAGCAGAGACTGCTGCTTCCAGAACCTTCTCGCTGTTGTGTTTTAGACTACATGAGAGAAAGCTAGCATTACAATCCTTCTTTTGACTTGCATTTTCTGCACTGAACACATCCAGAAACGTAAAAGCACAACACCACAAAAAAAACAGGAGTATCTCTACAAAAACAAACCAAGTTTGCTAAAGACGAAGGCAAAATTTGAACTATTTGAATCATTTTTCATCGATGTACATTCAGTATTTCACTCAATTTCCAACATTTCTCTCAATTAACAAAAACGGTATAAAACATTTCAGATTAATGCAAGACAGTACATTTTTACTGACTCTGTCCACCATCGTTCTGTTCAGATATTTTACCTTTAGTACAAATAGCATATTACTTAAGTTTACATTTTGTATTGCATCTATCAATATTTATACTGTGTAAACAAGATGCCATTTGTTTACAGTATCTGCCAATATAGATATAGCCTCTATCTTTTTATACTTGTAAATATGGAGAACAAAACCTGCAAAAATTAAAATAATTAATTGTATTTAATAACAATAATTGTATTTATTTTATCAAATCATTTATTTCTTTATTTTCCTATTGGTACATTTAATTAATTAATTATTATTATTATTATTTAAATTTTTGCAGGTTTGGTCCTCCATATGAAAATAGTTGTTGGTATAAATTTAAATTTTAATCATTTTAATCACAATATTGAAGCTCTGACCTGCAATAAATCCAGTAAAACACAAACAACACCTCCTCACACACAATATATTAACACACGTAATATTACACACTTCAACCTGTAAAAACACACAACATCACAACCGTAACACAATGACAGTGTGTCCTGCTTTCCAAAACACACACACACACACACACACACACACAACAAAATATACACGCACTCAAAATTGCATATAATAGTACATACCCCGACAAACGCTACAGAGAAAAGAAACAAAACAGATTGTTCGATCACATGAAAAGCTGTGGACTTTAGATAGAACAGATATTTTACACACACATCCTCATCAACACACACACACACACACACACACACACACACACACAGATGTGAGGAGTGTTTTCTTACCGAGGAGTAGAGGAAACCCTCTCCATTCATGGCCATGTAGAGTCCAGCCTTCACGCCCTGTATCGCCACGACCCGCAAACCCACCGGGATCAGATTAAACAGAGCTGAAACACACCAACAGCAACATCTTACTGCTCCGGTGTCACTCTTTTAGAGCTCAGGAGACTCACTGGAGCTCCTAGTAATGTTCCATATAGAGACAATTTTGCCTCTAAATGTTCTCCTCTGTGCGCCATTCAGAATTGAATTGAGAATTCCTTTTAAATTAATGAATTTGCACTGAGGTAGCAAAAAGGATGCAGAATTACAATTCCAATTTAAATGTAACAAAGCTAAATTAAAATTAATTGAAATTAAAAAAAATCAGATAGACAATAGACCGAACGATAGAACAATAGAACGATAGATAGAACGATAGAACGATAGATAGATAGATAGATAGATAGATAGATAGATAGAAAACAGAATCCAAAATTACATTCAAATTTGAATGTAACAAAGCAAAATTTAAATTTGAAATTCAAAAAATTCAGATAGAACAGAATGACAGATAGAACGATAGATAGAACGATATAGATAAATAGATAGATAGATAGAATGATATAGATAGATAGACAGACAGAAAGAAAGAAAGACAGACAGATGATAGTGAAATTAGTTCATTTCAGGGTCTGCTGCTTCTCAAAGGGCAGATGTTTCAGATGCAACAAAAGAATATTCAAAAGGAGAAACGAGGGATGGAATGGAAAAGAGAGAGAAATTAATCTACTGAGTGTCAGAGGATGGTTTCAAACACTCGTAACGCTGCTGCTGATTCAGTTCCAGTCCGTAAAAATCGACAGGAGGGAAAAAACCCAGAGGAGAGAAAAAAACAGGAGCAGCGGAGGAGTGCAGCAGGATAACGGAGGGATGGAGGGGGAGGAGAGATCAGAGAACCAGAACAAGGGATGAGTGTGTCTGTTTGGGATTGAGAGCAGAATATGAGAGAAAATTCATGTGAACAGAGATATTCATGTGATGAGGAACATACTCTACACAACACATGAACACAATCTCAATTCACAATCCACAACGCAAGTACATTATCGGTCAAAAGTTTTTTTTATTATCAATGTTGAAAACAGCTGTGCTGCCAAATTTTTTGTGAAAATGCTGTGATACATTGTGATACACTACCATTCAATTTTTTGAAAGGAATTAATACTTATATTCATCAAGGATGCATTAAATTGATCAAAAGTGACAGTAAAGACATTTAGAATGTTAATAAAAGATTTCTATCTCAAATAAAAGCTGTTCTTTTGAACTTTCTATTCATCTGTGAATCCTGAAAAATAAAATGTATCACAGTTTCCACAAAAATATGAAGCAGCACAACTGTTTTCAACATTGATAATAATCAGAAATGTTTCTTGAGCAGCAAATCAGCATATTAGAATGATTTCTGAAGATCATGTGACACTGAAGACTGGAGTAATGATGCTGAAAATTCAGCTTTGATCATAAATTCTAAAAGTATTTTACGATGATTTTTACTGCATTTTTGATCAAATAAATGCAGCCTTGGTGAGCAGAAGAGACTTCTTTTATAAAAAAATCTTAATGATTTCAAACCTTTGTCCAGTAGTGTAAGTGTTGATAGAAAGAAATTTGAAGGAAACCGTTTTGCCGCCCCCTCCTTGAGTTCTGAAGTTTGTTACTGTAAGCATGTACAACAGGAAAACACGCTGAACAAGAATTCATGCAGCTCTGTTTCTCTCTGCTTCAGCTTGTTCATCAGCTGTTCTTCATTTTGCTGGAAGCCGACCAGATTCTGACTGTATTGTGTTTCAGTTCTCCAGCTGATCAATATTCTCACTTTAGATGAAAACATGTTTGCCCACAGCTGTCGGATAAATGCGCTCATGTTATATGAGAATTCCCCACAGCTTAAAAACACAACGAAAAGACAAAACTCTGTCCTTAAACACAACGTGTCAAAACTGATGCTATTTACTTTCTTAATGCACACTCCTGTTCTTGCTGTGAACGACTGCATGTTAAAGTGCATGAAAAAGTGTCCGTGTTCATAATCTTTCATCAAATCGCCAGTTTCACTCACATTATCGTAGTCAAATGGGCGTTTTATGTTGACTTTAATACTGAATCGGTCGTAAGACTCGAGGGCTGAACAGTAATGTGTGTCTCACGTGTGTCACACAAAGACTCAGTGTCTAAGCCTGTTGGACTCGCTAATGTGAGTTTAGCAGATAAGGAGGAAGGCTGTGTGATTCAAAAGCATCTCACAGGAGATTCAAGACATGAGTGGGCACCTTCAAACCACTGAGAGAATACAGGAGCTGGAAGAGAGATAGAACGCTCCAAAATCCTGAGCTTTAGAAGTAAAATATCCCTCTCTAGCACCCCGGGGAGATGAGCTCAGAAGTGTGTGTGTTTGTGTGTGTGTGTGTGTGTGAGTGTGAGTGTGAGCATCCCTCTCGAGATGAGCTCAGAAATGTGTGTGTGTGTATGTGTGCGTCCACACTCACTAATGCATATGCAGATCTGAGAAATACACACATGTGTGTTTGTGTGGCGAGATCTCACACACACACACACACACGTGACCATGGTTCACTGTTCTATCAAGAAAATGTCACCCCAGAATCAAAAGAAAGAAATTATTCATTTTGAGAAACTTTTCATTTAAATTATTAAAATGACAAATTATGTCTACTCTAGGATCATTAAGATGTTTTGCATGGTGAAAAACTCATTTTCCCTTCAAATTCTTATTATTGTAATGCATCTGGCCTCATTTTTCTTAATGTAAAAAAATATGATAATACAATTATATATATATATATATATATATATATATATTAGACTTGTGCCGGTATTCGGTAATGCGATATATCACGGCAAACATTTGGAGTCAAGTCTCTTCTGCTCATCAAGGCTGCATTTATTTGTAAGAAAAACAGCAAAAACAGTAATATTGTGAAATATTATTAATATTTCAAATAATTGTTTTCTATGTGAATATATTGTAAAATGTAATTTATTTCTATGATCAAAGCTGAATTTTCAGCATCATTACTCCAGTCTTCAGTGTCACATGATCTTCAGAAATCATTCTAATATGCTGATTTGCTGCTCAAGAAACATTTCTGATTATTATCAATGTTGAAAACAGTTGTGCTGCACAATATTTTTGTGGAAACCGTGATGCATTTTATTTTTCAGGATTCACAGATGAATAGGAAGTTCAAAAGAACAGCATTTATTTGAAATTGAAATCTTTTGTAACATTATAAACGTCTTTACTGTCACTTTTAAACCTTTTTAACCTTGCTGAATAAAAGTACCGGTATTCATTTCATTTATATTTGTGCATCGGTTAACGTTCATATATGTATGCATGAAAAGAGAACATTAAGATCTGATGCAATCCAACACATCTTTGATTTCCTTTTTGGATTTCAGATCGTATCAGTTTCTGACACAGGACAGCGGGAACAGAGAGACTCACTGTAGTCGCTGTTTTCATCTTTGGTCCCGCCGACTGTTCCATCCGGCTGCATCTGCAAGTAGTAGCCCTGCTCGCTGAAGAGCCTGGTCACTATCCCCTTCAACTGAGGATCTGAAACACACACACACACACACGTCACAAACACAATGCCTGCGCACCATCCACACTCTTAGAAACATCTTCAAAGCTTCTTTATAGGTTTCGGAGTTGAGCTAAATGGTTCTTTGGAGATTATAAACTATCTGATGTTACATTACAGGTTCTTCTGATCTGCTTATGAAGAGCTAGACAACACAACATGTTTTTTACAAAACTTAAAACCTTCTCATAATGTAAAACCCTTCTTCAAACCTTTAAATAAACCACTCTAAACCAATCACACGTAGGCAAACAAGCACAAGTTTTGAATGGGATGGATGCATCATAATGCATGCTGAACTGTAATGCTTAGTATTGTTCAAAATTAATTAATTAATTAAAAAAAGGAATCTGTCAAGTTCCCGAAACAGCAAGTGCTGCTAATCAATTAAAATGTGTTAATTGTTAAATTACATTAGTAAACTGGCTCCCTTTCTGCTCTGTCTCACTCCCAGCATGTTTTCAAGAGTTTCACCGCAATATTTAGTATTAAAAAAGGTCACACGCTATAAAAAGACCAATGAAATCTGAATTACAGACACTTGTACAATATCCCTCATCTCAGAAGAGCTCAGTCGACCAGAATGAACAGAGAGGGGAGAAAAACGTAGTCAAATATGATACAGGCATCATAAACAAACCAAACTGACCAGAATAGATTTTGCCAGCTTTAATACGCATGTTTAATCAATAACAGAAGTTTCTGGTTGTAACATTGAAATGTAGCATTTTCTGTGAAGCTGCTTTGAAACATTATGTAAAACGGTGCTGATATGTGAAAAGTGCTATAAAAATAAACTCGAATTGAACTGAATCAATTTTTAAATTGAATTACGCAAAGACACACCTGTAACCTTTCAGAATAAAGTAACATGGGTCACACTTTATAATGACATTTATTAATAACATCAAACATTGTGGCATTATTTAATGATCATTACTGAAATGAAAAGTTGAAACTTAATACATACTTAAATATATTTGTATCCCTTACTTATCATTTGAATGTAAAGTACATCCACTACCTGTTAAGTATTATAAATGTTAATGCAATCGTATATTCAACTTTATTCATATCTAATATAATCTATATTAATATTTGTATTTATTGCTAAAGTTATCAATTAAAAAAATCATATATTCAATTATATTGACAAATATTTTATATCTAATGTTTATTTTTATTATATTTAATATTTATTAAATTTTTTATCTAACATTGTATATACACTTAATATTTTAAGGTGTTTATTGTAATCTATCTTTGTCTGTACATAAACAATATAAATGTTAATGCAATCAAAGTTATCAATAAAACTATCATATATTCATCTATATTAATATTTTATATCTATATATATATATCTTTATATATTTATAACGAAGTCAATACATTCCATCCCTACTAATACTTTAAAGCGTTTATTGTGATAAATCTATCATTTGTGTTTAACGTAGGTAAACTGTTAAGCATTATAAATGTTAATGCAATCGTCAGGTACCTTATTAATAAAACAATCATGCAAAATCTGACGTGCAGTAATATAATGTAGCATAAAGAGCGACAGACGCATCAAACTTCCGCGCGCACAGGTGAGCGTCACGCACAGGTGTGAATGAACTGACCTGGTTTCCGGCGCACGGGTCGTTTCTTCCCGCTGCAGAATCGGACTTTACTGAAGAGTCCTAACAGGTGCCGATCGCACAGGGAGCCTCGGCCCGAGGGCTCTTTACCGGGGCTGGAGCGACGCTTACCGGACACCGCTCGCTCGCTGTTTGACTCGCGCGCCTGCCGTTTCTGTCGGATGAGCGAGCTGGCGATCGCCGCGGCCATCTCACGGGAGAGGGAGGGACGATCGTGCAGATTCGGTGCAGATTCACGGTGCACACCACCGGCGCGAGGGAGCGAGCGCAGGCATGCACCGGAGCATGAGCGATACCGATAGACTCGGTATTTCCTACCACGGAAAGCACTTAAGAGTTACATAACCGCGCAATTAGACCACATAACAACACAGAGACCGTCCAAAAATGAGTCCTAACGGAAGCGTCAGTTATTCATGACATGAAGAGCTTCGAAGCGCGCAGCTGCAATGACGGGCGATGGGTGTCCGCTTCTCAACTCCTCATCAGTAAGGTCCGGTAAGAAGCACTCCAAAAACATTTGTTGATCTAACAGCCCTCATCCCATCTCCGTCCACGGTCCGTTTCCAGCATCTGTCCCGAGATCCGGTGCAGGGAAAAGCCTCAGAAAATCCAATGGAGTGATTCCAACCTACAGATGCATCTTGTGTGATTCCAGCCGAGGAGATGAAGCTCTGAATGATGCTGAGAGAACGAGAGACAGAGAGGGGGAGCAGTGTGTGTGTGTGTGTGTGGTCGGATAGAAGGAGAGCGACTCGACTGGGAACAGAGGGGGGGAGGTCAAAGCAACAGCTTTCCCAAAAAATGACACAGTCGCAGCGGGAGCTCAACGGCGGCCTAAACCAGAAACAAAACCTGGTTGACCAATATGGGTTTTTAAGTGGTGCATCTGCTTATCCTTGAGGTATGGACGCTTGTTTCTGCCACAGGATGAAAAAAATAACCTAAAAAAGGTCATTCCGACTTTTTATCTCACAATTCGGACTTTTTTTTTCCAATTTTGATTTTATATCTTGCAACTCTGAATTTTTTCTCCCAATTCTGAGTGCGCATCTTACAAATCCAGACCGCTTCCATTTTTTATTCTGTGACCGTAACAAATAAATAAATACATAAAATGAAATAAATTCACAATTGCGAGATATGAAGTCAGAACTGCAAGATATCAATTCAGAATTCTGAGAAAAGGTCAGAATTGAGAACAAATGTCGCAATTACCTTTTTTATTTTTTATTCCATGTCAGAACACAGGAAAACAGAATTGTGAGTTGTGAACTCAGAAAAAAGGTCAGAATTCTGAGTTTATATCTGGAAATGTTGAGTATCTTGCAATTCTATATATTTTTTTTTCTTAGAATCACGTGGGGAAAAAAGTCTGAATTGTAAGATAAAAAGTCACAATTATTTTTTTTTTCTTCAACACCCTGATATACTCATGGAAAAGTTATTTTTCGTTCTTCGCTTTGGGGTAAAAAAAAAAAACTTGAAATATAGCGAACATCCCATTTCTTTATTGCAAAATAAGATGGAATCGCTTATTTGATTGCTTTAAAGCAAAGAGCTTTACAGTATTAAACATGAAAAAACAGTGCAAGTGTTGCTTTCAATTAATATTACAACTTTCATTTCTATTATAAAGCAGCTCTTCAGTGTGTTCATGTTTCTATTTGTTTCTAACCTCAACGCATTGTCAAAGAAGGCGGAGCCCCAGAGCCACACCCACCTAGTTACAAAATCGCCAGGCAGGGACCAGTGGGATTCTGAAGGTGTTTTCCAGAAAAGTTTCCAGTTTTGAACATTGTTTTTTGCCTGATTTTGTTCGAAATGATGTCACACCTGTTCATTCATCGATTTCACTTAAAGTGTATTGTAGTAAATTTACCATCTCAAGAAACAACTCGGTATTTCTCACTGGACAGATTTCCTTGGCTTGACTAAAACATCCCGGCCCAATTTTAAGAAAAAAATCATTGCACAAAGGTCATTTCACAACGCTTGCCAGATGTCGAGTACAAAACTAATGTTACAAACGCAGAACATTCTAAACGAACAACATTTGAGAGTCAGTATCGTTAGGACAAAGTTTAATTAGGGCATTTCAAATGCAGTTGTATAATTACATTTATAGATGGTTTGGCTTCATGTGATTGCTTTTTATGATGAACAGCATTAATTTGTGCGGAGAGGTGAACTGAGGTCTGTGATGGAGCAGCTGTCACTGCTGCTGACTCAGGTACCGATATCGTATCGAACACGCAGAGCTGTCAGGTGCTGAGAGATGCTCTCTGAAGTCTCCAGTAAAGAGGCCAATCACTGTGACCCAGATACATCATTCAACCTTCATCACACAACACTGATTACTTTATCACTGAGAGAATGAGAGAGAGAGAGAAAGACAGGAGAAGAGAGAGAGAAAGAGAGGATGTCTATCTATAGTCTCCGCTGAGTAGGCCAGTAGTACTTGTGCACGCTAGTTCACACACACACACACACACACACACACACACACTATATACACACACAGATTTGAGGTCTACAAGTAAAGCATGAATGCATAGTGAATGCTTAGATCCACTTACTGATTCCTTTTAACTATATATATATATATATATATATATAGTTAAAAGGAATCAGTAAGTGGATCTAAGCATTCACTATGCATTCATGCTTTACTTGTAGACCTCAAATCTGTGTGTGTATATAGTGTGTGTGTGTGTGTGTGTGTGTGTGTGTGTGAACTAGCGTGCACAAGTACGAGAGAATGAGAGAGAGAGAGAAAGACAGGAGAAGAGAGAGAGAAAGAGAGGATGTCTATCTATAGTCTCCGCTGAGTAGGCCAGTAGTACTTGTGCACGCTAGTTCACACACACACACACACACACACACACACACACTATATACACACACAGATTTGAGGTCTACAAGTAAAGCATGAATGCATAGTGAATGCTTAGATCCACTTACTGATTCCTTTTAACTATATATATATATATATATATATATATAGTCACTGCATCAATAAATCATGGAAAGAATCAATAAGTCACGGCACCATGTTTTTCCATTACTTTAGCTCATTAAAATAATTAAACCAATTTCAACTTCCTTTAAGTTATATGCATTTAAACTGCAATGGACCTAATTTTTTATAGTGCATATATAAAGAACTTTATATTTTTTTAATGTATATATAATATGATATAAAAGTTTTTACTTTTAATATTATTACAATTCATGATAACATTTTTTAATGTTGCAAAAGATTAATTTATAATGATAATTTATAATATTTACAATGTTGCAATTTTTAAGGTTTAGATGTAATGTTGAACTTGATATTTATGTCATTTTTGATTATGTAAAGCACTTTGAACTGCATCTTATGTCTGAAAGGTGCTATATAAATAGTTTATTAGAAAATATTAAGTTTATTATTATTATTTTCAAATAATATTTCATATTTGTGTGCATGTTGTTTTTTTTGCAAAAGTGAATTTAGACTTCACAACATTTTAAAATGTACAACATGAAATATGGACTACTCATTTTGAGATTAATAGTTCTTGAGGTCAGACCTCCATTACAGGAAAGTGCTGTTCAAGAAGTAGTGCGCTTAAACAGTTAAATCTCAGACATAATCTAGTGCTTTCCCTTTAAATTAGTGCTAGATGATGGCAAAAACAATCTCAAATTGACTGTCACCCCCTTTTTTGAACATAGGCATCAAACTTAAATGGTTGTAATTCATGAATGCTGTGGAATACAGACCTAAGCTTGGTCCTTTTAAAGAAAACAATCATCAGATTATTGCTGAAGTGAAGGCATTTCAAAAAATGAAAGTGTAAAAAAAGTTAGAAGATTAAGTTTATTGTAAAGAAAATGTATTGTACTTCATTTTTTTTTTTATATTTTATATATAAAACATTTATAAAATGTTTTGGAATCTAATATAGCTATAAAATTAAAGCCTTATGTCTAAGTAATGTTCCAAATTTGAAGTTGATATCACAACAATTGAGGATCCTGTGGGATTTTGCTTAGGCGCTATACCAAAAATGTATAAATATACTACTTCTATCACAAAATAACCACCAAACATGGAATCTTGAGACCCAGACCTTTCCAATAATATGTGTTTTGTCAAGATTAGAAAACGCTTTGATTATAAAATATTGTAGTAAATTTCGTAATATGACACTTGACACCGCCCACTAGGGGGAGGAGCCTGCTAAAGGCATTTAAAGTACCATTTTCATGGTAGCGCAATGTCTGATTTCAAAACTGTTTTCACTGAATTAATTTTGAGTGTTTAAGCTTTTGAATGATATCTAATTTGGATGATTACTAAAATATGTGATAAGGAAAAAAGGCAAAAAAAATAAAAAAATAAATTAAAAAAAGAGCACCAAGGCAGTCAACAGGTTAAATATCAAATGTTGAAGAAGTTTTACTTTTGTACAATGACCTGTGATAAAATCACTGTGTTGAGTCAGCACTAAATCAGTGACCTGTAAAGAACAGGATGAGAATAAGGAGGAAGAGGAAGGCCGAGCTTCATCAGATCCTCTCTGAAAGACGAGTGTGAGTGTTGATGATGACCCCTAATGATTCAGGAGTAGTATAACCCTGTCTCAGCACTGCACGAGTGTGTGTGTGTGTGTGTGTGTCCTGAGGAGTGTAACCTGCCATCAAAACGGATCCCAAAATGAGTGTCCGTTTCAAAGACAGAGATCAGATTTGGAAAAATAAGAAAAGAGATGGAAACTGAAACTCTATAATCTGTATTTAGTGTCTGTGGGTTGGTGGGAGCCGTGCTCTGATTGGTCAGTCAACGAAGGAAGGAACCAATGGCAGGTCAGAGCTATCTGTCATTATAATGACCCCTGATGGAGCAGTTTGGAAATTGATCAGAAAACTCAACACCAACACACACACACACATAGGTCATCAACTATTATGAAGTTGCAATCAATATCTTGACCCCTTCACATGGACACATACATATAAAGCGTTTCAAACATGCTGTCATCTAACGAAATATATTTGTATAAATACTTTCAGATACTGAATGAATTATAAGTAGGGATTAAAATGCATGTTTGATTTTATTCTCCTAAAAACCACAAGATTGCACAAAAATTTACCAAAGCATTTTCCTAAACATCGGCATTTCACTATGCATGTGGAAATTTGGCTGATTCTTGACAATCATGCAAATCAGCATATTAGAATGATTTCTGTAGGATCATGTGACACTGAAGGCTGAAGATGCTGAAAATTCAGCTTTGCATCACATTCAATCAATTACATTCTACAATATATTCACATAGAAAACACTTATTTTAAATTGAAATAATATTTCACGATATTTTTGCCTTTACTGTATTCTTGATCAAATAAATGCAACCTTGGTAAGCATAATGATTCTACACTAATTATTTTTAAAATGTTATAGATTTATGTAGCAAATGAGAATCAGTAAAATTACTGAATATATTTTGAGACAAAGGTCAATTATGTAACCATAATTATAATGAAAACATATATTTTTTAAAAACATGGTATTTATCATATCATTTAATAAAGTAAACAGAATATTTACTTTTTTTTTTTTACATTTTCAGAACGATCATTTTAATGACAGGCATATTTATTTAAAAAATATATTTTATCAGAATAAATAGAAAATAGAGCAAACTCTGCTGAAGTGATTGTTTTGAACAAGCATGAACTTGTTAATAATAATTAACAAATTAATGTATTTGTCTCAATAATGGGAGCCCTGAACATTTCTAAGATGTTAAAACAAAACAAACCACTTTTATGATGTATTTGATCCATCAATGTTCAATAAATACATGCGTTTTATTCTGTAATCATACACTACTGTGCCTGGGAGTAGTGAAAATCGCTCGCTGCATTGCATTCTGGCATTGCATAATCTGAAAATGACACAGATAATGCTGCATTAGACATAAGCCAAAATTAAGTTTCTTAAACAGAATTACACTACCTTTCAGAACAGTTAGGCAGCTCACTAGGTCTGCGGTTCTATGCTGCCAGTTAGTGGTACACAGCGTGAAGCGCATCCTCATTACAATCCACTAGCACAACATACCAGCTCCACAAATAAACACTACAGAGAGCGTGATGAATGTTTCATGTGTGTATTTGCGTGATGCAATCAGTTATTCTGGGCGTCTGCATCATTTATGAGAAAGCTCGACCGTCTTCAAACCTCTCAGCCTGCACTCACATCCACATGCAGCTTTAAAACCAGCACTATCCAACAACTATATAACAATGTCTCAATGTCTCTGAACAAACATGAACATTCACTCATACAGACTGATAAACACCGGCAATTAAATGTTACTATTTGTCTCCATAGCAACCGCAGAATTCTTTATTTATGTTCTATGTATAATGTAGCGTCCTTGATCTCCGACAGCACACGTACAATCATGAATAACATTTATACAGTCCTTTATGGCATCATCATGCTCTCTTCATTTTTTTAGTTCTTATTTTGATTTTTAAATAAAGAGAAAGAGTGGATGAACTCCACTAGGGGGCAGTACATTACAGACACACACTAAACATCCTGCGCCTGTGCTTCACTCAGCGCTCCCAGTTTGGGGTCAGTATGATTTTTTTCCAAAGAAATTAATACTTTTATTCATCAAGGATGCATTAAATCACTCAAAAGTAACAGTAGAGACATTTATAACGTTACAAAAGTTTTCTATTTCAAACAAATGCTGTTTTTTTTTACTTTCTATTCATCTGTGAATCTTGAAAAATATATATATATCATGGTTTCTGCAAAAGTAATGTGCAGCACAACTGTTTTCAACATTGATAATAATCAGAAATGTTTCTTGAGCAGCAAATCAGCATAGAATGATTTCTGAAGATCATGTGACACTGAAGACTGGAGTAATGATGCTGAAAATTCAGCTGCGCATCACAGAAATAAATTACATTTTAAAAGATATTCACACAGGAAACAGTTATTTTAAATTGTGATAATATTTCACTGTTTTTACTGTATTTTTGATCAAATAAATGCAGCCTTGGTGGGCAGAAGAGACTTCAAATGAAAACTATATGAAAAACTTTAACATACCAACCCCAAACTTTCTGAAAGGTAATGTATTTGTATACACGTTTTTTACCTTAACATAAAACAACCATCAACTAAACTTAAAACATATGGATTTATGTGATGTATTGAAAATTGTTTGTAGATGATGCATAGTTACAAAAAAATCTAGCTTGGATGACAAATATGAGGATTTGTTAAACTTGCAAAAAATTACTTGTTAAAAATTACTAAAAACAATAATTTAAAAAATTAGCTTGGAAACAACTTTCACTCAGAAATTGATGGTAAATTTCACAAATAATTTCAAAGAAATGGCAACACATCAAATTAAACACATTTTTGAAGTAGAAACACTAAAATAGTATTTTCTTGTAAAACACAATCCAATATTCTTTGTTTTATTTAAATCTTCAAAAAAAATGTACAGTGTAGCTCAGAAGTTGGATTAGTTGACAATTCAAAACAAATCAGTATTCTTTTACACTGCGTGATGCATTTTCTTTCAGCAAAAAGCACAATGGCATTACATGATTTATTAATAAAGAAAGCTGAATTTTTAATCACAAAATATACATATTTTACTGTGACACACTAAAAATAGCAGTTTATCATATTTATGGTAGAGCTAGTGAAAATGTTTGCAGATATAAATAGAAAAAAAAACTGTTTACAGCTTAAAAATTTCAGTGATATCTTCTTTTTTTCTTTTCTATGTGCATATTTCTGATGATATATTAATGTACAATACATACATAGCATTGGAAATATGAATGTAAATGTTTACCTAATGTTGAATCTGAATAAAAAAATAAAAAATAATTTTTAACGGTGCACTTCCTCTCTCTCGCTCTCACACACAGCAGATAGACAGTACTTTACAGAATAAGAGTAAAACATGCATTACGACCACTCCAGTGAACTTTACATATGCAAATGTTTAACAAACCTTCCCAACAGCCATGAAGAAAGAATAACAAGCCGGACAAGCTCAAATAGAGACCGGCCATGCAAAAAAAAACAACCCTCAGTCTTAAACTCAACTTAAGTAGTTAATGCACTCAACACACTTCACTATGAACATTTGAGGATCCTGCAGATTAAATGCAACATGCAATGATCGAATAACAACAGCTGCACTGAATTGCATATGCAAATATCACAGAGCTGACGTCACCGTCACGCAACGGCACCCCTGCAGTGACACAACAACTTTGAGGAGAGAATAGTTGCCATGGTAACGCAAAGTGTTGGGAAGTGCTGTAGCTATGGCAACACATCAATATGGGAAACGTGATTGGATAATGCAGGTTTATTTGAGAGCATCTGCAGCGCGTGTACAGGTATGACGTGTGACATGACAGAGCTATTACAGCGTCCATCGCATTCAGAGCGTTTAAACTACGACTGCAAGGAAAAACAAGGTCAGGTTGCTATAAATAACCCGATTCATGAATTATTTCTGCCAGAACATTACTGACGATGTTTCTCAAGTCTACCCCTAAACACGTACACTAAAAAAATGTGGAACACTGTTGCAAAATTAACCCCCAACACAACCATCACATGGTTTCCATAGCAACAGAGACATGATTTTGTCTCGATGCAATTCATTCACAATCACACACGTGAAATATATCTCAGGACGCTTTCTGATGACATTGTGTGTGATTTGTGATTAGCGTGCATGAGTGTAACTGGTTTATTTATGATGCACAGATCAGTGTTCCAATCCCTCCTCTGTGGTTCCTATACATAACAGCAGTATTTTATGCTTTTATAACAGTAAAAACTGCTAAGTTTGGTGTATGTAAGTGCTGCTGGAGTGCATGGAGAAACAAACTCATTTTAACAAAACGGCCTTTAAAAATATGTATTGTACTTGAAACCTACAAACACAAATAGATAAAGTGCAATAAAATAAACACACAGAAGTGTATTTTGGATGTTTTCTTACATTTCAATAAGTTTATTCAGTTTTAGTTATTTTAGTAGAAATGTTGTGTTTGTGTGTGTGTGTGTGTGTGTGTGTGTGTGTGTGTATGTGTGTGTAGTTTGGTCATTGATTAAAAGCGGGGCCCGTTTCCAAATGCATAGCTGGAATCTGTGATCAGACTCAGAGCCACTGGCGAGATCCCACAATGCACCTGTAAAACAATATAGTCCAACAACAATTCTGATTTCAGTCCAATTCAATATTTAATTCCAATCAACCAGTTTCAACAGCCAGAATTTTGTCCATGAAGGAACAAACGCATGTGAATTTGTCCGTTATTTTTTTAATCAGACTATTAACATAATAGATGCATCTCCACCTCTCAGACAAAACATTCAGAACTAGATAATAATAAATTATGCAAATGCAATACGCTGTAAAAAGGATTTTTCAACGTTGTAAATAAAACATGTTTTACAAGAAAAAACTATTTCAGTTCTAAAGAATCTAAAAAATTCACATGTAATTCAACGGGTTACTTGCAGTTTCTTTGTAATTGTTTGTGAAATTACTAGCAATTTCTGAGAAAAAAATATTTCTACACCATTTTTTTGGAATCAGAAGTAGCGAGTTTTGTGATGTACATTCGAATGTAACAGATTTTCCAAAAAAAGAGAAACTGCAGGGAATTTGGTTCTAAGCAACAGTTGTTGAATGCACACGTTACCGTTGTTTCACTAGAAGATCCAGTTATGACATTTTGATTACACATTATGAGGTTAAATAAAACAATCTACAAATGAAAATACATGGATGGATCATTTGCAGTAAGATCTATAACATGCATTTAGAAAATAAGGTGAATTTTATTTTTTCTAGATCTATAAAATCTTTCGAATGAGGTGCACATACTTTGAATTTGCCCTAATTTTTTTTTCAAATAACACATTTAAAATGTAAAATTTAGTTCATTTTAATTTCAATTGTACACACAGACTCTATACATCAAACACATTTCCCCTGCTGTCCGTGGTGCTGAAACGTGCATTCAGGCACATTTGTTCTCGTGAGCTTCACATGCACTACAGCAGTGCATTCAAACAGCTGACTCAGAGCGGCCCTCTGTGGCATGATCTGACAGAGATCTGCTCGTTCCTCAGAATAAACTCTCAGTCGCCACCATAACGAAGCTGCTTATGTTGAGACTGACCGAATAATCCAAACTCAAACTCATGGGACAGGACTTATTTCGGAGGAAATTGTAGGACATTTTTGTTAGCTATATAGCTAATCAAACATTACAACGTTTAAGAACCTTTAAGAATTGAATGAATTTTTGCATAAAATGTGACCTATTGGGCACAAATCCAATCCAAACAGACACCACACAAATCTTTTTTATTGAGGAGTGGTTTTTCAACACAAATTACTGCAAAAGCAATGTGTAATATTCCATTCAAGTCATGAAGAGCCGTCTAACATCTAAGGATCTCCAGGCCTCTCACGGACTAGTGTTCATGAGCCACCATCAAGAAAACACTGAATAAGAGTATGTGCATGACATTACAACACAAGACAAACATTACTGCTCATCTAAAGTTTGCCAAAGATCACGTGGAAGGACCAGAAGACTCTTAAGACAATGTTCTGTGGAGTCCAAAACAGAATTATGTCAACTGGTATGTTTAAGTAAATATATTTTCTTCTTGATTAGCTTTATATAAAAAAAAAGGTAATTTGATGTTCCCATTTAGACATGAGTGAGTGTATGAGTGTGAGTGTGTGTTCATACTTACAAAATTATCCACAGAAGTTAGTTGTTAATAATAATAATTCAAAAATAATTATTTTTTATTCTTGACTAGCTAACATTTTCATTATCCCCATAAGTTAGAAGTGAACGTTTAGTTATTATTATTCATAATAATTATAATAATATTAATTATTATTATAAATACATAGAAAAATACATACATACATACAAGTATTTTTGTTCTTGATTAGCTTGATTTAGAAAAACAAGATTTTTTTCCCCATTTAGACAAAACCTTCCTTAAAGGAGGTCCATAAAGGTAAAATAATAATAATAATTATTATTATTATTATTATTATTAATAATAAATGAATACATACATACCAGTATTTTTTGTTCTTGATTAGCTTGATATATTTTTTCCTATTTAGACAAAGCTTTCTTTAAAGATGTCCACAAAGGTAAAATAATAATAATTATAATAAAAAAAATATTATTATTATTATTATTATTAATAACAATAATAAAAATATTACTATTATGATTATTATGATGTTTTTATTTTTGATTAACTTGATATAGAAAACAATTGTAAAAAGTTTTAATGTTCCCATTTAGTGTGTGTATGTGTTTATATGATTTTGAGTGTGTGTGTGTGTGTTCATACTTAAAAAAGAAGTTTATGTCTTCAAAAATAAATAAGGTAAATAAATAAATTAGCTTAGCCTAATATAAAACAGAAGTTTGTATGTTCTCATTCAGTCGTGTGTGTGTGTGTGTGTGTGTGTGTGTGTGTGAGTGTGTGTATCCTCACGGAGCTTCACACGGAAACCAATAATCCTCCCGGTGAGCATCGTGATGAGCTAACCACCGATATTCATCATCGTTTCGCGTGGGGCGCGAGGGAAGACGCGGAACGCCACACCGGTGCGTAATCGTGGGCGGTGACGTAACGGGGGACTCGCTGACGTCACGTGCAAGGGCTTGTTGAAAAATAAAAAAATACATTTCACATCTGTCGCTTTTAAATCAAGCTAATTATATTCTATACCCCTAACCCTCACAGAAACCTTATTAGATTTTAATTAAGACAAGATTGGCAATTTATAATCTTTTTTTTTTTCTACCGAGGACCTTGCAAGTGTTCTAAAGTCAGTTTAAATAGGTTTTACAATATAGGTGATGACTTTTTAAAATATACAGCCCTTAGGAATATAGTAAAACAAGTGTGCATACTAAACTAATATCTAATAACTTCATATACGGGAGAGACCGGGGCTAGTTGTCACATGGGCTTTATCTACAAAGTCCAAAAAAAAAAAAAAAAGTCCAATTATACAAATGCTTGCTTTCCCTTGCAGTGGTTTGCATGCTGGTTTCAAACATCTAGAACTAAAAACTAAATAAATTAGAACATTATATGTTTTGATCTTCAAATTAAGCATTTAAATATCATATTACTAAGACATATTATTGGAGATAGAGAGTGATGACTGATATTTAGATCATTTTATGTTAGCAATACTGCTGTAAAGCATCAGGATTTCATCACTTTTTGTCCATATGAATATCAGAATATGCAGCAAATTGCATATTTTTGCTCCGTTTGAGCCTCTGAATAAAATTGAGCTGTTTTTACTATATTCTCACTATATCAGACTATACAGCCATAAAAGCATGATATGATGCAAAACATAAAAACACATGCATTTTTTTTGTTTTTTAGATTTTGTTTAAAGGTTCAATACACTGTCCCATTAAAAAAAAAAATATATATATATATATATTTTTTTTTTTTTCTATTATTTAGTATGTCAGGCTTTACAGGATTAAACGGGAGTTCTATCACTCTTTCAGCTGCAGAACTGTACATTTATGAATATATTTGGCAGACATGACTGGATTCAAACTATAGGCTACACTGTAAAAAATGCTACAGTAAAAACCTGTTAACTGGTTAACAGTAAGTTTCCATACTATATTCGGTGAATAAATGTAATTACATTTAATGTAATTTTACAGTAAAATACTGTTAAAAATACGGTTTTTGGAAGTGAAAAAGAAAAAGTCATTGTATAATTTACAGTGAAAAACCGTAAATTGACACTCCCAGAATTCCCTGCATGACACTTCAGATTTTATGTATTTTTGTTGTTGAAATAACGTTTCTTCTTATCAGTTGTGTACATTATGGTTTAATCTTACACCTAATGTTGTTAAATTAATGTTTATTGCATTATTTCAGTATCATGTGCATTTTGTTGTGAATTGAAGTTAAGTCTGTAAAACCTAAAATGTTGCTACTGTCTTTTTTACGGTGAAGTTCTGGCAACCACAGCTGCCGGGATTTTACCGTAAATGTCACAGATTTGTTTTTACAGTGTACATTTTAACTGAAGAAACCAACACACAGTCCTTCAATGACTGACAGTCCTCATTCTGATCCAAAATGAATCCCCATCTGTGATTTTACTGTCTTTGTAATCCTGTTTTAGGTGTTTGGGCTGATGTCTGCAGCAGTGAGGATGCTTTGAGACACGGGGGGGCAGCAGAACCCAGCAGAAACCCCTCGCATCACCAGACTGTGACGCAGCGCTGCTCTCCTGTGATGTGCGTGGGTGATCGTGGATCCACCGCTATTCCCTGATTTCATCAGAATACACCATAGTTATGTTTCATGCATAAAAATACACTGCCATTACAATACACCTTACCAAATGTGTAAAATTATATAAAAATTATATTTTACATTTAGATTTTTCATTTAAGCCTATTTGAGGACCATTACGTTTTTTTTTTTTCATGTTTAAGGTTTATTTTCTTACAGTGCAATAAAACTTGAATAAATCTTTCTTTATTAAAGTCAGCATAAATGCTGTACAAACTATGATGCATAAATACTTTACAAGTAAATCAATATATCATTTGTTTCACAATTCATGTGACTGCATCTAATTTTAACATTTTAATTTAAGATTTAGATTTAGATTTAAAGATGCATAATTATTGTTTCTTTTACATTTGTGAAATGCATGAAATTGTATTTTTTCATTTAAGATTTTTAGGATTTTATACATTTAATCCTATTTTAGGACCATTAAGATTTTATTTATTTATTTCATGTTTAAGAATTATTTTCTTACAGTAAAATAAAACTTTAATAATTTATCTTTATTAAAATCAGCATAAATTAAATGCCGTACAAATATGGCAATGGTGCACAAATATTTTACAGGTAAAATAACATATTTGTTTCACATTTCAAGTGAGAAATGTGAGGGAAAATGTATTTAAAAATTGAAATGCAAAAATTCTGATTTTCATTTAGGATTGATTATTTAAAAAATTTTTTATAACAGATTTTACCTTTGATCTTAAATATTTGGTTACATTTCCTGAATACAGCACAAATCATTTCTGTATCTTGTCTACAGGCGCAAACAAAGTGTGCAATGTAAAAAGTCTTATATAAAGCATTCTCTCTCTCTCTCTCTGTAATTTACAAGGTGATGAAATATTTGTGTCTGGGCTGAAATGAGAAAACACAGCTGGACACACGGATAATCATGCACAAAATATGAGTTAATAACCTGCTGAGTGATAAGATGAAAGATGTGCACTCTGTTTCTCTACAATATCAAATTTCGGGAGCAACGCATCAACATGGAGGAGTTCAGTTTCCTTTAGGACTATAAAACTAATAGTGTGTTTTATGAAAACATATCAATGTCATATTTCAACACACACACACACACACACAAAACAATAAAAATGCAGCCTATTTTAGAATCATTAAGACATTTTCATTTTTAGGTGAACTAGTCCTTTAAATGGCCTAAAGATAAGCTTTAATGTCTGTGCAAAAATATAATTTTTAATTCTTTCTTTTGATTTTGTGGTGAAATATGACAAGTTTTTGACTGGCTTTGTGAGATTTATTTCAGACCTGTGTAAGCTCATACTCTAAGAGGTGAAGCAAGAACAGAAAGAGTGAGAAGGATAGACAGAGAGAGAGAGATAAAGAATGGTGTGAGAAACTGGAGAGTGCAATTGATATATTTATTAGAGTATTTTTATATATTGTTGAGCTTCTTTTACTGCTGCACTTTGCAGAGAGAGCAACACACACACGCTCGCGCTAATCCACACAAACACACACAAATCCCCTCTTCATCATTATTTCGGTCTGTTGTGCTCATGTTTACCGCATTGGATCTGAGACGCACACAAAACAACACTAACAGAGCGATGCGTCCAGTCCGGCACACAGAATGCCATCACTGCTAAAAACAACAGTAATGATGTACCAATCTGACACTTCACAGAGCCTTTTGTCAAATGTGACGCACACTGCTCTTATTCCAGGCACAGTCAGTGACCCCAGTGCACTCTGGGAGCTTGTTAATTTAGCACAAGGGTGGCTGTAAAGCTGAACTCTCAGCAACTCTGAAACTAAAATTGCTTTGCCTTTGGCAGAAGCTTTCATGCAAAAAAATCTAACAAAAATTTAAGAATATAAGAATATATAACAACGATAGATAGATGCAACAATAGAACGACATTAGATAGATAGATAGATAGATAGACAGACAGACAAGACAGACAAGACAGACAAGACAGACCAGACAGATAGACCGACAGACAGACCAGACAGACAGACCACAGACAGACAGACAGACAGACAGACAGACAGACAGACAGACAGACAGACAGACAGACAGACAGACAGACAGACAGACAGACAGACAGACAGACAGACAGACAGACAGACAGACAGACAGACAGACAGACAGACAGACAGACAGACAGACAGACAGACAGACAGACAGACAGACAGACAGACAGACAGACAGACAGACAGACAGACAGACAGACAGACAGACAGACAGACAGACAGACAGACAGACAGACAGACCGACCGACCGACTTACAGACACAGACAGACAGATAGACCGACAGACAGACAGATAGATAGACAGACAGATAGACCGACAGACAGACAGACCGATATAGACAGATAGACCGATAGACAGACAGACAGACAGATAGACCGACAGACAGACAGACAGATAGACAGACAGATAGACAGACAGA
>NW_015540937.1:472596-478724 GCF_001515605.1 Sinocyclocheilus anshuiensis
AGATAGACAGACAGACAGATAGATAGATAGATAGATATACAGACAGATAGACCGATAGACAGACAGACAGACAGATAGACCGACAGACAGACAGACAGATAGATAGATAGATTGATAGACAGATAGATAGACAGACAGACAGATAGACCGGCAGACAGACAGACAGACAGACAGACCGATAGATAGATAGACAGATAGATAGACAGATAGACCGGCAGACAGACAGACAGATAGACCGACAGACAGACAGACAGACAGATAGACCAACAGACAGACAGAACGACAGAACGACAGACAGACAGACAGACAGACAGATAGATAGATAGATAGATAGATAGATAGATTTCAGATTTACTGACTCATTCACCAGCAGCTTCACTAATTATTTCAGAATTTAACCACAACATGAAACAGCACTTACATTTCACAACACATTAAACACCCGTAATACTGCTCAAAAAAGTCTCTTCTGCTCAGCAAGGCTGCATTTATTTGATCAAATATACAGTAAAAATTGTGAAATATTATTATAATTTAAAATAAGTGTTTTCTATGTAAATATATTGTAAAATGTAATTTATTTCTGTGATGCGCAGCTGTATTTTCAGCATCATTACTCCAGTCTTCAGTGTCACATGATCTTCAGAAATCATTCTAATATGCTGATTTGCTGCTCAAGAAACATTTCTGATTATTATCAATGTTGAAAACAGTTGTGCTGCTGGAAACCATCATACATGTTGTTTTTAAGGATTCTTTGATGATTAGAAAGTTCACAAGAACAGAATTTATTTGAAATAATAATCTTCTGTAATATTATAAATGTCTATACTGTCACTTTTGATTAATTTAATGCATCCTTGCTGAATAAAGGTATTGGTTTAAAAAAATTATAATCACAACAACTTTTGAACAATAATGTAGAAGAGAATTAGAATATTAAACAGGAAGTAATATGGGCGGAACATTACATTATCCAGCAGGATTTGATTAGAATGTGATCATAAGGTTGTGATATTATTGATTAGTATTATTTCTCCATGCACACCCACACAGCCTTAATTACATCAGCAGAAAATAAAAATCACTTCAGAAGCAGGGAAAGTTTGAGGAAAGATAATAAAAGACAAACTACTTTAGAAGAACATGCACTGAAATCGTTGCAAACAGGATCAGAAAAGGACAAAGTCATTAGCGTCAGTCAGTCTAACTCTAATGCAGCTCTAATGACTTCAGAGAGACTGACCGGGTTCGGCGCTGACATTCTTCACCGGTCCTTCCTCCTCATCCTCCTCCTCTCCTTTACTGCCGTGAGACAGCAGCCGGCGGAACAGACTACAGTAACGCGTCATGGCCTCTCACACACGTCTGAGTGTGTGTGAACGGTGTGTTTAAAGCTGCCAGACCTGTAAATGTGTGTCTGATCTATTCAAAATCTGTCTAAGTCTCTCTCTGTAAAACAGTGTCATCAAGCAAGTGACCGTCTGTGTACCCCTGATATTTGCCTGTGCGAATGTGTGTGTGTGTTTTAGAGGGGCGTGTCTGTCTGTAATAGAGATGTGTGTGTGTGTGTGTATGTGTGTGCGCGCGTTTTTGTGATTCATGAGGACACAAATTTGTATAATGACATGGGTGTGTATGTGTGTGCGTGCGTTTTTGTGATTCATGAGGACACAAATTTGTATAATGACATGGGTATGACATGGGTATTACAACGAGAAAGTGATTTATGAGGACATTTTGAGTGTCTGCATATTTCAAAAGGCTTATAAATCATTGAGAATTGGTTTTTTTGAAAATCTAAAAATTTCCTGTAAGTTTGGTGTAGGGCGATAGAAAATACAGTTTGTACAGTATAAAAACCATTACGCCTATGGAATGTCCCCACAATTCACAAAAACAAACCTGTGTGTGTGTGTGTTTTAGAGGGGTGTGTCTGTCTGTAATAGAGACGTGTGTGTGTGTGTGTGTGTGTGTGTTTTAGAGGGGTGTGTCTCTCTGTAATAGAGACGTGTGTGTGTGTGTGTGTGTGTGGTTCAGAATGCAATACTAATGCACTGCTTACTGCATGCTGCTTAATGCACACTTGCACTAAATACTGTATACTGCTGATTATTTTTATAAAAATACTGTGAAACTGAAAAAAAAAATTGGTGTAGAAACAATTTTCACTCAGAAGTTGCTAGTAAATTTCACAATTACAAAGAAACGGCAAGTAACATTCATTTAAACATGACATTTTGAAGTAGAAAAACTCAAATAGTCTTTTCTTGTAAAACATACTCTAATAGTGTTTTACTTTGAAAAATAATCGTTTACAGTATGGAATAATAAATAATTCACACAGTACTATAGCCTTGTTACATCCAGATTAAATCTTTATCATCTCAGAAAATGTTGTTGTTGTTGTAGAAATGTCTGAACTTTCTGTCACTTTCTGGAGGAATCTTACAAAACATTAAGTGTCATATTTAATATATATATATATAGCATAATAAAAATGCAGCCTACATTAGGAGCAATTTATTTTTAAGATTAATTTAAAACAGTTAAGACAAATTAAATACAATTTGCACTTTATTAAAAATAATTATAAAGTAAATTAAATACAGTACAAAATATGACTGGTGTATAAATACTTTGAAATTAAAATATTTGTTGTCAGAAATGTGTTTCAAAATGTGATTCAAATTGAAAATACAAAACATTAAATGTCATATTTCAATCAAATTATTATTTGCATAATAAAAATGCAGCTAACTTTAGGACAGTTTTATTTTTAAACAGTAACACAATATTTTAATACAATTTCTCTTAATTAAAATCAGCCTAAATTAAATGCAGCACAAATATAATATTTCTTCATAAATATCCAGCCTACTTTAGTCCTATTTTATGTTAGGTTTTATTTTTAAGATTTATTTGTCATGCAATTTGTCTTTATTAAATGCAATTTGTCTTTCTATGACGATGGCATATAAATAATTTGCAAGTAAAATAATATATCATTATTTGTTTCACATTTTATATGGAGGAAAATGTTATTAACGATTAAAATTACAATTTTTAGCATCAATCAATGAGTTAAGATGTTGTTAATATCTTGTCCGGTTTTGCATAATGGATATAATGCACTCTGCTTGTCTACTAGACATTTTCTCTGCATATTGTGTACAGTATGCTATTGTGAACACAGCCAATGTCTCTGTGCAGAGTTTGTGAGCATTATTAGTCATGTGTGTTTTTATTTTGACAAGCTGATCTTTTATAAATGTCATGTGCATCTGTGGTGTCTCTGTAATGGTGTCTGTAACTACTTTTAACACACACAGACATTTGTCTCAAACCACGATCTATCAAAAGTAATTAAGAAAGTCTGTGAGAAATGGGATCTGTGCATCCCGCATGCGTAATAGAGCCGCTGGCGTCTATTCTGAGAGCGCAAGTTGGTGTTACTGAGAGCGAGAGCTATTTATAATACTGTTTACAGACTCAAAGTGCTGAGCATGAGGATTCTTCCTAACACACACACACACACACACACACACACACACACACACACAGAGCTAAACCGCACAAGAAGCGCAGGGTTAAACGCAGCCGTAAACGTGTGTGTTTGTGGGAGAACGAGTGACGTCATGGAACCGAGTTTGTAATTGTGTCAGTGTGCAAAATCAAACCGCTAATGGAAGTTTGTGATGCTGTTGTTGACCAGCAGGGGGCTCTAAACTACTTGCACTGAAGAAAAAACTATTATTTTTCAAATTATGGGACATTTTGAGTCACAAATACAGTTAAAATGATTTTTGACCTAAGTTGCTTCAGTAAGTGTTCATCTGGAAATATTACTATTATTCTTACGTTTCCTTTAAAAAAATCAGTAAAGATTCGACAGCAAAAAGACATGCGAAACACGGGGCTCTAAACTACTTGCACTGAAGAAAAAAACTATTATTTTTCAAATTATGGGACATTTTGAGTCACATATACACTGTTAAAATGATTTTTGACCTAAGTTGCTTCAGTAAGTGTTCATCTGGAAATATTACTATTATTCTTACGTTTCCTTTAAAAAAATCAGTAAAGATTCGACAGCAAAAAGACATGCGAAACACGAGCTGAAGGTGGACGTTTGTCCAATTAGACTAAAAGAGCTTTGACTTAATAAAAAACCTCTAAACTATCAATCAGACGACAGAAGGCATGCAGTAGATTGTGTGCTACTGAAGTTTTGATCATTTAGAGGCCTTAATTTGTGTATCAAATAGGATATAATAGGCTTTATAGGGTTAATAAAGACAAACTGCATTAATATTTTGTTACTGTTTGAAAATAAACTTTAAAATAAAAAACTAAAATAAAATGTCCCTAAAGTAAGCAGAATTTTTATTATGCAAATTTTCTTATTTAAATATGACATTTAGTGTTTTGTAAGATTCACCCAAGAAAGTGCTAGAAAGTTTAAATAATTCTACACAAAATTTGATTCAAAATGCAAAAAAAAGTTCTGACATGATAATAAATTAAAATTGACAAAGTCATAGTACTGTGTGAAATATTTATTGTTGCTTACTGCATACACTGTGAAAAAAAAAATCTACGTTGTAAATAAAAGAAAGATTATTTTAGTATGTTTACTAAAATGCTTTCTATTCCAACATTTGATGTTTAATTCAATGTGTAATTTGCAGTTTTGCAAAATTTACCAGCAATTTCTGAGTGAAAATTGTTTCTACCATTTTCAGTGTAGATTTACTTTGAAACAATCTTCTCTCAGAAATCGCTAGTAGTAAATCTCACAAATAAATACAAAGTGAGAAAAAAAGTTTCTACGGTTTACCCTGGACTACCACAATGGACCCATCATTCTCCACCTTATCTACTTTTCAGCCTCCATTAGTCGAAGAAATCATGAGATTAATTTCTAAGTCCAAGAACACCTCCTGTATGCTTGATCCCATCCCTACTGTTCTGGTTAAAACTTGTCTGCCCTCTATTGCACCTTTCATAATGTCTATAATCAACTCTTCCATACTTACTGCCATGTCCTACATCTCTCAAAACTGCTTATGTTACCCCAGTTCTTAAGAAAGCTGGTTTGGATCCTAATGACCCAAATAATTACCGTCCCATTTCCAACCTTCCATTCATTACTAAACATTTAGAACGGACTATAGCAACTCAACTTCAAGTTCACCTTCATAACAATAACCTCTATGAACCTTTTCAGTCAGGTTTTCGCCAGAATCATAGCACTGAAATAGCTCTGGTAAAAATTACAAATGATCTTTTACTAGCATCTAACAATGGACTTTTCAATTCTGATCCTTCTTGATCTTACCATTGGTTTGGCTTTTGACATTATTTCCCACTCAATCGGAAAGTTGGAACGTTTGGCTGCCATTGGGATCATTAATAATGCTCTAGCCTGGTTCAGGTCGTATCTACATAATATAAAATATTTCATCCAGGGAAAAAATGTTGCATCAAAAATTGCCACAGTTACTCATGGTGTTCCTCAGGGTTCAGTGATGGGACCAATGCTTTTTATCATCTACATTTTACCTCTGGGCAACATTCTCCGTCATTTTGGGATCAGTTTTCACTGCTACGCCGATGATACACAACTCTATCTTTCTACAAAACCAAATACCTCTCTTCCTCCCTCTGCTCTCACTTCCTGTCTACAAGCTATCAGCAACTGGATGTCAACCTTCTCAAACTCAATGAAAATAAAAGTGAGTTTCTCCTCATTGGCTCTAGGGCCACACTCTCCAAAGCTCATCCTGTCACCATACCAGTTGATGGTTCTTCGATACCGGTCTCCTCTCAAGTTAAAGTCTCGGTGTCATTTTGGATAATGCACTTTCCTTTGGCCCTCACATTAATAATATCACTCGAATTGCATATTTCCACCTCCACAACATCTCCAAACTTCGTCCATCCCTCTCCCAGTACAATACACAAGTTCTTGTCCATGCTCTGGTCACTTCCCGTATAGACTATTGCAATGCCTTCCTCATTGGCACCTCAAAGTAATTTCTGCATCGTCTCTAGGGCTGCACGATTATGACAAAAATCATAATTGTCGATTATTCCCTTGAAATTGTAATTGCGATTATTAATTA
>NW_015540937.1:478915-482465 GCF_001515605.1 Sinocyclocheilus anshuiensis
AAAACTAAAATTAAAATAATGGGAAAAACCCTTAAGATAACATGTAGAAAGAAAAAAACGCATCTTAAGCATGCAGAATAACATAAGTGGAATTTGAACGATTAATTGCTGCTTTGAATGATTACGTAATTGTGGCATCCATAATTGTAATCGATATTAGAAATTCGATTAATTGTGCAGCCCTAATCGTCTCCAATCAATCCAAAATTCTGCAGCTAGGATCATTACCCGCACCAGATCAACGGACCACATTACACCTCTCCTCATCCAGCTGCACTGGCTTCCTGTTTCCCACCGGATCAATTATAAAATTATTTTGTTAACTTTCAAAGCGCTTCATAACCTAGCCCCCACATATCTCTCTGACTTGCTTCTGCCCTATACTCCTCCCTGAACACTTCGTTCCTCAAAGACTGCAATGTTAACAGTACCTACATTTAGACTTAGTACTATGGGGGCTAGATCCTTCAGCTGCTCTGCCCCGCGTCTTTGGAACTCTCTTCCTCCACACATTCGTCAATTGGACTCTTTGTGTCAATTCAAATCACAATTAAAAACATACCTATTTAGATTAGCATACTCTGTATAATTTTCTTTCTTTTTTTTATTATTGTTTATTGTTTCTATTAGTTTAAAGGGGTCATATGATGCGATTTCAAGTTTTCCTTTCTCTTTGGAGTGTTACAAGCTGTTCGTGAATAGATAAGATCCCTAAAGTTGCAAAGACTAAAGTCTCAAACCCAAAAAGATATTCTTTATAAAAGTTAAGACTCGTCCACGCCCTCCTAAAACGCCTCGTTTAAACACGCCCCCACATGTCTACGTCACTGTGTGGGAAGATTTGCATAACGCCGCCCAAATGTTCACACAAAGAAAGAAGGTGTAACTTTATTGTTGCTGCCACCGCCGCCGCCATGTTGTGGAGACGCTGTGTGTTTCGTTGAGAAAGCGAAGGACACGACTAGAAATCAGTGGTTAAGTTGTATTTACAATACTGTTCCAGAACAGTTCAACCCAAATATTCAGATGTGTGCAGCACATTTTATGGAGGACTGTTTCCTGATCCTGGGAGAGTAGACTACAATGCCGGCTGTTCTGACTCACAGACTGTAAGTGAGTGATTATGTCCGCACTGTATGCAACAAATGCCTCATTTATAATGGGTTTTATTGTTTGTCTCGTCGCTCCGGCCGGACAGGGCATCACAATATGGTAGGGGCGTAACATTTCCGTCACACGCTTGAGGTATTCGGCCAATCACAACGCACTGGATAGCTGGCCAATCACAGCACATCTCGCTTTTCAGACCGATGAGCTTTGTAAAAATCGACGCGTTTCAGAAAGGCGGGGCATAGAGGAGAAACAATAACGTACAGTATGTGGAAAATAATGTGTTTTTTGAACCTTATAACCGCATAAACCTTTCATTACACCAAATACACAAAATAATGTTCTTTTTAGCAGAATCATATGACCCCTTTAACACCTTGTTATTAGTTGATTGTATCATTGATAACTTGTTTGGACTTGTTTTAATCTATTTTGTAAGTTGTCCTTGGGTGTTTTGAAAGGCGCCATCAAATAAAATGTATTATTATTATTATTATTATTATATATACTTATATGTACACTGAAAAAAATTCTAGTTTTAATTGCTAGTAAATTTACAGCGAGTAACACATTGAATTAAACGTGAAATTTCAAGTAAAAAAAAAATGAAATAGTATTTTCTTGCAAAAAGTACTGCTGCTGGATTTTTGACCAATGATATTTCACTATGGGTGGAGCTACTTGTGACGAAGCAACCAATAAAATGTCTTTCTGCGCATCATTTGTCATGACAAAATCTCAGGTTTTCTCTCACACAAGTACCATTTCACCTGTTGAAGGGTTTAAATGACGCATCGGGCTGTTTGAACGTCAGCAGATCAGATGAAGCAACTTGACACAGTTTACGCTGCAGATTTTGGCAACCCGACAGTCGCACATCTGACAGCAGACTGAACCAGACACTGATCCGATTACTGCAATCAAGTGCGTTTTCCCAGGATTATTACTTGCATATGTGATACGCAATATGCAATGATATGCAATACATATTTATGTGCACAAACGAATCAAATATGAGTTGGCAAATGAACGGGTGATTTGAGCACAAGGCCACTACTCATAAAAAGTGATCTTGCAATGCTAATATTAATTTGTAATAAGTTACTGATTACTGAGTCATTTGTACTGGAATACACATTTCAAAGAGTCACATGTATGTTGTTTATTTTTGTTTTGTACTATTTGCTATATCCAAAGCAGTGTTATTTTAGAATTATTTATATTCTATACATTTATTATAGTATTTATTAATATTTTAAAGTTTTTCTTTAAAATTTATTTTGTTTTAATAACTTTGCTGTGCTTTTGTCATTATTATTATTATTTTTATATTTCTACTAATTAATTTTTATATCTGTTTTAGTAATTTTAGTACTTCAACTTTAACTTTAGTTAGTTGCCAAGGCAACATTTCAAATTTCCTGTTACTTTTTTAAGTTTACGTTTTTAACTAATATTCCTAATTTTTTTCAACTTTAATTCAATTATTGAAAATGATTTTTAATAGTTATAATTTTAGTTAACAATTACAACACTAATTCCAAATGGCCTGTATGTTTAGGAAATGTATGATATTCCTTTCCAGTCACTTTTGGTGCAATAAACACCTGAAGTAGTTCTTTTCTTTCTTTCATTCATTCATTCATTCATACATTCATACATACATACAAACAACAAGCATTTTGAAAAAGTACTGAATCAAATCAAAAAAGAAAACCAATGAATTATTGATCAAATCAATTCACTGTCAACTAAAAGATTCACTGCCCTAAACGCCTGGTCTTGTGACTTTTGTGGTTAAAAAGTATTTAATTTAAATTTTTTAAAGAAAATGACAGATCGTTTCTCTAGATAAGACCCTTATTCCTCGGCTGGGATCGTGTAGAGCTCTTTGAAGCTGCACTGAAACTGCATTTTGGACCTTTAGCCTGTTTCAGCCACCATTGAAGTCCATTATATGGAGAAAAATCCTGAAATGTTTTCCTCAAAAACTTCATTTCTTTGCGACTGAAGAAAGAAAGACGTGAATATTGTGGATGACATGGGACATTTTTATTCTGATCTATGGCACAGGAAATCCCCTAAAACGTTGAAAGATACTACAACAACTATATTGTTTTCTTCTTCTGACAACTGATATTTTTTTCACTGATATATGACTTGACCTGAAGAAGGACAGACGCAGGTAAATCGCACACGCTCAGTTCCCCAACACGTGAATGCATCGATTAATCATGCAGCCCTACCACACATACAGTATGAGACAATAAAACAAACATCCCTTTTGTGTGAGTTTGTTCACATCCTTTATGTGTTCATGTTGAATGGTGTAAAGCCCGTGCTGTTTAAGTGTTATTGATGAGAAATGTCACTGTGTGTGTGTGAGTGTGTGTGTGAGAGTGTGAGTGTGAGTGTGAGTGTGAGTGTGAGTGTGTGTGTG
>NW_015540937.1:482639-482835 GCF_001515605.1 Sinocyclocheilus anshuiensis
TGTGTGTGTGTGTGTGTGTGTGTGTGTGAGAGAGTGTGAGTGTGAGTGTGAGAGAGAGTGTGTGTGAGTGACGGGTCAAAGGTGGCATTGGTCATGTGGAGTGGACAGACCTAAATTAAACACACTTCCATCCATCCAAGGGCAGGAAGCCACAACACACACACACACACACACACACACACACACACCAACCCTC
>NW_015540937.1:482997-484472 GCF_001515605.1 Sinocyclocheilus anshuiensis
TCTTCACACACACACACACACACACACACACACACACACACACACACACACACACACGCATGCACGTACAAATCAATGATTTCATTAACGACAGAAAAATAGAGAACACAACTATATGTGTTTCTGTGTGTATTAATACTTAGATTTTTACGGTATAATGTTTTCACTGCGTGTGTCTCAGTAAATCACTGTGATGGAGGTTTTCTCTCTCTCTATCACTGTATACCGCCACCTGCTGCTAGAATCATGCAAACACACTTAACAAACACCCTGATACATATCACTACTGTACAACACCAACACTGTCTTAAATGAGCCATCTCATACATACACTACCATTCAAAACCATATATTTTTTAGGGAAATTAATACTTTTATTCATTAAAGGATGCATTAAACTGATCAAAAGTGACAGTAAAGACATTTATAATGTTACAAAAGAGAATCCTTAAAAATAAAATGTATCACCGTGTCTGCAAATATATGAAGCCGCACAACTGTTTTCAACATTAATAATAATAAATGTTTCTTGAGCAGCAAATCAGCATATTAGAATGATTTCTGAAGATCATGTGACACTGAAGACTGGAGTAATGATGCTAAAAATTCAGCTTTGATCACTTTACAGTATATTAGTTTACAGTTATTTTAAATTGTAATAATGTCAGCTTTTTCTGTATTTTTGATCAAACTGTAGTATTGAGTGCTAGTGTATATATGACACACTGCACCTTTAAATCCCTGAGAGATGGTAAACAAAGTGCTCTCAGGTGACCCGCCATTTCCCAGCATTCACCTGTACTCGAATGAACAGCCATCACTGGCACAGCAGCACACATGTTATCCTGTACATACCCATCTAAAGTCTCTGTTTAGATCATTATAGTCTTGCTTAACCACGATTTTTGACAATTAATAACGTCTGGTCCACTTCTGAGCTTATTTGGATCAAGAACTACCCACTTCTGACAATCTGACTAACATGTAAAGTGACCAACCATAGTATTTTTGTTTGTCTGACATAGTAGTAAGTAAACTAGATATCCACTAAGTGCATCAAACATCAGATTTCATGTGGTGATGCTGGTTGCAGCAGTCTGGGAACTCTTCCTGTCTAAGTGGGCATTTCTGGCTAGAACAAGCTGCGATGTGGACTTGCGAAAAGTCTCAGACTAGCTAAATATAACATTCACCCTCTGACCTTAAATGACGCTGAAGCACAATAAAGAACCATTCAGACTGCAAAGGAATAGAATGACATCGATTCACTCCTCCAGTGTTTAGCTTTATTGTCTGACAGTCCAAGAAAAAATCAATTGCGAGCATCACCCGACTAACTATCAGTTTACAAACACACGGATCAACATATACAGGTGCATCTCAATAAATTAGAATGTCGTGGAAAAGTTCATTTATTTCAGTAATTCAACTCAAATTGTGAAACTCGTGTATTAAATAAATTCAATGCACACAGA
>NW_015540937.1:484545-496371 GCF_001515605.1 Sinocyclocheilus anshuiensis
CTGTGTGCATTGAATTTATTTAATACACGAGTTTCACAATTTGAGTTGAATTACTGAAATAAATTAACTTTTCCACGGCATTCTAATTTATTGAGATGCACCTGTACAATTGCCATCGAACCTTCCTTCTCAGCGCACTGTTAAGGATATATGCTTGTGTTATAGATATTGACAAGGTATTTGGACATTTTAAAGCTTCTTTAAAATTGTTTCATAGTAAATGTGATTCATGCAATGCAATGGAAGAACCATTTTTGGTTCCTCAAAGAACCTTTTGGTGAACATTCTTAAAAAGAGCCATTTTTTTCTTGTGTGAAGAACATCTGACAAACCTTTTTCTACTATAAAGAGCCTTCTGTCCATGAATAACCTTTAACATCCATGGAATCTTTCCATTTTACAAAAGGTTAGTCATAGTGGAAAAACATTCTTCAGATTATTCAAATGTCTTCAACATTATAAAAATGGTTCTTTTAAGAACTGATCACTTCAAGGTTCTTTGGGGAACTTAAAATGGTTCTTGCATCACTGTGAAAACCCCCTTTTGGAACCTTTATTTTTATGTATAAACATAAACAGAGTATAAACATTTTCAATGGATGATCTTCAAGGAACCATAGATAGCAATAAAAAAAAATATGATGCTAGAATGCAGCAACTCATGAAAATGCACTTGAAATCATGTTTGTTCACATACTTTCATGTTCCGGTCATAACTGACCACATGCATACACTAAAAATCACTGACACACCAACTAACTCATTTGCAAAGTAGACGCAAAAAGTTAATTCTGAGTAAAGAGTCGACTGCAGCATTTGTTTGAATGCTTGATATTTCGGATCTAATTATAGACTTTCAAGTATTTTTGAGTGTGACTTTGTTTAAAAAATATTAAAAATAATATTTAAAAAATAAGGTGAATAGAATGCAGCAACTCATGAAAACAAACTTGTTTCAGCCATAACTTGCTTCATGCATCTTAAAAGAATCACTACTTCACCAGTTAACTGAATTGAAAAGTCAATGGAAAAACAATGGAGATCCTGCAGCATTTTGTTTGAATGCATGATAATTTGTATCTAATTAGACATTTTTGAGTGACTTGAGTGACTTTAAGAGTGTAAAAACCATTTTGGGCTCCACAACGAACCTTGCAGTGATCAGTTCTTAGAAGAACCATTGTTTTCTTGAGTGAAAAACTATTTGAAGAAACTTTTTCCATTATAAAGAACCTTTTGTGCAATGGAAAGCTCCTATGGACGTTAAAGTTTCTCCATAGAACCATCAATGTTAATAAAGAACCTGCTTTAAAGATTGTAGCTTGCCTCAGAATTAAAAAAAGAAGGTGGATAGAACACATGAAAACAAACTTACATTCATGCACTTGCGTGTTTCGAGCATAACTTGCTTCATCTAAAAATCACTGCCGCTCCAATTAATGAATCTGAAAAGTCAATGCGAAAAGTTAGTTCTAAGAAAAGATCCTGCAGCATTTGGTTGCACATTTGATATTTTGCATCTAATTATAGCCTTGACATTCAAGCATTTTTGAGTGTGACTTGCAGTTTTAAGAGTGCATGAGTGTCACAAAGAAGCTTTAATTAAACAGTTCTTAGAAGAACCATTACTTCCTTGGTGAAGAACATTTTTCCACTATAAAGAGCCTTTTCATGCAATGGAAAGCTTCCATGGATGTTAAAGGCTCTTCATGGAACCATCAATGCCTATAAAGAGCATGTTTAGCTTGCTTCACGTTAAAAAATAAGGTGGATGAACAACACAGCAACTCTTGAAAACAAACTTGTGTTCATGCACTTGCATGTTTTGGGCATAACTTGCTTCATACATTCGCAAAAAATCAATGCCACAGCAATTACTTGATTTGAAAAGTCAATGCAAAAAGTTGAGAGAAAATCCTGCAGCATTTGGTTGCACAATATTTAGCATGCATGATGAATAAATATTTTTAAAAGTGCAACAACCATTTCAAAGAACAGTTCTTAGAAGAACCTTTTTCCACTATAAAGAGCCTTTTGTGCAATGCAAACTTCCAAAGGTTCCTCACAGAACCACAGTCGCCAATAAAAAACCTTTTTTTAGAGTCTATATGGGTTTTGGGGCCGCTGTATTTACCGCACATACGAACAGCTACATGTATCAGATTCAGACTGACCCAAATCCATTTAATAGTGCTGGACACTGGGCCATAAAACACAGCAACACTCTCAGGTGCAGTAACTAGACTGAGGGTTATGCCATGCCATAGAGCACATCTGAAATATTCCTACACACTCCATATATTTCCTCTGAACGTTCAGGTGCAGTAAAGTGAAAGCGCGACCTGTCCTGAATGTTGATGACTGCATGGAAGAACATCATCACATGCCATCTGTACTTCTGCTGAAATCAATAAACTGATGTTCACAGACGAAAACAATCACAGCTACACCCAAAACACTCACGAAAACATTTTGTATGATGCAGACAGGTGTCTCAACATGTGAAGGAACTCCATGTATCGACAGCTCGCTGCCACACACACACACACACACACACACACTCATACGCTCATGTATATACACACACACACACTCTTACACTCATGTATATACACACACACACACTCTTACACTCATGTATATACACACACACACACTCTTACACTCATGTATATACACACACACACACTCTTACACTCATGTATATACACACACACACACTCTTACACTCATGTATATACACACACACACACACACACACACACACTCTTACACTCATGTACACACGCGCACACAGAGCCCTGTCGGTGAAATGACGTCAGTCGCTCACCGGCGCTCTTGTCTTTGCTCTCCATCTCCCGTCGCGCTGCTGTCGGTCACGGATGATGAAGATGCCGATGAAGAAGACACGTTGTTCGCTGCTTCCGTCCGCTTCGCGTCGGTTCCTGGCTCGCGCTGGGCGCGACTGTCACGTGAGAGCAGCTGTCGATCACTTCACGCGCCGTCCGGTGCTGAGGCGACGGCGGAATCACGGGCGTGGTGGTGTGTGCTGTAGATGCTGCAGCGCGCGAGTGTGTGTCTGACCGGGGCTCGTTCCGCGCGCCGTTACCGGGAGCTACCGCAGCTCCGCCGCTATCAGACACGTCGCGTGACGTCGGCGCAGGTGTCATGTGATCCTCTGATCAACCTCACCAAATGATCCAAACGATATCAGATTGCTTTTATGTTAAAAATCTTTGTGTCAACAAATCCTCTCTCTCACACACACACACACACACACACAAGGGTGGGTAAGTCGCAGGTGGACAGACAGGTGCTGAGGCGGCAAGAAACAAAAAAAAACTGGCATGGCCCACGCAAAACTCACATTCATATATAAAACTGCACTGGATTATTTTGATATTCACCTGCTTAAGCAAAACTGAATAAGCAGGTGTGTCACATCTAAATGTGCGCAAAAGACTTTGAAACTCCACCTTCCTCAGGTCAGCAAGATATAACAGCAGCTCTCAGCATTCACACACACACAGCTTACCATCATCCTGAGCCGTACACAGAGGTATTCAATTGTACTGATAAACTTCTCAGCATTTACCTTTCTAACACACATCTGTAATTCTCTGTCGCAGCACTTTAGCTGAGCTGAGCTCCTGGAGGAAAAACTCCATCCAAATGTTTCTTCTACAGCGTCAGTGCTTTTAATACAGTAGTATAAGAGCATTTAGCTGACAGTGTGTGGGTTATGATCCCTGACGACGCTCTCTAACTACACGAGTTGCTGGAGAAGCAATATAGCTCTATATTTTGATTCAGTAGGAATCAAACACTGCGATTGCTCATATATAGCCAACTGTTCAAATAACAGGAGGTTAAATGCTTCAAATGGTTGCATGCAACACTGATGTCATTCTTGCAATCCAATTTTGTGTATAAATATAGCAGCTTCTGGCAGACTGATTACATAATGAGTCAAAGAAAGGGACAACATCAGTTGATATTGCCGTCTATTAATCTCACAAACGTTTTTTGTGAGAAATTAATACTTTTATTCAGCAAGGATGCATTAAAGAAATGAAAAGTGGCAGTAAAGACATTTGTAATGCCACAAAATATTTCTATTTCAAATAAATGCTGTTCTTTTGAACTTTCTATTCATCAAAGAATCCTGAAAAATAAAATGCATCAGTTTCCACAAAAATAAACTGCAATATTATTTGATGTATGATCTTTAATTTAGGCTTATTAAATTCACTGTATTACAGTAATGAGAACGCAATGATAATTTTTTTTTTTAACTCAAAAGCAATTTAGGGTTAAAATGTGTTTAAATATCAAAATATTGGGCAGCACAACTGTTTTCAACATTGATAATAATCAGAAATGTTTCTCGAGCAGCAAATCAGCATATTAAAATGATTTCTGAAGATCATGTGACACTGAAGACTGGAGTAATGATGCTGAAAATTCAGCTGCGCATCACAGAAATAAATGACACTTTAACAGATATTCACATAGAAATTAGCTATTTTGAATTGTAATAATATTTCACAATATTGCTGTATTTACAGTTTTTGATCAAATAAATGCAGCCTTGGTGAACAGAAAAGACTTCTTCCAAAAACTCTTTGTTGAATCTCAATAGGATCTGCATTTTTATACTGAAAAATAAATAAACATATTTTAGGTCATTTTGGAGTTGGGAAACAGAATAATCAAAGTCTTACACTTTTGCATTTCTGTACAGCTTTATTTACCAAACACAAGTTTAAAATGCAATGCAACACTGATCCAGAGCAGATGTTATTTTGCTGAGGTGTCCATAAGCCCACTGGCATGTTAGATATTTATCAAGCATAAGAATAACATGTACACACAATTCTCGTGGACATTAGCCTAATGACGACAGTTAAAATAAATCAACACGTTCTGTTTAGTTCTGATATGTCCTGATTCAATATAAAGAGAAACACACGGTGGGGCTGTAAAAGAGTCTTTAGAATCCACTTAATCAGAATAAAAACACCCCATTGGTTGATTTGTGTGATAAGGCATTACAATTGGTCCCTGTAGAGCTTGACGATTCACGTTTGGTCTGTTCTGATCCGTCCCTCCTACCAATCACATGCAAAGATCACATGATTGGCTGAGGCTGATTGGTCTAACTGGGAGTAGTGGGCAGATTAATTACAGCAGAGCACATCACATGATCAAAATATTCAAATTATTACAAAAACTAATTATCCAATGCACCTATCATGTTTAGCAGCATATATATATATATATATATATATATATACACACACATATAATTCACCCCAAGAGACTGTGTGTTAAAAGAAACAAACATCCATCATCACAGGGAGTGTGCTTGTGAGTCTTAATGTGCAGTTTGTGAGAATAAAGTTCTTCTGTAAGTGTGATTGTGAAACGATGGTGTCTAAAATAGTGTGTTTACAATATCATGTTACAGTTACTTACAAGTAAAGCGTATAAACACATTTTGTCTAACTGCACTTCTGAGTGGAGTTATGGGTTTCCTGTTTTCCACAAACCGTCCTCACCCCACATCCTTCCATAAATCTTCCGCTCTCTCTCTATCCTTCCCGTAAAAGCTGGGCGTCCATAATGGGGAGGAACAGATACGTGAACACGACTTCAAACTGGCAGCAGTGAAACAGGATCATGTCCATTTTTAACATCATATTCAGAGCCTGAAGCGTTTAACATCTCCGGCGCTGTGCAAAACACACGGCTTCCTGCTTCTGGGACTCATTAAAAACAGAAAGAAAAAAAAAAACATTAAAAAAAAAAACTGCGTGAATCTCATGAAAGGAATTTAAAAGCCAATAGGATCAAGATTTTTCATGACAAGCACATTTTACCTTGTAATTCTAATTAATGCAATGCAAAAAAAGAGATATTATTTAAACTGCAATATTATTTGATGTATGATCTTTAATGTAGGCTTATTTTATTTTTTAAAAATTTAAAAAAAAAAACTGCGCCCAATCAGATCAGGGGTCGTGGCTTCAGAAGAATGCCATTGATGCGAAGTGAGGTCGCCCGCAGTCAGCGCCCAATCAGATTAGAGGGGCGTGGCTTCAGAAGAATTTATCATTAACGCTATAGTGTGGTCGTCCGCAGTCAGCGCCCAATCAGATCAGAGGGAGTGGCTTGAGAAGAATTTATCAGATGCGAAAGTGAGTTCATGTAACATCATCTGCAGTCAGCGCCCAATCAGATTGTGGGCGTGGCTTCGGAAGAATGTCACCAATGCAAATGTCAGGTCATCTGCAGCCAACACCCAATCAGATCAGAGGGCGTGGCTTCGGAAGAATTTGTCATCAATGCGAAAGTGAGGTCTTCTGCAGTCAGCACCCAAACAGATTAGGAGGCGTGGCATCAGAAGAATTGCTCATTAATGCTATAGTGAGGTCGTCAGCTCCCAATCAGATCAATGGGCGTGGCTTCAGAAGAGTTTATCATCGATGCGAAAGTGAGGACATCATCTGCAGTCAGCGCCCAATCAGATCGAGGGTGTGGTTTCAGAAGAATGTCATCAATGCAAAAGTGAGCTCGTCAGATCAGATCAGAAAAAAATTGATCAATGCAAAAGTAAGGTTGCATGAGGTCGTCTGTAGCCAGTACCCAATCAGATCAGTGGGCGTGGCTTCAGAAAAATTTATCATTAATGCGAAAGTGAGCTCATCCCCAGTCAGCGCCCAATCAGATCAGGAGGCATGACTTCAGAAGAATTTGTCATCAATGCAAATGTAAGGTCATCTGCAACCAGCGCCCAATCAGATCAGAGGGCGTGGCTTCAAAATAATTTGTCATCGATCAAAAATGAGGTTGCATGATGTTGTTTGCAGCCAGCGCCTAATCAGATCAGTGGGTGTGGCTTCAGAAAAATGTATCATTAATGCGAAAGTGAGCTTGTTCCCAGTCAACAGCCAATCTGATCAATGAGCGTGGCTTTAAAAGAATTTGTCATCAATGCGAAAGTGAGGTCGTGTGACATCGTCTGGGTTGATGAAGACTGAGATGGACTTCCCAGGATTCTCTGTGACCAGCTGCTGGAGTTTCTTCGCGAGCCGGTCGTCTGGTTGCTGATCGGCTCCGGTGTCCGACAGAGGGGATGACAGGTTTGAGCTTCCTCCGCGCCACTGGAGCTCAAGCGTGAGCCGCGACGCAGCTTTTGCGTGCTCGATCGCGCTCCGCAAGTGTTCTGCTGGGTCAGAGCGAACTGACGACAACTTGCGAGCATGCAGCATGGCCATGTCGTCACTGAGATGCTCTAGCATGTTGCATTGCGGGATAAAGTAATTCGGGCAGGTCTTATTCACCAAGCAGTGCTGCAAGTCGTCGATCAACCCAAGCAAACAGTGCGCAGCGTAATCTTCCTGTGCCAAGTACGTATGCGGCAGGCGGTCGCAGGCCCAAAGCATGAGCGAGCGCAGGTGATACGGGCTGATGGCTTTGGGTCGAGAGAGAAGCTTAATAATCAGAGCTTTACAAGCCTGATACGCCTGCATGAGACTCGCAGAGATGCACTTCTTCAGCTGCACCTCGCTGCGTGCAAACGACAAGCGCCATTCGTTTTCCTTCTGGCCTGTAGAAGAGCAAGCAGGCAGCAAATAAAACCCACTAATCACTTCCTCCTCCGTGATTTTCCCATCCCAAAAATGGTTCTCCATTAGCCAGCTTTGGGCCACCGCTGGCCAGCCTTTGAATGACACTACTGGAACCACGTCGTACAGCATCCGACTGCCTCCGACGCCCAAAATGATGGAGATGACGGTTGCGTTGCGCTCGACCTTCTCGACCCGTGGGACACCGCGCTGCGGCTTCTTCTGAATCTCCGCAAGGACCATACTAATGGATTCGTAGAACCAGTCGGCCACCAGCGTGGGTGAGAAAAAGTAATTGGTGGCGCCGTTAACATGGTCTACAACAGTGCAACAGTCCTTCCACTTGTTGATGGTTCCCTCGTCAAACAGACGCAGACTGAGCCAGGAGTGGCAGAGCGCCGAGTGACGCATGTCTAGCGTGACCGGCTGGTTTCGGTCGTGGAGTTTGAGCGCGGGAACCAGTAACGTGAAGTCCATGTCGTAATCAGCTCCCCGCGCATATACCGTCAACTCATCCAGATCCATGTCAATCACGCCTTCCCGGACCCCACCGGACAACAGCAGGTACTCGTTGGCAACCGGAAGCTTCTGGTCCAACTTCTGCACCATGCCTGAAAACAGTAAATTACATCATTAGAGAAGGACAAATTTTGTGCACTTCTACAAAGTAGATAAAACAGACTATCCCTGCGTTCCATTCGGAAGGGCTCATCCCAATGCCCTAATCCCTTCAAAGGGTTTACCCTCCGGTGTGAGAGCTTCGAAGGGTTGAAGGGTGTAGGGGACCAAACAACTGTTCATTGAAGTGCCCTTCTGCGTCATCACCATGTTCCCACACGGAGGCGCAGTCATCATGCAAAGAATCTGCGCAAAGGATCATGGGAGCCCGAAGTGTCCATCAGTTGTACCCTTCGAAATCCTTCATTCCGAAGGGCCCTTTGAAGTGGCCAGTTTTGAGCACTTCGGTTTGGAACGACCCTTCAATATGGCGGCCATGATTGTTTTCTCTCCGAAGTGCCCTTTGGAGGGCGATATATCCCGTTTGGAACGCACCGCAAATTTCCTTGTAAAAGGGATTATATTTGACCAAAAAAGCAATAAGATGTTATACAAGTCTTTCATGACAAAAGGAAAGCTATTCCAAGTGGGAAATTTTATTGGAATTCCTACACATTTTGCATTTTAAATAAATAAATTGATTTAAAGATCTTGCATAAAATATATCCAACCAATATTTTAAGTTTATAAAAAAAAACATTCATGTCTTTGTTAAACGTACAAGTTGTATGTACACAGTTACAAAGCACATCACATAAAGATCAAAATACTCAAATTACTACAAAAACAAAAATTCATGTCATGTGTAGCAGCATATCCAACAAAATTTTTTTTTTTTTTTTTTTTTTTTAAGGGTTGGATCTCATGAAAGCCACTTAAAAGCCTATTTTAGTATCATTAATTTTACATCAATTCTCATGAACTTAATGTGAAAAGTATATTGTATAAATTGCTAAGTATTTCTGTATCACTGCATTACTTTTGATTTATAACCTGTAATTAAGTGTAATTTTATTATCATTTTTTTTAAATCACTGTATTACAGTAATGAGAATTTAAAAAATAAAAAAGCAAAACAATTACGATGATATAAATGTGTTTAAATGCCATTAAAATAGCGTCGCAATGAAAAACATCTCACCAGTTGTAAAATAGGCTTTGTTTTCTTTACCCTGGCATGTTTTCATGAGATTCACCCAAAGAGACTGCGCGTCCATCATTGCAGGGTGTGTGTTTGTGTGTATTTTTGAAGTCCTGATGTGCAATTTGTGAGAGCAAAGATCCTTTGTGAAAACAATAGTGTCTGAAATAGTTTCTAAAAGTTTGAAAATGGATGAAAACCCTGACTTCTCCCTTTTGGTCATTGTGATGTCATATGTAAACATGGAAAACAATAGTAGTGGCTCTAGAAATACTGCAGTTTAAAATGCACTTTTATTATAGCTGATCAATGTTTTGCAAGAGAATAGGGAGGAGAATTAAATTTGCAGTGTAATTTTTGCACCTGTAATGTCACAAAATGGCATTGCAAAAATAATTAATTTTCAAATCTATCAAGTCTATTTCAAGTTTAAATTAATGCAAACATCTTTAGTGATATAGTTTTTGGATGCATTTGGCGTCATGAGTGTTGCCACAAAAACTAACAATTTCTATGTTGTAACAAGTTTCGCAATTACGGTATTTCTGACGAGACGTGAACGCAGCATTAGAGGGAATGAAGTGTGTTGCTTCACAGAACAAAATTTCATAATAAAGCAATTGACATAAAGGTTAATCTATAACCACAAGAGCAACAGAGCACATGCAATAGAGTCTACAAAACTATTCCTACACAAACACAAGAACATTTCAGACCAGACAAACAGCCCACAGACTCCTGAAGAAAATAATCCCCAGTCACACCTGAGCTCAAGCTCATGATGAAGTGTACATGTGCCAGCCAGTGACTCCGGGGTATTAAAATCTCCCGTCAGCAGCAGAAGAACCTCCAGAGACGCTCAGAAAAACCAAAACAACTTAGTGATACGTGTGTGTGTGTGTGTGTGTGTGTGTGTGTGCCTTTCACATCTGTCACACTCCTCCAGAGGCCACAGCGAGTTCAACATTCAGAAATACACCTTCAGGCCCACAATTTGAGCATCTATCATAATAAGAGTGCAGTAAACTCAAGCTCAGCATGCTACAGGGTCATTCTGTGTCGACTCAACCAGAGGTCCCCGGCTAAAAATGTTGATTTTGATCTTTTTTCTGGTGAAAGAAATGCATAAATGAAGAAGAAAGCCAAAATATTAAATATCATGGATGTATTTTTACAGAGTAATTCGCTATTTTGTTGAAGTGGATCAAAATGACTATTTGAAAATGTGTATAATTTGACATGATCTCCATATCTATAGGATTGAACCATATAGGGCCTTAAAAATGAGGATAGCAAAAGAAAAATCTGCTAAGAACCAGAATGTGAAATTATATTGAGATCCCTTTAATATTTCTTGAGTTACAGGCATGCAAACTTCGGAAAAAGAATATTTTTGGCACTCGGATAGGTATGTTCCGTGCAATCGTTTTGATAGAGGGAAACAAGATACATTTCTAGCTTCAACATTTTCTGTTCTTCAGACATTCCTTTTTTAAAGAAGCGCACATTTGGTTTTTGACCACTGAAAATGTGCACAATTTAGCAATTCACTCCTGGAGCCACATTGAGATCCCCATATCTCTGGAAGTGAATCATGTATGGCCTTAAAAATTATGATACCAAAAGAAAAGTTTAAGAACTAAAATTTGAAAGGATATTCAGATATCTTTAATAATTCTTGAGCTACATGCATGCAAACTTTGCAGGGGGAAAAATGTTTTTTTGGAAGAAAAGTGCTTTTACCATGTTTTACCATTAGCATATAATGCCACAAAGATTGCTAACGTCAACAGATTTATAGACCTAACAATCTCTGTGTAAAAATAACAATATGATACTGGAATCTTTCTAAAGTCATTTTTACTGTCCTGTTATTTGGCTCTAAATCTCAGATGAAAATCATCATTTTGACCATCCTCTGTCTACAAAATAGTGTATTACGCAGTAATTATTCTTCAATGGCATTTAATTTTTTAGTTTTTATCATATTTCTTTTTTTCTTTCTACAGAAAAAATACTAATAGATTCAGAAATTTTAGCAGGGGACATTTCTGAACTTCGGTTGATTTGACACAGAATGACTCAGCAGCGATCGCAACCCATTTTACTTTCATAATGTGACTTAAAGTCCCCATGAAATCAAAATTAAAGTTTTTTGGGTGTTGACTTGATAATAATAACCAACTCTTTGTTACCTTTGTTACAACATTCAGTGTTATGGAAACGAAATTCACACATTTATAAACTGTAAGAAGTAAACAGCTACAATTTGAGACCAGGAACACATCACGTAACTGTAAGAGTAAATAATAATTATAATAATAATAATGATGATAATAATAATAACTATGCACCCGTTTGTAAGGAAGCTTGTAAATTAACTAATTTCTCTATCCAATGCTGTCACGTCACGTGACAAAAGAACGAACGATTCGAAAGACACGAGAGATGAACTAATCAATTCTCTTTCCGGCTCAGACTGCATTGGTTAAAGCG
>NW_015540937.1:497719-520738 GCF_001515605.1 Sinocyclocheilus anshuiensis
TAATAATAATAATGATGATAATAATAATAACTATGCACCCGTTTGTAAGGAAGCTTGTAAATTAACTAATTTCTCTATCCTATGCTGTCACGTCACATGCCAAAAGATTCGAAAGACTCGAGAGATGAACTAATCAATTCTCTTTCCGGCTCAGACTGCATTGGTTAAGTTTATGGGGCTGTCACGTGATGAACGAATGACTCAAACCTGAAGACTTGTCAGATAAAAGGTGAGGTGAGCTAATCATAGACTGAAGACCCAGGTAAACAATTAATTCATCTTTTCTGTTTCTTATAGCAGTTTTGTATTGTTTGTAGTGTGATCAACGTTTGCGTAAGTAGTAGACGTGTTAGGGAAGTAACACGTAACATTTTAATTATATTTTGCTAAAATTAACGAAATGACTCGAAAAAAGATTTGTTCATTTTGCTGAACGAGACTCAAAGGTCCGAGTCGGTAAAATGATCCGAACTTCCCATCACTACTCTGAACGGCTCTAGCCCAAGCTGTGATATAAACGAACGCTATTGGCTATTTTAAAAAGGGGCGGGGCTGCTTGATATGCCCCGCCCTGTCTTCCTGTTTCAGTTAAATGACGTCAACACAGAGTAACGCTGCGTGTTTCTAAGCATTTCAGGGAACCTTTAAAGAAGTAAACACTGTCAGTTTTGATTTCATCCTGTCCTCAAACTGTTCTCCATGCAGCGCAGATGAGTGTATGACTGCATGGCTGAGTAAACACGTGTGAGACAGAGAGTCAGTGCACTCATGCGTCCGGACAGATCTCTGCTGCTGAGATCTTCTGCTTCACAGTGCATTGCTTCTGTTCAGCGTCTCTGAGAATTCAACTCTTTAAGGAGTAAATGCAGCTTTTATGTGCTATTTTTATGCAGTGATGCTCTTTCTAATGGCGCCACATGACTACTAATTTGGTGCCACTTATTCCTGCTGGTCTGGTTACACATTTCATTTTTTACAAGCAATAATTCACAACCATTTCCACTCCAAAACATATTCAGACCTAAATTTAAGATTTCTGTATTTGAATTGCATACAACTTTTTCATGCATTTGGATGGAATTTTAACATAAACAATATTAAACTTAATATTATGCATATTTTTAAGTCATACATCAGTGAAACAGGTCAGTCAGAGGCCTAATTTGGGCCTAAATATATTGTTTTATATTATAGTATACAATCAAAGGTTCCAAAAAACAACATTTAATTTTACTTGCATGCTTAAAGCTTGTTTATTATTATTATTTTTAATTAATGTGTTCATATTTTGGCAGGGTTTGTGCATTTGTTATTTTATTTTACTTTATTATGTATTTTATTTTTGTTCATTCACATTTTCAAATTTATTAATTCATTTATTTATTGCAGGTTTGCTTATTTTATTCATGTTTGTCGGTTTGTTTAATTATTAATTTATTTATTCGCATGTTTGTGATTTTGTTAATGTTTTTTAATCATTTATTATATTTGAAATCATTTTCATTTAATTCTACTCCTTATTTTACTTTTCAAATTTGCTTTTTCTCATGCTGTCTTGCCTTGTTTTTCCTTCCGATAATCAAACGAAGCAAGCTACATGTCATTTAAGGTGAAAATGTATAGCTTTAAGTTTAACATGTTTAATTTTATGGCTTCAAAAGTGCATTTTTGCTCTTTCTGGAGCTTGACAGTCACTGCTGACCTTCCACTTTCACTGAATGGATACAGAGAGGCTTGGAAATTGTGCATCTCCTTTTGTTTTCCAGTGAATATAGAAAGTCATACAGCCATGATAGTGAGTAATTAATGGCAGAATATACATTTTTGGCTGAACTGTTCCTTTAACAGCAAGCAGATAACCAGATTTTGTCAGCTCATGCACATAAAGCGTCTGAATAACATTGCAAACCCGAGCTGAGGGTGTTGAAGCTGCAAACACACCCATCCGCTGCTCAACACAGACCGAAGCGCTTGACAAAGACAAACAGACGCTGAACGCGCAAAAGCGCACTTCGCTTTCAGATGCATGGCATGCATGTGCTGCTTTGTGTCGGAGCGGAGCTCTTTCTCACCGAGCATGGAGAAGATGAAGTCCTTGGCCGTGTGGATCTCGAGCGCTCGCTGGTCGTCGTACTCACGCTGCTCGTGCTTGCTGAACTCGGCGATCAGCCGGTTGAGCTCCTCGATCCTGGTTCCGGACCTGAAGTCCAGCTCGGGGGAGTGCGGGACGAGTTTGGTGCTGTTCGGGGTGGCGGTGGGGCTGCTGCCAGCTGAACCAGCCCGGCTGGAGAGCGCAGGCGCCGCCATGTTCGCGAGGAGGAGACGGTGGAACCGGAGCAGCGGAGCGCAGGCGCTGTACTGTGATGCCCACCGGAGCGCAGCTGCAGACCGACGCCGATTTCTTTTCTTTATTAGACATGCACGTGCTGAAACACCGCCTCTGCAAATAAATAAGTACAAATATACTAACATTAAATGTGAAAACCAAAACAATAAAGGAAAGTATAAATACAAATGAAAAACCTGCCACATAGACCTTTAATTAATAAATAAAAAAATGATGAATAAAGAGAATAATACATTTTAAAAAAGCGCAGAACCTGCTACAATAATAATAAATGAGTAAAATAAACAAACATGCAAGCATGCAAATAAATTAATTAACTCTGACAACAATAGAAATTAATACAATTTAATAAAAATATAATACAAAATGTGCAAACTCTTGCAACATAATTAATGAAAATGTTTTAACAAATTAGCAAGATATATAAATAAATCAATTTAAAATTCGTAAAATAATCCAAATTGCATTTTAAAGAACCGCAGAACCTGCTACAACAATAAATGAGTGAAATAAACAAATGTGCAAGCATGCAAATAAATAATAAAAGTAATAAAAATATAATATAATGCAAACTCTGCCACATAATTCATGAATAAAAAATGAACAAATTCGCAAAATATAGAAATAAATTAATTAATGAATAAACTAAAAACTCGTAAAATAATCCAAATTTAATTTAAAAAAAGCGCAGAACATGCTATAATAATAAATGAGTAAAATAAACAAATGTGCAAGCATGCAAATAAATTAATTAATTAACTCTGACAAAAATAGAAATTAATACAATTAATAAAAATACAATAAAAACAAATGTGCAAACTCTGCCACATAGCCTAATTAATGAATAAAAAAAAAAAAATCGCAAACGTGCAAATAAATAAATAAATTGCAAAAAACGAATAGAATAATATAAATAAAATTAATTAATTCATAAATAAACAAAAATCGTAAATCAATAACAAAATGAAAACAACTGCCAACGCTGCCAAAATAATAAATGAATAAAAATAAATAAATGTGAAAGCATGCAAATAAATAATTAAATGAATTAAAAAAAAACTCTGCTACAAATGAGCAAACTAAGCAAATGCAAACAAGTTTATTAATTAACTGACAAAAATAGTAAATGAATAAACTAATATAAAAACAAATGTGCCAGATATATTAAATCAATTAAAATCGCAAATCAGTAATTAATTGAATAAATGTAAAAAATCTGCCAAAAAATAAATAAATCTGCAAACCTACAAATAAAATAAATTAATTAATAAACTAAAAAACAAGTCAAATATATTAAAATAAATAAAAATAATAATTAATTAAATTCAACATTGCTGCAAATGAGTAAAATAAATGACTGAATAAAATAAACAAATGTGCAAACCTGCAAATAAATTAATTAATTAATAAACTCTCACAAAAAAAATAGTAAATGAATAAAAACAAAATGAAAATGTGGAAAGCCTGCCCAATTAACAGATTAACAAAAAACGAACAAGCATGCAAATAAATCAAAACGTGATTTTTGCAAATTTAGTCAAATTTGAAATCTTGATTGTAAATTTATATGAATTAGATTTAAAATGCACGTTTTCTTTTATTTTAAAATAGGACTCAATCTTGTCAGTGCAGTGCGTGTTGTCCTCCAGCAGGCGCCGCTGTGGGCGTGCTCTGAGCCGGAAGCGGAAGCAGCAGCTGCATGAGCAGCAGTGAGTGGGGTCGCAGTAGTGATGATGGCGGTGAGGGCTTCAGTGTTCAGAAGGGTTTCAGAGGACATCAGCAGCACACACTACCTGACCAACAGGTAACACACACTCCTCTGACTGCGCGTTTACTTACTGAGCGCCTCATGTCACTCACAGCAGCTTCAGTGGCTTTCATCAGCTCAGACATTAAAGCTTCAGCTTAAAGTGTTCTAATATTTGAACGGAATGAATGTCATTAGAAACATAACGATAATGATCAACTGTTTCGATTATAAACGCGTCTTTAGTTCTGTTTTAAGGCATTTGTAGATGTAAACATTATTTAAGGAGAGCTAGAAATAAGATTGGACCTTATGTATTGTAATAAATAAAAAAATATGAGTAATAACTTTGGCAAAATTATTAGAAACAACTTTTCTAATAATTATCGGGGTTCAAGCGCTTTAAGGCATTGAAGCACATATGAAAAAATACATTACATATTATTTAGCAATCCTGTAACGTCCTAAATCAATTATTTAAAAAAGCGTTTTTGGTAATTTCCCATAGAAATATGATGGTTTTTATTGGTTATGACTGTTATAGCGCCACATGTGGTCCGATCTCCATAAAACTTTGCATGCTTGTTTAGAATCACCTGTCGCATGTGCTCACCTAGTTTCGTGAAGTTTTGAGTTTTCGTTTAGGACTTAAAGGCTTTTGGGTGTATTTGGCCACGCCCCTTTTCTAAACGACCCCGTTATAGCTACTCAAAGGGTAAAGTTACATTTTTTTTTGATAATTATTGATCTAGAGAGTCCAGAGTACTGCAGTGTTTTTTTCGAGATTGAGTGAAAAACCTAGGACTAGTTCGCAAAACAAGTTTTTTTTTTTACATATTCTCAATTATTTAACAAACGATTTGATTGACGGCAGTGGTTCTAGAGGCCACTCGGAATGAGGAGATCTATCAGATGATACAAATATTGTGTGTATGTGTAAAAAACTGCGTAATGTACAATCGTTTACGTGCTTGAAAAATGCCATATCGCCCCCCAGTGGCTGATTTCTTTCAAATTTCTCACAGACCTGTAGGGCCATGAATCAAACATTCCCACTGAGTTTTGTTCCGATCGACCTCCGTAATGTGCTCACCTAGTTTCGTGAAGTTTTGAGTTTTCGTTTAGGACTTAAAGGCTTTTGGGTGTATTTGGCCACGCCCCTTTTCTAAACGACCCCGTTATAGCTACTCAAAGGGTAAAGTTACATTTTTTTTTGATAATTATTGATCTAGAGAGTCCAGAGTACTGCAGTGTTTTTTTCGAGATTGAGTGAAAAACCTAGGACTAGTTCGCAAAACAAGTTTTTTTTTTTACATATTCTCAATTATTTAACAAACGATTTGATTGACGGCAGTGGTTCTAGAGGCCACTCGGAATGAGGAGATCTATCAGATGATACAAATATTGTGTGTATGTGTAAAAAACTGCGTAATGTACAATCGTTTACGTGCTTGAAAAATGCCATATCGCCCCCCAGTGGCTGATTTCTTTCAAATTTCTCACAGACCTGTAGGGCCATGAATCAAACATTCCCACTGAGTTTTGTTCCGATCGACCTCCGTAAACCTTGTCTAATAGGTGCTCAAATTCCATTGGCCAATGGCGGCCATGCTTTTTGAGATACGCAAGTGTCCTTAAGGACACCTGTGGCACTTTGGAAGACACTGCATACCAATTTCCATGTTGATCGGATGAATGGCTGCATAGTTATAGCCATTTTAATGTTTTTCCCCTCTTATAGCGCCACCAAGTGGCCAAGCTCCGCAATTTTTTTCATGTGCCCTCAGATTGAGCTCTTACATGAGTGTTCTGAGTTTGGCGACGATATTCCGTTCAAAAGTTATAGCCGATTTAGTAAAACCGGCTCTGCCCCTTTCGAACGTTTTTCGAATGTCCCTTTGCTACGGTGAGTGGAAAGTTCAACTTTTTTTTTGATAATTATTGATATTCAGTCTCCAGAGAATCTTTCTGCACTGGTTTGGTTCGATCAGGCGAAAAACCTAGGACTAGTTCGCAAAAGTAGGTTTTTCAAAGAATCCAAAATACCCGAAAATTTCACGGGTGACGATCAAATCCGTCGTGAGCCAAGGATTCCAGCGACATAAGGCACTTGAGCCTGCGATTTAGGACGGTTTAGGAGCGATTTCGTACTTTTGATTGCTGTAGCACCCCCGTCAGGACGATTAGGACGAGCCTTGGTGACGTTGTAGACGGTGTGGGTACTACCATCCCTAGTTTCAAGTCTCTACGACTTATGGTTTGGTCTGCCCGATCAGTTTTAGGTGGAGATTACCGATCCTTGGCCATTCTAACAATTACAATTGGGTTTCAGTGCTATGCATGCTATGCGATGTATAAAAAAAAAAAACATTTTAAAACATAAAAAACTGTTTCATCCCACATTATTATTATATTATAATGTAATATATTACATCTTATATTATACATTGAATGATCCAGTCAAATCAAGTCCCTCCCACATTATATTATATAAAATAAATGCATTACATATATTGTTTATAAGTTCTCTCAAGGTTACTTTTATCAAACAAGTCTTTATAAATTAAGATGAAATTTTTGGGTAACTGTTTTTATTTTTTCCTCATTCCATCCATTGAAAAATCGATATAAATGCAATATTTTATCATTGTTTTGCTCCAAATAGATTCACTCTCCAGACGCAGCAGAGGTGTGGCTTCCGCAAAATAACAAAGAGGGTGGAGCCAAAGAAGGGTGTGTCAGAAGAGGCGGAGCTAAATGAAATCCTCCACAAGAAGGGCGAGGCTCCTGCTCCAGACCCGCCCACCCCACATGTACCCGCCAGGTCATTTGGCAGACTGGTCAAACCATTGGTCTTCACTATAGGGGTAGGTATATTTTACTGACACGTGGTGAGTACAATGTGCAGAAACAATTTCATTTTGTCATTATACTTTAACTATTCAGTTCAGTGGGACAGTTAAAATATCTATATTACAAGAATACGGTCCAGTATGTGTGTGGATTATGATCTTTTAGAATATCGTAATAACTCCAGCTCAGTTTACAGGTTGTTCGTTCGGCGGAGCGGCGATATGGCAGTACGAAAGTCTAAAATCTAGAGTACAGAGTTACTTTGATGATGTCAAAGTGGACTGGCTGGAGAAGATACGGCCTCAGAAACAAGGCGATTTGCACAAGCAGGTGTGTGTCCGTTTAATGGACGTTTGTGTTTTTCGATTGGTGTTTAATAGACGCATGTTTTTCTGCAGGTGAGCCAGTGGTGGAACAGTTTAAGTGATGGACAGAAAACAGTCACGGGTCAGTCTGAATGACACAAACCAAATCCAGCCATTCATATTACACTGATGATCAGTATAGATTGTGGAGACAATGTATTTAATGCAATTTTATTAAAGTCGCCTTGTAGTAAAATATTTTATCCCTTAAAACTTATCTTTGATCATCAAAATTACATATTTAAATGTTTTTTCTTGAGAAAATAATTTTCTCATGCCTTAAAATAATTTGAATGTAACTACGCCCTTGCCTCATTTACTATACGCGGATCTATGAATATGCAAATTAGCCCCGCCTCCACTCAGTCACACAGCCAGCGCCTCCTGATCCACTGAACTGTAGTAACCGCAAAACAATGGCATACACGGATAATGACTGATAAAACTATGTTTTTACTAGCGGACAACTGCAGTGAATACTGTAACATTCGTTAAAGTTACTTACTTGACAATGTTGTGTTCTAAAATGCCTTGAAGACTCGAATGCAACCGTTTGTGTTTCTTAATTCGCGTACGCGTGTGAAGTGCAGACGCCGATGCGGGAGAGGTGGGTCTGACTCCGGGCTACTTTTACACTGTTGCCGCGGGTTATAATGCAAGTTAGCGGTTCTAAATTCACATTAAACCACGGCTTCATGGGTTTTTTGCTCTGGTTTATTTTTGGTTTTGTGCTGGTATTGGTATAGGTTGCATGCTAGTGATAGGAATCGATCCCTTGACGTTATTGGATTGTGACGTAGCAAACCGTGGGATGTTTCAAACCGCATTTCTGGGACTGCCATTGGGAAACTACAGTTTTAAGGAGAAAAATACTCAGCAATGGTGTTGATTAATAGATTGGCGCATGGTTAAGCATGTTAAAAACACCACATAGACAAATAAACAACATAAAAAAACTTGATTTTCACTACAGGGGGACTTTAAATAAACAGATGCTGTCCATCTATTTCTCTGTGCACTGTTCCCTCTGAACAAATCTCTCTCTCTCAGGCATCATTGCAGCGAACGCGTTGGTGTTTTTTTGTTGGAGAGTTCCTTCTCTGCAGCACACTATGTTCAAGTACTTCACATCTAACCCCTCCTCCAGTGAGTCAACTCATCTGTTTGGCTTTCATAATGTGCTGCATCTAAATAACAATTCTCTTTCAGGGTCAGTCTTGTTTACATTGCCTCAAAATTAGGAATTTTGTGTAGGATTGATTAGGATTATGGTCTGATTTACACTTTATTGTACAGTCTAGCATGTTTTCAGGTTTCTTTGGTATTGAAAATGTGTTCAAATGAATAATAAAGAGTACAAAAAATGTATAATGTAATAATTTGTATTATGTTTTAATTTATGGTACAGTAAACATGCACAAGATTCCTGGTAGCATAATTGTGCCTGGTAGTATATCAGCAACTGCAAACCAGGGATATTATCGTTAAACCTAAAACAAATAAAAACATTTTTGCTAATGGAAACTGAAGCTGAAATAAAATATAAATATTAGACGTAAAAACTTTAAACTGAATTAAAATTAGAATTGTTGCCTTGGCAACTAGCTGAAATACATTTAAATTGGAGCATTAAAATTATAAACTGGAAATAACTAAAATCTTTAATTGTATAGAAATATTAAATAGAAATTAAATTAAATTGAAACAATTATTTAAAAAAACAACTAATAAAAATGACAAAAGCACATAACAAATTACTTACAATTAAAATCAAAATAAAAAGCTAACTCAAAATACAGTAATAGTATGTAATAGTATATAAATAGTACATGGTTTTGATGGAAAGTCGAATTTTTGGAATGTAGGCCTAGATTCTGATCTGGTTCATGCAGTAATTTAATCCACAGTCTGATCTGGTTTATTCAGTTATTTAATCTGGTCTATGCAGTAATTTAATCTTAATTGTGTTCTGGTTTATGCAGTAATTTAATCTGGATTCTGTTCTGGTTTATTCAGTTATTTAATCTGGTTTATGCAATAATTTAATCTATGCAGTAATTTAATCTTGATTGATTGTGATCTGGTTTACACAGTAATTTAATCTGGATTGTGATCTGGTTCATGCAGTAATTTAATCCACAGTCTGATCTGGTTTATGCAGTTATTTAATCCACAGTCTGATCTGGTTTATGCAGTTATTTAATCTGGTTTATGCAATTTAATCTGGTCTATGCAGTAATTTAATCTGGATTCTGATCTGGTTTATGCAGTTATTTAATCTGGTTTATGCAATTTAATCTGGTCTATGCAATAATTGAATCTGAATTGTGTTCTGGTTTATGCAGTTATTTAATCTGCATTCTGATCTGGTTTATTCAGTTATTTAATCTGGTCTATGCAGTAATTTAATCTTAATTGTGTTCTGGTTTATGCAGTAATTTAATCTGGATTCTGTTCTGGTTTATTCAGTTATTTAATCTGGTTTATGCAATAATTTAATCTATGCAGTAATTTAATCTTGATTGATTGTGATCTGGTTTACACAGTAATTTAATCTGGATTGTGATCTGGTTTATGCAGTTATTTAATCCACAGTCTGATCTGGTTTATGCAGTTATTTAATCTGGTTTATGCAATTTAATCTGGTCTATGCAATAATTGAATCTGAATTGTGATCTGGTTTATGCAGTTATTTAATCTGGTCTATGCAGTAATTTAATCTGGATTCTGGTCTGGTTTATGCAGTTATTTAATCTGGTTTATGCAATAATTTAATCTATGCAGTAATTTAATCTTGATTGATTGTGATCTGGTTTACACAGTAATTTAATCTGGATTGTGATCTGGTTTATGCAGTTATTTATTCTGCATTCTGATCTGGTTTATGCAGTTATTTAATCCGCATTCTGATCTGGTTTATGCAGCTATTTAATCTGGTCTATGCAGTAATTTAATCTGGATTGATTGTGAGCTGGTTTACACAGTAATTTAATCTGGATTCTGTTCTGGTTTATGCAGTTATTTAATCCGCATTCTGATCTGGTTTATTCAGTTATTTAATCCACATTCTGATCTGGTTTATGCAGTTATTTAATCCGCATTCTGATCTGGTTTATGCAGTTATTTAATCCGCAATTTGATCTGGTTTATGCATTTATTTAATCTGGTTTCTGATGTTTGCACAGTAATTTAATCTGGATTGTGATCTGGTTTGCACGGTAATTTAATCTGGATTGTGATCTGGTTTCAGAGGCTCTGTGTTGGCCCATGCTGCTGTCCACGTTCAGTCACTATTCTCTCTTTCACATGGCGGCCAACATGTATGTGCTCTGGAGTTTCTCTTCGAGCATCGTCAACATGATGGGCAAAGAGCAGTTCATGGCGCTTTACCTCTCCGCAGGTCTGTGTCATTTACGAGTTTTCAGATTTCTAAAACCATCCTACTCCCTATAAATTCATCAGTGTTATTGGATTTCATCTTTCTGTCCCCATGTTCTCAGGTGTGATTTCTACGTTTGTCAGTTATGTGAGTAAAACAGCGATGGGTCGGTTTGGTCCATCACTGGGGGCGGTGAGTGTGTTTTCAGATTAAACGTTTCAGGTTTTCATCAGTGTTCATGTGAATGTCTTGAACAGATGGTTGTGTTGTGTCAGTCAGGGGCCATCATGGCTGTCCTAGCAGCTGTTTGCACCAAAATGCCTGAAGCCAAACTGGCCATCATCTTCCTCCCCATGTACACCTTCACCGCCGGAAACGTACGTGTGTGTGTGTGTGTGTGTCTGTGTGTCTGTCTGTCTGTCTGTCTGTCTGTCTGTGTGTCTGTGTGTGTGTGTGTAAGAGAGCTTTTGTTTAGTAATGATTCACATTCTCATGATCTTCTCCTGCCAACAGGCTCTTAAGGCCCTCGTCGCCTTGGATACCACAGGCTTGATTCTGGGATGGCGTTTTTTCGATCACGCAGCTCATTTAGGTGGAGCTTTATTCGGCATGTGAGTAACCGTCTCTGCTTTCACATACATTTAGATCTGTCTAGCTGAAAGTAGAAAGTGTAGTTATTACTAAAACTGTTAAATATGTTTTTTTGTTAAATTAATTGAAAAATGAATATGAATATGAAATTTTAAAAAAACTGAAGTGAAAATGAGAAATGTTGCCTTGACAACTAACACAAAAAAGGTTAACATTAAGTAGTAAAATCACTAAAACTAAACATAAATTAAAGTTAAATAGAAATATTATAAAATAAAAAATAATAAAAATGGCAAAAGCACATAACAAAATTACTCAAATTTAAACTAAAATTAAAATGAAAGCAAAAATATAAAAATAAAACCTAATTCAAAATATTAATAAATATTATAATAGTATATAAATAATATTAAAATAACTCTGGCACATTGCTTGTACCTGTGTTATTTCAGTATCATTGATATTATATTATATATACATGGATATTGATATTATATTGACTATTATAGTTTGTGTTAATATTTGATAATATTTGATTAATTAGATATTATTTTTAGATTTTCTGTTTTCACTTTAATTTTAGTTAAAGTTTAAATAATCATGTTGAGTTTTTATCCTTTTTTTTTTTTTTTTTTAAAGTGTCTATATGGTTTGAATAATTTTTTATTCATTCTTTTTAGTTTATTTTTTGTTGTTTTTTTAGTACTTAAAGCTAAACTTAAAAAAAAAAAGATGTTGCCTTGGCAAGTCGCTGAAATAAAATGTTTGATTTTTTTGCATTTTATTTTATTTTGGGTAATGTTTATTTTATTTCAGTTAACTAAAATATTTTTTTACGGTATTAGTTTTAGTTAAATATAATAACTCAATCTGGGACCCTTGCCTCAAAATGGGCTATATTTGAGATGCATTTTAACAGCAAGTGTGAATGGTGATGTGTCTCGTTTGGATCCTTAATGGATCTTAATACCAGCTGTAAACATGCAAACACAAGCATGTTCATTCTCTCTCTCTGTGCTCAATGTGTCAATATGTGTCTCTCTCTCTTTCTTCCTCTAGCTGGTACATAATTTACGGTCACGAGCTCATTTGGAAGAACAGAGAGCCGCTGGTGAAGTTGTGGCATGACTTCAGAACGAGAGGACCGGGCGCTGGTGGCACCGGCTCGATATAGAGCCTTGCATCATGGGTAGACGCTGAGCAGGTGACATGGAGAAAAACACAAGACTGAGAAATGGACACAGACACAGATATTCATGCACTTGAAGCTCGTATTGTGTTGATTGTTCTGTGAGAGAATCATAGAGTGAGGTCCGTTTCAGTCACAGTGAGTAACGGTAGTACTGCTGTGATGTCATTATGCTCCGCCTCCGATTTTAAATTTGAGTCCAAGTAGCTCCGCCCCCTCTTGGCTAGAAATGCAAATGTATCTAAAGGGGCGGAGCTTCGGCACAGCTCTGAGGTCGCTATAGGTCTCAGTGACGTTTGACACAATGTACAGAAACTAAAATGTTTAAAATTGTCTGCGACTGTCATTTTGAAAAATAAAATGATTTAAAAATCTGTTGTTAGAAATGATCAGGTGTCAGCTTTTGTTTTATTTGCTATAATTGTGTGTAATATGTTCTGCTTACATTGTTTATTTTCTAAGTTGCAGATGAGACTTTGGTCCTTGTTAAATGTGAATGATTAACCATGTTTCTCTATAACACACACACACACACACACTCACCTGCGCTATACGTCAGTATAGAAACCGTTTCAGTGTTGTTCTCTCAGATCGACCAAAGTTCAGTAACAGTCATGGCATCATAATGGCTCATGAACAATGAGTCTGTTTTTCACTTCCTCATGTTTTTATGAACTCCGTGTATCGCTCGTCTCTTCCTGTTTCCCAGTTATCACTCGTTAACTTCCATCGCATCATTCTGTTCTTTTATTCTGAGTCCACACGTCACTCGTTTTGCTGTATTCTGGTTTTTGTTTAATTAATCACACAGTTTGGGTTTCATGAAGAAATGTCCAGGTCATATTTCACCCCCCAAAAAATATATTTAGCTAAAATAAAGTGTTTTTGTTGACATAGTTGCATATTTCTTTTTTTTCTGTGGTAAAAAGGGGCTGATTAAAAGTTCAAAAGTTTGTGGTCAGTAAGATTTTGTATTTTTTGTGAAAGAAATTAATACTTTTCAACAAGGATACATTATATTGATGAAAAGTGACTAATGACATTTATGTTACAAAAATGTTACAAATATATGTTGTTCTTTAGAACTTTCCATGCAGCAAATAATCATAAAAATCTGGTTTCCACAGAAATATTGGGCAGCACAACTGTTTTCAACATTGATAATAATCAGAAATGTTTCTTAAGCGGCAAATCAGCATATTAGAATGATTTCTGAAGATCATGTGACACTGAAGACTGGAGGAATGATGCTGAAAATTCAGCTTTGAATCACGTGAATAAATTACATTTTAACAGATATTCACATAGAAAACAGGTATTTTAAATGGTAATAATATTACATTTTTTTACTGTATTTTTGATCAAATAAACTGTCTTGGTGAGCAGAAGAGACTTCTTTCAAAAACACCCCGAACTTTTGAAAGGTAATATACTTTCTAATTGCATTTTTAAGTTCTTGAGTGGAATAAAGCCTCACTTTGTGTTTGTTCACGGGTTGATAATGCTGTAATCTGTGTCCTGTGAAGTGTGTGAATCACACGGATGACCCTGAAGCAAGAGATGAGTCTCATCTGGAAAGAAGGCCATCTGTCCATCTCTCTCTCTCTCTTGGTCCCCTTTTTCTGTTTTGAAGAGGGTTTGATTTTTCAGGGTTATTGACCTAAAGCCAATATTAACACAGTGACACTCACCCGTCTTTCAAATAGACTGAAAACTGTGTTCACAAGTCACAGCTTCAGAGGAAACTTAAAACTCATTAAGGAAACTCATTATTAGGTCACATAGGAAGCCACACAGGTGCGTATAATATTCATTTTCATCAATATAATGAATCCGTAGAAGTTTATGAATGTACTTTAGGTTTAAACTGAAGTCAAACTGAATTATGCCGAAGCAGTTCATGTTAACTTCATTTGTTAATAAATGCCATAATATGTTTTTAATCTTTACATCAGTGTATCTTCTGTGTTCTAATTGTAGTTAAGTAGTAACGTAAACTAAAATAATATTAAAACCATAAAAAACCTGTAAAATATGAAAAACTTAAACTGATTTTATTTCGGCCAGTTGCCAAGGCAATATTTCTCATTTTCATTTAGTTTAACCTGATGTAATAACTAAAACTGCAATAAAAATGAAAAAAAAAAAAAAAAACTATATAGACCTATTTTTTTTTTTTTTTAAATGACAAAATCACAATAACATTACTAAAACATACAAAAATTAAAATGAACGCAAACATAAAAATTAATTCGAAATATTATAAATTAACATTGGTTCCTAAATGGCTTTATTCATCATTATGAGTGAGATGTTAATAGCCTTTCTATACATGTTACTAGATAGAGGAATTAATAAATTAATCACTGCATGATTTGCTTTTATTTCACAAGAGTTTGAAGTCCAATGTTTGATCAATCATGAATAGAACACGTCTGAATTTCTCACTCTAGAAAAGCTTAAATGTTCTTTAATGATATTAATAGTTCCATTTAAGAATCACATCTGCCTGAAGAACCTTTATGCTGACTTTATGGTTCTTTATGGAACTTAAAAGGGTAATGAAACTCTTTGAGAAAGTGTTTATTTTTTCCAGTTTAAAAACCAACGTTGGAGACATCTGACAGAATTGTGGTGTCAGGATGATATCTAAATTGTGATAGATGTTTGGGGCTTCACTAACATTTCTATCAAATTTCTTGAAATGTTTACCCCCAATGAAGGCAATGAACTACAGATTATGCCAAACCACTGCATGCACCAAAGTTAGAAGTTTTATTCCTATCTACATTCTGAAGGTTTTTATGGAGGGGTTTGCTCTATAATAATCCCTCTTATTTTGCTAAAGATTAAGTGTATGTAAACGTTTGACCACAACATGTTTGTCTGTCCAAACTGAGTGTGTTTGAGCGTAGTCTGATAAATGTGAGAATCTCTGATTCAGGATGGCAGCGATGGTGTTTCAGCTGATGGGAATGTTTCTGGGAATCGTGAGCTGGTGTTTGGAGTCCAGCTCCACAAACTCAGCCGTGTGGAGGACAGCCAGTCACGGGGAGGCTGTGGTGACGGCCAGCTCTCGGTTTGAAGGCCTGTGGCTGTCGTGTGCGTCTAACTCGCTCGGAGCCATTCACTGCCAGAGATTCAAGACCGTTCTGGGCCTTCCAGGTGAGACACGCACCTTCGCTCACATTACGTCATACTGCATGTTGGTTTCAGTGATACAGTATCATCACGGTTTTACTGGATCTCTGAGCTCAATCCTGTGACGAAACGAGATTATACTAGTCATAAAACACTCACACACACCTTTACTCTAGAATACAGATCAGTTTTCTGCAGATGTGTTTCAAATGTACCCTGACTGCAGTTTAACTCTTAGGCAGAATTCAGAATTTAAGAACTGAATTATTTTCTATTTATGGGTTAAATTTGAATTGGACACAATCTACAACAAACTGAACTGAAATTTAAATTACAGGAAGTGGATTTAAATTTAAAAAATTACTTGAAGGAAAAAATGTGCATATGTGTTAGCTAAAACGAAAACCATTTTCAGTAATTAAATCAAAGTTGAAATAAAATTTAAAAAAAAAACATGAAAAATAAAAATGGTGTCATAACTGAAATACATAAGTTTAAGTTCAAGACGAGTACTAAAATAATAAAACAGAAATATGATAAAAAATATTTAACAAATTTACTAAAACTAAAATTAAAATTAAAATTGAAAATATAAAAATAAAATATTAATGAATACTATAATCAGGAGTATAGTTAGCCAAAACTAAACTAAACTAAAACGTTACGGAAAAAAAAAAAAACACAAAACGTACTTTCTTTGAATTAGTTGCCAAAGCCACATTTCTCATTTTTGTGTAGTTTTTCTTCAAATAACTCAAATTACTCAAATTAAATGAACTAAAAGTCATGCATAAAAAATAATAAAAACTATATAGACATATTTTCCAAAAAAATAATAAAAATGACTAAAACTGTAACAAAATTCTAAATTTTAACAAAAGCTATAATGATATATCAATGATACTAAAATAATACTGACTATAATAGTATATAAATAATACAAAAATAATGCTTACGTATGAAAAAAAATTAAGTACAAACCGATCTGTTGGTTTCAAGACTTTCAGACAGGACTTTGTCTTTTGCCATCATTCAAAGTTCATCACAAACTCATAAACCTTCCTTTTCTAGTTAAAAATGACCCTTGTTTCAGCTGCTGTGTATGATTTATATAAAATGTGTTCAGGCAAAGACAAAATCTAGTTCATTTAGAATCAAATGTCACTGTTTATTTAGTTTGCCACACACACACACCTTGACCCCAGTTTGACCTCATTAAAGGTCATGGCCTTCTATTATAGAGGTCACACTCAAACGTTTGTCTCTTAAGTCACATGACACGTCCTGTATTGACTTCCACGGTGTTATCTAGTGAAAGTCATATAGGAGGGACCAGAGTTTATGGTTTTATGACTCCGATCTTGAATCTATAACACAGTGACAGAGTCAAACACAGTCCCATCCTGGTACGGCGCTCGGATCGGTGTGGAGTCTGTCTGCTGGTGGAGCTGTGGATTCATAATAGTGTTTTCTCAGATATTGTGTGGATTTGAGCCGTGTTAGTCGATCATGTCGACTGGGGTTCAGCTGCTGGGGTTCTTGATGTGTTTGGGAGGCTGGCTGCTCTCCTTCGTGTCGTTGGTGAATGATTCGTGGCGCACGTCGACGTTTGCGGATCAGGTGATCACGTCTGTGTGGTACTATATGAACCTGTGGCAGTCGTGTGCCGAGGGAAGCACCGGCGTCAGAAACTGCAAGCAGTTTGAGTCCATGCTTTCTCTGGCTGGTAACACACACACACACACTAGAGTCTCGTGATTTGTCAGTTTCGACATTGTTGACATTTTTAAACAAATTTACGATTAAAAAATTATATTTACATTTATTATTATTTACAAATATTATCATGACATAAATATTTAATTTTGTAAAATTGATTTTAAATTTAAAATTTTAAACAAATCTTTAAGAAAAGGTTTAATTTCATGCACTATACAATTTTTTTTTTTATATTTACTGTAGTACTGCATCACTACCATATTCATATACCATGTTACTTGAACTCATATCATTCATTAGTTTCGGCTCAGATTTTTTATCTTTTTGAAAGAAGTTTCTTCTGCTCTGCAAGGCTGCATTTATTTGATCAGAAATACAGTAAAAATTGTGAAATATTATTACAATTTAAAATAACTGTTTTCTATGAGAATATCTGTTAAACTGTAATTTATTTCTGTGATGCGCAGCTGTATTTTCAGCATCATTACTAGTCTTCAGTGTCACATGATCTTCAGAAATCATTCTAATATGCTGATTTGCTGCTCAACAAACATTTCTGATTATTATCAATGTTGAAAACAGCTGTGCTGTTCATTCACAGATGAATAGAAAGTTCAAAAGAACAGCATTTATATGAATTTGAAATATTTTGTAACTTTATAAATGCCTTTACTGTCACTTTTGATCAATTTAATGCATCCTCGCTGAATAAAAATATTAATTTCTGACCCCAAACTTTTTGAAAGGTAGTGTATTTCAAAATGAAAGATAAAATGTAAGAACTTGTATTTTGCATAATAAAAAAGGTCAGTTTTGACATAATTTTCAAGAAATTTACAATGAAAAAATATATTAATTATTACTTAAGTCAGAATAATTGAAAGGTGGTACAACAAACACTATAATGACATTTAAATATTTAATATAATTTATTTAAATGAAAAAAAGCAATTTCAGAATAATCATAATGGTCTCAAAAACAGGCTTCATTTTCATGCAAAATATAATTAATTGATGAATTAATTATAAATGATATTTTTTCTTTTGCTTTTGGGGTGAAATATAACCTGGACTTAATAGTATGGTACTTTGATATTTACACACTCAGAAACAAAAGGTACAAAAAGCTAAAAGGTACATTTACCTCTAAATGGTACATATTTGTAATGGTACATTTTGAAAGGGTACCATGCAAGTGACAGTTTTTACCTTTTTTCTGAGAGAATACTATGGTATTTCTCTCATGGAAATGTTCAAATATCATATGCATGTATGACAAACTTTAGTTAGTGCTGCCATAATTGATACTGCCGTGGTACATGCATGCACCCTAAGTCATTTGTAAAGATATACTGAAGCTCATATGTGTTTCTGATGTGATGTGTTTTGTAGGATATATCCAGGCCTGTCGAGCTCTGATGATAATCGCTCTCATTCTGGGTCTGCTGGCTGTCATCATGGCTGTGATGGGACTCAAGTGCACTAAACTGGGCAGCACGTCTGAGGAGTCGAAGGGCAAGATCAGCCTCACAGCCGGAGTCATGTTCATGCTGTCAGGTCAGTATAACCACACACACTCTGACTGAATTATCTAAACATATATATTCATGTTCACATGTTCTGCCTGTTCTCTCTCTCAGGTCTGTGTGTTATGGTAGCCGTGTCGTGGTACGCCGCTCGAGTCGTTCAGGAGTTTAATGATCCTTTTTATGGAGGAACAAAGTGAGTAAAAACTGTGAAGTCGGACATATGACATAATAGTCTGAAAAATTGTTTATTGAAACTTCAGACAAAATAGAAAAAAGAGTGTGCATTTGTGTTTTTTTGTTGAGTATCATATTTGATCCATCAGGTTTTTATGGCTCAGAATATAGAGGAAAAACAGCTCAATTTTATTCAGAGACTCAAACTGAGCAAAAACATGCTGCAGATGCTGATATTTATATGATGAAATTCTGCTGCTTGTGATGTAAATCAGTGAGATCTTTAATAACAGTACAGCAGATACTGACATAAAATGATCTAAATATCAGTCGCCGCTCTATATCTCCAATAATAAGATGAGATTGAAATGCTCCAAACATATAATGCAGTGATTGAGAGCTGAAGAAATAAAGGCTCCTCAGAAGATGTGAGATGTTCTGGAGGCTTGTGAAGATCATTCCTCCGCTGAGGAACAGTGAAAGTAAAGCTTCTGGAAACAAACGCTCCTCAAAAGATCCTGAGGATCAGATTTGAGACTCTAAAACATGATTGATGGAGAATCAAGTAAAGCCCAGCTGCTTCAGTCCAGTAAGTGTTCATCTGGAGATATTACTGCAGTTATTCTGACCTTTACTTGATCAAAATCAGTCAAGATTTGACACGAGAAGCTCCAGCTGAAGCTGGACGTTTCTACAATTACACTAAAAGAGCTTTGACTGGATAAAAATCTCTAAACTCTCAATCAGACGACAGAAGACATGTAGATTGCGTTTTTCAGCAAAGTTTTGATCATCATTTAGAGGCTTTAGAAACTTGCGTATTAAACATGATACAGAAGGTTTTATAGAGTTAAGACACACTTTTGGACATGAAGCACCCTGTAGCCTGATGTAAATGCCATTATAATGACTAAACACGCTCACATGCGGATGTTTCAGGTATGAACTGGGCGCTGGTCTGTATCTGGGATGGGCGGCAGCAGCTCTGGCTATACTGGGTGGAGCTATCCTCTGCACTTCCTTTAAGAGCTCAAGACCTGCCAAAACACGGTAAGTCTCTACATGTGTCCGAGACGGATAAGAGCTCTAAAACTCACCTGTGACCAACACAAGTCATTCTGTCATTCTCTCTCTGGTTCTCAGGGGTCACAACTATAACTACAGTGCTTCACAGCCGCAGAAGATCTACAGATCAGCCCCGTCAGAAAACAGCGTCTCCAAAGCTTATGTCTGAGTGTCTTATTTTGGCTTTCTTTTTTTTTTTCTTTTTTTGTACATGGATGTGTGTGTATTTTTTTGTACTTGCATTTTAGAAGTCAACGCGTTGAGCTTATTTAATTGACTTACTTTGCATGATTCATCAGTGTTTGAGTTCTTATTTCATAATCTAGCATCAAAGCGTAAAATAGCATTCTCAGCTTATATGAAAAGACTTCTGTTTTTAAGTCCAATAGATGCCGGGGGCATTTCAGATGAGGATTTCATTCAGCTTTTACTCAATTCTGATATGAAACACTCACTTTTCTCTCAGAAAAAAAGGTACAAAAGCTGTCACTGGGGCAGTACCTTTTCAAAAGGTACACTTTTGTACCTTTTAGGTACTAATATGTACACTTTAGGTACTTATATGTATCTTTAAAGTACCAATATGGACTCTTTAGGTACAAAGGTGTGCCTTTTGAAAAGGTACCGCCCCAGTGAGAGCTTTTGTACCTTTTTTTCTGAGAGTGTATAATATAGTGAACTAAAACCAAATCCAAAACCTTTGAAAAAACTTTTGTTACTTGAAATATAGTGATAATAAATAAATATTTATTTTTCATTTAGTTTAACTTGATGTACTAAAATAACTAAAACTGAAAAAAAAAAAAATGATAGAAAATTAACGAAATCTAACAAAATTACTAAAACTCACAAAATGAAAATATAAAAATATAAACTAATTCAAAATATGAACAAAAACTAATAACACTGCTTTACAGCATCACGTAAATTCCCCTGCTGTACATTTGTTTCTCATTAAATCTCATCTTTAATACTTTTATGTCAGGCTTATATGGATCATTTTAGTATGTTATATAAATGTTACATTGTCAGTTCTGGTGTTTTGAAAAGCTTGTTGTTTTTCTGAAATTGCTAGTGTATGTGTGTTTTGTCAGTGTTTCTGTGAATTAAACAATTGAAGTGTTGCAATTGTGCAAACAGTTTTTTTTTATGTTTTACTGCAGTTATCAGCCAAACCTCAGAGCTTTCTTTCCTTTTTATTTTAATTATGTTGGAGACTGAATTGTTTTATTGAAAATAGTGTATAACTTTTAGTGTGGTGTGCTGAACTTGTAAAGACATTGTAAAAACAAACCTGTTAAAAATGTACTTCGTCCCTTTAAATGAAATATACTTCTCTGGATCCTTTTGGGTAGATCTTGACAATACATTTTCATAAAACAATACTTTTATAACTCTTATCTTGATATTTCTTGACAATGCATTTATATCAGACAAGGAAAAGCAGATGACAAATCTATTATTTTAGGCAAAAATGCAAAATGGGAACAGTATAAATAAGCCTTTGTACTGTTATGACTTATTTAGAGAAATATACATAAAATGCTTTTAAAACTGCACAGGCTTAACTCTAAACTGTACCTAAAAAGAATCATTTGTTCAGCATATTTTCCTGAAAATGCTACTTATTTTTAGTTTTTTTTTAACACATTTATTCAAATAACTGATAATGGTCTTGTTTATGATACAGGGTTATTGGGAGGTCGACATTACAATTCAAATTCGTACTCTATTTCGAAAATATCACATGTGTTAATTATACCAAGTATTAGATTGTTTCCCAGTGCTTTCCCAAATATTTTATGCAACTAACTTCATTTTTCTTTTTTTATACTCTTGAGTCATAAAAGCTACAAATAAAGTTTGGAAGGGGAAACGTGAGAAGCACGCGGTCGTGACGTAGAACTCCCGCGACGGCGGAGCAGGAAACAGACGTCTGTTGAGCCAAAATGGCGTCCGTGATCCTTCAGTCCGGAGTGGGTTAGCATGAAACCTGTCCGATTAAACCTCTTATGACACGGTTCGGCTCTTATTAGTCGGAATAATTATTTTTATCGTCAAGAAGAGTCCATCTAAACTAGCGGAGACGCGTTTAGACGCTGTGAGGTAAAGTAAACCTGCTGTTTTTCGATAGTGAAAGCCAAGTGCAGCGATTAGCCGTTGCAGATCTGATAAATCGCTTTGTAGAATATCTACAAACCACAACAGCTACAGATTGTCTATTAATAACGACGCTATTTATAATCAGATTACATGTCGTGCTGTTTATTTCGTGTGTTCTTGTACGTAACTGTCACAATCGGTCAGTTTAATATGTCTGTCTGAGATGACAGCCGAATTATTGCTTATATTTTCCATTTAACCTGTTTGAAACATGTTTTATGTGTCTTAAATGTCTTCAGCACACGTGATTCAGCATCATGGCAGGTTTATTTCCATCCTAAAGCTTGAATGACACGGCAGATCTCATAATCTGAGTCATAAAAAACCGTGTTATTGATTATTATTGATTGACACTAATATCTGATCAATCACGTGTGATAAATTCAGGCAGATCATTAGTACAAATGTGCATAAAATGCACAAAGATGTCATTTCTGACGCTTTGAATGTGCATTAGTGATCTGTCAGGTGTTTAACCTACCTTTTCTAATTGTTTCGAGTAATTATCTTGTCATCAGTGTGTTTGTTTCGGTTTAAAAATGTAATTTCTGGTGTTTGATCTTGAGTCACTTCCTCCTGTGTTGAGGACAGATGTTCCTCTTTTCCCCGAGGCCTGAACGTGCCCTGAATTAAGAAACACTCTACTCTTCGTTAATTGTATTTGCTTTAGGGAACTGGTTCACTGGACTATTAACTGTGTCAGTGCACTTAAGTGTGTGTGTGTCTGTGTGTGTCTGTGTGTGTCTGTGTGTGTCTG
>NW_015540937.1:520811-521556 GCF_001515605.1 Sinocyclocheilus anshuiensis
ATAAAGGGCTTTGAATAATTATCTCGGGTTTAGTGTGTGTGTGCGTGTCTGTGTGTGCGTGTCTGTGTGTGCGTGTCTGTGTGTGCGTGTCTGTGTGTGCGTGTCTGTGTGTGCGTGTCTGTGTGTGCGTGTCTGTGTGTGCGTGTCTGTGTGTGCGTGTCTGTGTGTGCGTGTCTGTGTGTGCGTGTCTGTGTGTGTGTGTCTGTGTGTGCAGGAGCAGATGGCGGGACGTAGAGTCGAGTGTTTGTGGAAACGTCACGTCGTGGAGCAGCTGAAGCAGAGAGACCGAGTTCAGCGTCAGGCCTTCGAGGAGATCATACACCAGTGTAAGACACACACACACACGCACATTTATTTAGTTATTTATTTATTTGTTTTGTTTATTTACTTAGGTATGGTTATGTGAGCTGGAATTGATTTTGTTATAATTATTATTGTTATTAATAATAATACTATTAATAGATTATTTTAACTTATGTTTGTTTGTTGCTGACACGTTATTGCATTGATTGCAAATTGATAAGAAATTAATAATTAAAAAAATTAATTATTGTAAATCTAAGATCTTTCTATTAAAGATTAACAATATCTAAAAAAAATATTGATATAATTGATTTGGGTTGACAATCAAAAGTCTAAACTGTACATATCATCTTTACCACTAAATATTAAATATTTAAATAATAATAAAAAAAAAAAATGTAATAATAATTACATTTTCCAACAAATTCAATAAAAATAAATA
>NW_015540937.1:521571-524182 GCF_001515605.1 Sinocyclocheilus anshuiensis
GGACATACCGTGCACAGAAAATTTTTTTTGTTTTATAATCTTCCAATATGTGCTTTCTGATGTCCTAAACGAAAAATAACATAATATAATATATTAACACATCTTCTTTTAAATTATTTTCCTGTCGAATATTATTTCAATATACAATTTCTGTTTCTCTTTGTCTCCAGATAACCGGTTGTTAGAGAAGTCTGATCTTCAGGTTGTTTTTTCTGAACATCTCCAGACCGAGAAATATGAGCAACAGAACAGACACGACCTCAGGTGCTCATGGGAAAACTTTCTCCATCAGTTCTGACTTAGACCATGTAATCTAGATCTCTCTATGTGTGATATTGAGCTTATTGACATCTTTTGTAATCCGTTGTTACATTAAGGAGAGGAAATAATGTGTAGAGAGAAGAACATTACATGAAGAGGAAACCAATTATGAATTGTTGCATTATGAATACAAGAAAGTAACATGATCTGTGTGTGTTTGTGTGTGTGTGTGTGTGTGCGCGTGTGTGTGTTTGGTGTAGTCCGGGCGTCGAGGGCGGCCGCAGTGATTCCCTGCAGCAGGAAATGGCTCAGATGAGAATCAAACATCAAGAGGAGCTGACAGAGCTGCACAAGAAACGAGGAGAGGTGAACATCAGCTCTGCTGAACTATTACTCTTATGACAGCACTTAGACTCACATTTACATTTCAACACCTGCTCAGTATTCAGCAGCTTGACCCTTCCGAGTCATTCGACTAGTTTTACATTCCTTGTCTTGTGACTCGAGTATGAGTGTGTTTAGATTTGATTTTGAAGTAGCATCTTAATAGCTCACTGCTTAAACTTCAACAGCAGTAATAGCATTAGAATCGGTAAGTTTATGATTACTGATGTGAATCAGTTCAAACTGGCCATTTCATGAAATCAATTCAGTACTCATATTTAAAGATTCATTTGAATTATCACACAAATTTTTTCCCTGTGTGGCATTTTTTTAAATTTTAAACTGTTTTAGTAAAAACAGATTTAGGTAAATATTGCTGTATTATTATATGTATATAAATGAATGTGATTCAAATAATTATTTTTTGTATATTTTAAAAACAAATCCGTGTGGGAAACAGGTTATTATAATAAAAAATAAAAAATTTGTTACTTAAAATAATAAAATAAATTGTATTTAATTTGAAATAAAATAAATTTTAACTTAGTCAATATTTCTAATTTTAATTTAGTTGACTTTGAAGTACTAAAATAACTAAAATTAATAAATAAAAAATGTATGTGTATTTAAAAAATACTAATAAAATGACAAAAACACATGACAAAATTACTAAAACTTTAGCTAAAATTAAAGTGAAAACAGATTTTTTTCCCCCTAATTATTAAAGAAAATATAACTAAGCAGTTGGCCACTGTTATTTTAGTATTATTTATATGCTATTATAATATATATTAATATTTTGAATTAGCTTTTATATTTTCAGTTTTGATGTTAATTTAGTTTAAATTAATAATTTTATGTGCTTTTGTCATTTTTATTAGGTTTTGTTTTTTATAATTCTATTTTTTTTTAATAAAAACTAATAAAAATGACAAACATACAACAAAATTAAAACTTTAACTCAAAATATAGTGAAAACAGGAAATATAAAAATAAATGAATTCAAAATATGAAAAAAAACACAACAACTATAGTATCAATGATACTAAAATAGCACTGGTGGGAAAACATGCCAATAAAAATCTAATTTCTTTGTGTTTTTGCAGTTGGCCCAGAGTGTGATTGAACTAAACAACCAGATTCAGCAGAAAGACAAAGAGATCCAGAGTAATGAAGCCAAGTGAGTTCAGTGAGTGTGCTTTATGAATCTGATTGAGATCAGCGGTGTGTGAAGGTTTCACGTGTGTGTTTGGTCAGGATGCTGGAGTATCAGCAGCAGATCTCCCGTATGGAAGGAGAGTGTCGCGAGCTGCGCAACTCTCTGGCCGATCTGGAACGAGCCAATCAGACGCTGCGAGACGAGTACGATGCCCTGCAGATCACGTTCAGCGCCCTGGAGGAGAAACTACGGAAAACCACAGAGGACAATCAGGAGCTGGTGACACGCTGGATGGCAGAGAAAGCGCAGGAGGCCAACAAACTCAACGCTGAGAACGAGAAGGACTCCAGGTCAGAAACACACACTCACTATTCAACTAGGGGTGTGCGATATATATCGTCTGTGATAATATCGTAATTGTTGTTTTAACGATGTGCGATTTGACATTATCGAGTATTTTGCAAAAACCATTCAAAACATCCCTACAGAGCGCACGCATACATTACGTGAAGTCTAGACTAGTGCGTGTGCGCATTTAGAGTGCGTTCTTTCACCGCATGATTCAGTCTATTCAAATGCATTTAGAATGATCTCAAATTCAAGACATGATGGCAGAAAATGTATATATTTATACCACTTCATATAGTTATTCTCTCTCGCTCTCTCTCGCTCTCTCTCTCTCGCGCATGCTCTCTCTCGCGCATGCTCTCTCGCGCTCGCTCTCTCTCTCGCTCGCTCTCTCTCTCGCTCGCTCTCTCTCTCTCTCTCTCTCTCTCTCGCTCGCTCTCTCTCTCTCTCTCTCTCTCT
>NW_015540937.1:524192-538793 GCF_001515605.1 Sinocyclocheilus anshuiensis
GTGTTAGAATGAGCCGTTTTAGGTAGGCGTGGCTGACTCTTAACTTTTATAAAGAATATCTCTTTGGATTTGAGACTTTAGTCTTTGCAACTTTACAGATCTTCTTTATGCACCAAGAGCTTGTAACACTCCAAAGAGAAAGGAAAACTTGAAATCGCATCATATGACCCCTTTAAATGATTCGGTTCAATCGCAATGACACACTTATTAACAGTGATTTGCTGCCACCTACTGTCGGTTTTAATTTCAAATTTCGGCTTTTTCTTTCTTTTCTTTTTTTTTCATTTAATTTTATTTTTTTCATGTTTTAAATCATTTCAGATATCAGTATTCAACGTTTTATGTTTAATATATCAAAACATTATTTATGCATTTGTAATTGCAGGTTAAATGCATTTGTGTAAATACATCTAAATGCCACTTCAGATGCAGCTTCTGTGTTGATTTCATTTGCTTGGTAACAGCCCAAATGTCTTATTATTCTAATTCCCTGATTAAATGTAAGAATTTGACTCAAAAGATAATGGACACTTTTAGAAAAAATGGCTTTATAAAGGTAAAAATGCCCATAAAATGCAAACATCTGTTTAAACTTATTGGAAAAGATTAATTTCTATCAGTATGAACTGACCACCACACAGAATATGAAGAATATTAAAAACATTAGGAGTCAGCTGTCTTCGGCAGTCCTTAAGGTACCAGCACAATAACACACTCAGCAAAATATCGTCTAGTTATCGATAAAATCCCAGAAAATATAGAGATATAATTTTTTGTCAATATCGCACACCCCTATATTCAACTCAAGTTTGAACCTGAAATCTGGATGCTAGACTATTTGTGCTTCTAAAATACCCTTTCTTTTGTACGACCTTTAAGTTCATCATGCGTGTAAACGACGTCGTTAACGGCTCGTTTGTGTGTGAGCTGAACACTCTCGATCTTGCTGATTAAATCGATCAGTCGTTAAGAGTCGTTTAAAAACAATGGAAATGCGTGATTGGCCGCCACCCATCAGTTTCTGACCACCTATGCTGAAAAAAGGGTCTCGTTACCTGACCGTCCATGCAGAAATGAGCTCATTATGATTCTCCTCGTGATTGGTTGTTTGAAACAGGCTGGGAGGTTCAGTAGAGTTTAAATGTGTGTGTAAAGTGTGTTTAACACACTGATATCCTTGCAGGCGCAGACAGGCGAAGCTTCAGAAGGAACTGGCGGACGCAGCGAAGGAACCTCTTCCTATAGACCCGTGAGTTTGTGTTTAGAAATATGTCTACTAGGTACAGTGAAACATATTGTTTTGGACTGTCCCGGTTTTAATGCAAGTAGAAAGCTCTTTTATGAAGTTAGTTCACTTAAGAACTGAAAAGGTTTTAGAATTTTTATCATGTTAATTTAAAAAATCTTTTGTAATATTACGTGCTGTGTTTGCTTGGTTTTTATTGTGTTTATGTGATATTTGCATTTTTGTAATTGAGTTTTTGCCATGAAAATAAATAAAATTATACAATTTACAATAATGGAGATTTCTATAGTGAAAACACTCTTTGTGAGCACACTCTTTTTAAAATAATAAACATTTGTATCCATTAGTGTTATTTGTATACTATTGTCGTATTTATTCATTTTGAATTGGCTTTAAATTTTACATTTTCAGTTTTCATTTTAGTTTTAGTAATTTTAAAAAAATATTTATATTTAGCATTTAGCTTTATAATATTTTTTTCCCCATTTTAATTGTAGTAATTTTAGTACTTAAACGAATTTATTTCAGTTAGTTGTCAAAGCAGCATTTCTCATTTTAATTTAAGTGCTTTTAAGTTTTCATTATAGTTTAAGTTGTTTTTTTTGGTTTGTTTCCATATTGCTATTAGCTTCATATTTCTATTTTTATTTACATTTTTATTTCATTTTTAATAATTTTAGTACTTAAACTTAGTTATTTTCCAAGGCAGCATTTTTTATTTTTTAATTTAAGTGTTTTACGTTTAAGCTTTTCATCTAATATTTATATTTTATTTTAGCTTTATTTCAATTACCAAATTTTTTAAATAGTTTTACTTAACAATAACAACACAGGTCTAGTAGTCAAATACCTGTCAAAGTCATAGATATTATATTTTACGTTAATATTTACTCATTTGATTTGAATTTTTGGGGGTAGTTTTTGCCGTTTATGAGGGCATATCAAAATACAATGTATCATCCATTTATGTCAAATATTATTTAATAGGTATGAATTCAAGCCCTGGTTAATTTCTGTAGCTTTTGGGAATCCTGTTAAATCATTCTGAAATCCCACTGGATGCTGTTTTCTGATTGGTCTAGAGATGATGACATCGAAGTTCTCTCAGAGGATGCTGGGAAGGGAACGGGTGAAACGTCACCGAGCAGACAGACCAGTCGCGCACCCAGGTAAACACACACACACATACACATACACACGCACATACACACACACACACATACACATACATACACACATGCACACACACACACAGAGTTACAGATTTCACAACTCATGCTGTTCAGTGAATGCAGTAACTGATGCTGTGTGTCTGTTTCTCAGTAGACGAGTGTCTCAGCCTCCTCCTCCTGCTGGCCTGCTGGATTCCATCTCTAATATCTTTGGGTATGTTTCAGTCTGTGTGTATGGGCACAAATGTTACTTTTCTTCTTCATTCACATACATACACACATGCACACACACACACACAGAGTTACAGATTTCACAACTCATGCTGTTCAGTGAATGCCGTAACTGATGCTGTGTGTCTGTTTCTCAGTAGACGAGTGTCTCAGCCTCCTCCTCCTGCTGGACTGCTGGATTCCATCTCTAATATCTTTGGGTATGTTTCAGTCTGTGTGTATGGGCACAAATGTTACTTTTCTTCTTCATTTTGCACACAAAACCTGTCTAGAACATCTCCAGGTCATATTTAAGTCATGGAGTGACGCAAAACAATGCAAAACATCGTAATGATCCTATAATGTGCAAAAAACATTTCTTATTTTGGCCTGGACATGTTTTTGTAACTCTCTTTTGTGTGTGTGTGAGTGAATGTGTGTGTGTGTGTGTGTGTGTGCGTGTCTCATTCTACACTCTCTCTGTGTCTGCAGCTTGTCTGATTCTGTCCAACCTGGTTTCGTCCCATCTGACTCCAGGTGATACACACTGTGGTGTCAGGAAGTGTGTGTGTGTGTGTGTGTGTGAGAGAGCGATTCTGTGCTGATGTGAACCCTGAAGCATGCTAACAATTATATTTCAGAAGGGCTGTGAAAGGGATTGTGGGTAACTGCTCTCAATGCTTCCTGTTCCTCGTATATGTGTCATTTCCTGTAGGATGCTGCTGTGTTTTTGGATCTATTTGTGATGTTTGCAGGCTGCCCGTTGCTCTGTGTGTAGTTGTGTGTGAGTTTTGGCTGGGTGGGTGATTTGCCAGGTAAAACTACGAGCTGGGAGACATTTCTATAAATTTTATATTGGTTTTGCATTCACTGATTGAGGGAATTATGTTAGGAATGATCTGATAATGTCTGGTTTAATTGTGCATTTATCCAGTAATTATAAGGTTTCCAGTGTGGCATCTGAAGCTCAAAAAATTAGCTTTACAATCAATGCAAATAAAAAAAAAGACATATATATATTAGTGCTGGGCGGTATACCGGTTCATACCGAATACCGGTGTTTATTTTTGTTATGATATGAATTTTTAAAATACCGCAAAACCGGTGTATGTTGCTTAAACAACGCTCGGAACGCGACACTGTTTGAAAGGGGTCCCTTTTCACTGTTGCACTGTGGTGAGGGAACAGCTGTATGTGTACTTAAATGATTTTAGCAAATGGCTGCAATATAACAAAGAGTGAAAAATTTAAGGGGGTCTGAATACTTTCCGTACCCACTGTATACTTGTATCTTACATGTTATACACACACACAACTCATGTAAATCACAATTAAATGTATATTTTTTTATTTAATTGAATTTTACACGAGTTGTCAATTTGTTTGTCTTTAGCCTTTTACATGTGTTATTAAATCTCATTATCAAATTTTAAAAATAGTTTATTTGTGTGTATTTTATTCATATTGTCATTAAAAATATATGTAGTTAACATTTATTTTAGATGTCTCAATTAAATTGCAATTTACTTGAGTTCTCAAAGTTTTCCTTCTAATTATTTTTAAAGCACATCAAAATATATGGACATCGCTATTTATCATTTATCAATTTTATACACGTATCATAATTTATGAAACTTAAATATATATTTTTTCTTATTTAGAATTTAATTTTTAAATCTAGACAGATAAGCATTTTTAGTTTGTATTTTACACACATTCTAATCTATAAAAATGCAATATAATTTTAAATATCAATATCATCACCCACCCTGCATAGATTTAAGTTTGCTTTGAAGTGTTTTATGTGCATCAGTTTTGTTTCTGTGTCAAAGAGGCGAGTTTTACATTTCACCTCAAATATTGCCATGCTATAATCAATGTTACAGATGCAGTCATGCAGTTATAACAGCTTCAGTCCGTGAATGACCCTCTTTATGAAGATGACATGTTTTGCAAGAAACATGTGACCCTGGACCACAAAACCAGTCATAAGGGTCAATTTTTCCGAAATTGAGATGTCTACATCATCTGAAAGCTGAATAAATAAGCTTTCCATTGATGTATGGTTTGTTAGGATAGGACAATATTTGGCAGAGATACAACAATTTGAAAATCTGGAATCTGAAGGTGCAAAAAAATCTAAATATTGAGAAAATCATCTTTAAAGTTGTCCAAATGAAGTTCTTAGCAATGCATATTACTAATCAAAAAATTAAGTTTTGATATATTTACGGTAGGAAATTTACAAAATATCTTCAAAAAATCAATAATTTTGACCCATACAATGTATTGTTGGCTATTGCTACAAATATCCCCCAGCGACTTAAGACTGCTTTTGTGCTCCAGGGTCACATATGAGAGCGTAAGATCATCCAGTATGACTTCAGCTGAGCCCGTGTGACACATGCGCTTTCTTTCCCTCAGAAGGCGTCGCTCGGTGAATTCGTTTGGCTCGTCTCCTGAAAGCGCAGAGGTGCCGTCGGCCTGCGCTGATGTCCGAGTTCCCTCCACTGCGCTGCACGTCTTTGTGAGTGTCACTTTCATTCGTTCTCTTTCATGCAGCCTTCACTCTGTTGATCTGCAGAGGTCAGGGTTTAAAGGTCAGTGATGTGATGTAAAAAGTCTGATATCCAGGTCTCCTCCCAGTCCGTCCGCCCCTCCCAGCAGCCCCTCTTGATTATTTCCCAGCATGCTCTAGTTGTGCATTGCTGGTTCGAGGTAGCGGCTGATACTTTGGACGTTTTTGCTGAATAAGAGTCTTTTAGAGAACCGATTGTGACCTCGACAGCAGCGTCCAACAGAAGGACAACACAAAGGAGGGCCAGACGGGAGGAGAACGTTAAACTGGTGCATGATCTCAAGTTTTCAAGCTGAGACCTTTAAAACAAGCTCAAAACAGGAGAAAACCTTGTTTATTTGACTAATTTTGCTTTAGACTGGGAGCAAGTGATTTGGTTGAATTTCCATTTCATTTTCAGTCAAAGTTTGGTGAATCTGAATGCTACAAGTTTTAAAAGCAACAACAGGAAACCAACCTATATATTAGTGCACTAATAACACTGTAAATGTAATTTAATCGAATTAAATTTGACCCTTCTATTGTGTTGCAGGTCAATTTGACCCACACTTGATTTTCAAAGTGCTTGAACTATTTATTTATTTTTCCAACTTTATGAATATTTCTCATTTAGGGTCATGAATGTGCAGGCGAAGTATCGACACATATGTGACCCTGGAGCACAAAAGCAGTCTTAAGTCGCTGGGGTATATTTGTAGCAATAGCCAAAAATACATTGTATGGGTCAAAATCATAGATTTTTCTTTTTATGCCAAAAATCATTAGGATATTAAGTAAAGATCATGTTCCATGAAGATATTTTGTAAATTTCCTACCGTAAATATATCAAAACCTAATTTTTGATTAGTAATATGCATTGCTAAGAACTTAATTTGGACAACTTTAAAGATGATTTTCTCAATATTTAGAGTTTTTTGCACCCTCAGAGTCCAGATTTTCAAATAGTTGTATCTCGACCAAATATTGTCCTATCCTAACAAACCATACATCAATGGAAAGCTTATTTATTCAGCTTTCAGATGCTGTATACGTCTCAATTTCAAAAAATTTACCCTTATGACTGGTTTTGTGTTCCAGGGTCACATATGTGTTTTGGAAAGGCTGTACAGATTTTGTCTCGACCTTTATGTTGGGCTCATATTGACTCCCCCATAGGTTTCCATGCAATTTGCCAAAAATCATTTCACAAAAAATAAGGAAATATTTGTATTTTGTGTGTGTGTGTGCAGTTAATTTAGAACATAAAAATAGGTGGGTCAAATTGACCCCTATAAATTTATTAAAATTTGAAAATGTGAAATAACAAATGAAAAAGGACAAACTGTTTTATACATGAATTGTCATTAAAATATACGTGTAGTATATATTGTATATGTGTGGATTTATTTTTAATTTTGAAATTGAATTGCAATTTACATATCTCAAATAAAATTAGTTTTTAAATCACATTCTCAAAATATATTGATATCACTATTTATAATTGAATAGATTGTCTGTATTTTGCACACACATTACAATTTATAAATTAAATCTCCTTTTTTTTTTTACCTTATCAGCCGCCAAAATTCACTGCATAAAGGATGTATCTATTAATTTCTCATATTTCGTTTTTAGTCTCTGACAAGCTCCAATAAAGGTTTTCTGTTTTTACATGAATCTGTAGTGTCAGTTTATTAATTTTTTGGGTGAATTGCATGGAAAACAACGCAAAACCCACATTTCAGCACAACAGGCGGCCTGTTTAATTTGAGTCTCTAAAAGCAGAACCGTAAAACTCATAATCTTCCTCGAGTGATTGTGTTGGTGTGTTTGTGTGTAGGACGCCCACGATGGAGAAGTGAACGCCGTGAGGTTCAGTCCCGGTTCCCGTCTGCTTGCCACGGGAGGAATGGACCGCAGGGTGAAGCTCTGGGAGGTCGTTTCTGGTACTGTACACCTGTATTATCATTCACCGTTTCATCAGGGTTCAGAGGTCAGTGATGAGATGTAAAAGGTCTGAAGCCTTCGTCTCCTTCCAGTCCTCCCGTCCCTCCCAGCAGCCTCGGCTCATTTTGTCCAGCTTGCTCTAGTCGTGCATCGCTGGTTGGAGGAGGCGGCTGATATTATGGACGTTTCTGCTGTATATGTAGAGTCTTTTCGAGAATAAGACGACTTGATAACAGCAGCGTCAAACAGAAGCACGACACACAGGAGGGTCGGACTGAAGACAGGCTCATGATCTCAAGTTTTCAAGCTGAGACCTTCAGTCGTTTCAAAGAGGAAGTCGGCCGAATTGTGCGTTATGCCAGCTCAGTTTCACAAGGTTTAATGAAACCACTGCAGAATTTCTGTTTCCTCCTGAAGCAAAGATTCAGTAGATGTTCAGGTTTGTCCGTGGGAGGTTTTAAAAGCTTTTTTTTTTGTTTCTCCAGGGCGATGTGAACCTAAAGGTGCGCTGACGGGCAGTAATGCTGGAATCACCAGCATAGAGTTTGATAGTGCGGTGAGTTATTCTGTCTACTTTACTATTAACACTACATCTTTAAATAAGGATACAGCTGCTGATAAAAGAAAAGAATATCTGATATGACAACCTAGAGCTCTATGGTTTCCCTAATGCAGAAAACACAGACGTAATCAAGGAAATCCATCATTTGCTGATGAAATTTTCTATATAATTGGTTGATTTTTGGCCAATTTTTGGATGAATAAATCATTTTGAGAGGTCACAAGCAATTTCACCTTTTTATTTGATAAAAACTGTCCTCAAATACACACTAAAACTCTTAAGTTCTTCACTGCGAGATTGATTATTGTAAAAAATAGACAAGCTAAATATTAATGTTTATTTTTTGAATTAATATTAATTAATTTAATATTACATTAATATTTGATTAACATTTAATTAACATTATATATTAGTTCATTTTACACTTTTCAACAGGTTTTAAATGCATCAGGATTTTAACGAGAGTTGTAAAAATGACCAACTAAATATTAATCTTAATTAATTTAATTAAATATTAATTACGTTATTATTACATTAATATTTAATTACGATTTAATATTTAACTCTTAAGTTCTTCACTACAAGCCAGCAAATTAAAAGTTTGGTGTAACGTGATGTTAAGAAATTTTTACTATAAAATAAAATTAATTTAAATAAAATAAAAAATAAAGAAAAAAATAACAAATAATAAAAAAAGTAAATAAAAAACAATATTAATTTTAAAAGTATTTTTGCATTACATTTTAGAAGATGAAATTGTTAAAGTTTTATGAATTCAATTGATTAGATGTGATATTTGATTATTAAAAGTTATGTGACTCTTTAAAACAGAACCCAGAAAAATAAAATAGAAAACACGGTATTTGGGGAAAAAATAAAAATGTATTTCATAGGGCCCTAAAGACCTCATGAAATGATTTGACAATTGCAGATTCTCCATATTTTCAAGTATTGTTTCTGGAAAATATCCTTAAAGTCAAAATTCTGTAGATCTTTTTAGCAAATGCATGTTATTGATCTTATTGTGATCGATTCAACAAGCGTATATGCATACGTTACATTTTTAACATGGTCTTTGACCTCGTAATTTTTCATTTAAATTCACAACAAAACCATGATTTGCTACTTAGTATATCTCGTCGGATACAGTCATTGTTTATAATATCGGCTAAGGGGACATTTTAATTCAAGAGAGCATTTTATTGTACAAAACATTTTAATTTATTCATTCAGCAGATGCTTTATGGTGTGTACACACAAAATGCACATGAATCCATTTAAATGCATGTATCTGCTAAATGTTTCTTTTGTCTCAGGAGTTCACTGTCATATATAGATAAAAAGCCACAAAAACCCAATTGAATTAATAGGGTCTTAATTTCAGACCATCAGTCTACGCATAACGTGAGCTATATGTAATGCATATCTTCAGCCAGTGATGAACACAAATGAAAGTGAGGTGTGTTTTTACTGTGGTGACTGACAGCAGTGTGTTTGTGCTCTGCAGGGCTCGTATCTACTGGCTGCGTCGAATGATTTCGCCAGCAGAATCTGGACTGTTGATGACTACAGACTGCGGGTGAGCATTTCACTGAAAACACAGCCATGCACGCATGTTAGCATATAATCAAAGACTCCAGCAGTTGTTTTAGTCTAAATGCATATTTAGCTGTAAATGTTGCAAAGGTTTTCAGTCATATTGACAATAAAATGTCTCTTATTGTTCATGCATTTAATTATTGATGGTTTCAGTTTTTTTTTAATGCATCAGAAATAATCAAACATTACATCAATGCAAGTTTTGCTTGCTTTAAAAAATAAAAATAAAAATGCCGCTGCAGCAAACTTCAAGTTTGAATTATTGGGTCGAAGGTCAGTGATGTGATGTAAAAGGTCTGATGTCCAGCTCTTCTTCCAGTCTCCTCGTCCCTCCCAGCCGGCCCTACTAATACTCCCAAGCATGCTCTAGTTGTGCAGCCCTGGTTTGATGTGGCGGCTGATATAATGGATGTTTCTGCTGCATAAGAGTCTTTTCGAGAGGATCCAGTGAGACTCTGACAGAAACATCCCACAGAAACATGACACACAGGAGGGCTGGACTGAAGGAGGCTGGTCAGCTGATCTCAAAAATCATTCTGAGACCTGAATCTGTGCTGAACTGAATCTCATTTGCTACTAGAAACCACACATCTTAAGTTTTCCATTCATTGTATTTGTCTTTTCCCAAAGCACACACTCACAGGGCACAGCGGGAAGGTTTTATCCGCTCGGTTTCTCCTCGATAACGCTCGGATCGTCTCTGGCAGCTACGACCGAACGCTCAAGCTCTGGGACTTACGCAGCAAAGTCTGTAAGAGACCTTAGTAGTTATACTTCTTCTTAAAGGGGTCATATGATGCTTTTTTAAAGATCATTATTTTGTGTATTTGGTGTAACAGAATATGTTGACATGCTTTAATGTTCAAAAAACACATTATTTGCCACTGTCTGTGAGTAAGATGCAAAACAGTGCCTTTTGTCCTTTTGCTTGACCTTCAGAAAATGTTGTTTGTCCATTTCTGTGTTCCGTGTTGCAAACTAAATATTAATATAAAAAATATTAACATTAATTCATATTTAATTAATTAATTGAATTGGTGTTAATTAAATTAAATATTAAATATTATTTCTCAATTAAATATTTTTAAATATTTGTATTTATTTATTTTTTATTATATTTTTTAAGTTTTTCAACTTTTCAACAGGTTTTAACTTTAAATGCACCAGGATTTCTAGTGATTTTTGTAAAAAATAGACAAACTAAATATTAATTTTAATTTTTTGAAATTAATATTAATTAATTTAATATTACATTAATATTTGATTAACATTTAACATTATTCGTTCATTTTCAACTTTTCAACTGGTTTCAACTTTAAATGCATCAGGATTTCTAATGAGAATTGTAAAAATTACAAACTAAATATTAATATTAATTTCATTAAATATTAATTTAATTAATATTTAATTAATATTAAATATTAGTTCATTTTGTTTTAATTTGTTTAATTATTTTAAAATTAATATCAATTTGGTTTAATATTACATTAATACTTGATTCAAATTTAATTAACATTAAATATTAGTTTGTTTTTTCAACAACTTTTTCAATGAGAATTGTAAAAATCGACTTTATTCATTCATATTTAAGTTAATTGTAATTACATTAGTATTTAATTAATATTAAATATTAGTTTATTTTTGTTTATTTCTTACAGGAACAGACAAAACTAAAATGTGTAAAAGTATCTAGTTTTAAAAACGAAAGTTTTCTGGTAGTTGATGGTTTATTGAACAGTTATTTCTCTGAATTTGTACTCATGGAAATTGCTGGTTGCTTTTAATTGTCTTGAAGTATCAGCTTAATAAGACTCTCTTTCTCAGGCATGAAGACGGTGTTTGCTGGTTCTAGCTGTAATGACATCGTCTGCACGGAGCAGTGTGTGATGAGCGGACACTTCGATAAGAAAGTTCGTTTCTGGGACATCAGGTGAGTCAGGATTTGACTGGAGAAGACGTAGAGTTAGGCTGCAATGCTCAGATACTTCTGTCTCAGTCACTAATATTTCTGGTGTTTAGGGCGGAGAGTATCGTGCATGAGCTGGAGTTGCTGGGACGCGTTACCTCTTTGGACCTCAATCACGACCGGACCGAGCTGCTGAGCTGCTCTCGTGACGACCTGGTGAAGATCATCGATCTGCGCAGTAATGCAGTGCGACAGACGTTTAAGTGCGTTGCTCACACCTTTTTTACTTTGTATAATAGTTTATCTGGTTGTTGTACATTACTGTTTGGTATTCCAACTTAAAATGTGACCATGGACCACAAAACCAGTCATAAGGGTCAATTTTTTAAATTGAGATTTCTACATCATCTGAAAGCTGAATAAATGAGCTTTCCATTGATGTATGGTTTGTTAGGATCGGACGATATTCGGCAGAGATAACATTATTTGAAAATCTGAAATCTGAGGGTGCAAAAAAATCAAAATATTGAGAAAATCATCTTTAAAGTTGTCCAAATGAAGTTCTTAGCAATGCACAAACAAACAAACACACTCACTCACAGACACACACACACACTCACACTCACTCACTCACTCACAGACACACACCCACACACTCACTCACAGACACACACACACACTCACACTCACTCACTCACTCACAGACACACACCCACACACTCACTCACAGACACACACACACACTCACACTCACTCACTCACTCACAGACACACACCCACACACTCACTCACAGACACACACACACACTCACACTCACTCACTCACTCACAGACACACACCCACACCCACACACTCACTCACAGACACACACACACTTACACACACAGACACACACTTACACAGACACACACACACACACAGGCTGTATTTAGAATGGAATACTAGTGTACATCTCTATTCTATATATATATACTAGTTATCTAGTCTAGTCTAGTTCTAGTTCTAGTTATTGGTTCTGAAAATGTGAATTTTTTTAAATTCATTTTTTTTGTAAGATTACTAAACTTTTATTGCTACAAATATACCCCAGCGACTTAAAACTGCTTTTGTGTGGCAGGGTTGCAAATGCATTGAGATTTCTAATCAAAATGGTAATTTTTGTTTTTCTGCAGTGCTCAAGGTTTCAAGTGTGGTTCAGACTTCACCAGGGTCACGTTCAGGTGAGAGCAGTGAAGTGCATGAGTTTGTTTTTCATACACATTTTTAAAATGGACTATTTAGTGGGTTTCCTGACTGATTAGCTGACTAGTTGTTCTTGAGGAAATCCTGTCTAATTAGGCTGGTTTGGGTCATTTGAACAGGTGTGTTTCTAATAACATGTATATGGATGCTAGGCACAAAATATTGCGATTTGAACTGTTATTATTATATTATAATTTATTACTTAAATAACAGAAATATATTATGTTAATTACAGTTGTACTATAAACAAATGAATATGTGATGATGATGATATTTTTTTAATAATATAGTTAATAAAGTATAGTTAAAGTATTTATGTATTAAATTCTTTACTTTCAAATATTCAAACCCACAAGCTTTTTACATTTCAAATCCTTGAGCTTTTATTTTAGCGGATTGTTGGTTATTTATGTTAATGTTACATTTGATTGAATTAATTAGCTTTTCATCGACTCATAAAGCTCGTTAATCACCTGACTGCATCTGTGGTGCGCATGTATGAGCTCTGAGTGTTTGTGTTTTCAGTCCTGATGGAAGTTACGTGGCGGCCGGTTCTGCAGACGGCGTTCTGTACATTTGGAACGTTCTGACGGGGAAACTAGACAAAACCCTTGATAAGGGTCACAGGTGAGCAGGACCACACACACACACACACACACACATTGATGCTTTCAATGTCTTGAGGACATACCTACGAATACCTGGGAGATTTGGTCAGCTTTAGCTAACTTCTGGGAACATTTCCCCCCAAAGAATAGCTAAGTAATGACGCACACACTAGTACTGATACTTTCAACCATGTTACTTATAAATACACACACGCATTCTAAATGGGGGGATGCCTTATTATACTTATAGTATATTAGTCTTATAGTATTAGACTAGCTGATTGCAACACTTTTTTTTTTAATTTAGATTCTGACAGATTTAGACTTCTGACAATTTTGAGCCAAGAGTTTAGCTAAGTAAACTCACTCACTCACACACTCACACACTCACACAAACAAATATATTTTTTCTAAACTTTTCCTGTTGTTTCTAAATATATTTGAAAATACACACAAATCACTGACTAAATCTCTTATTTTTAATGACATTATCTGTGCTTCTAGCAGGCTGAGATCTGTAAATAGCCACAACTGACACAGTGCCAGGGACAACTATCCATACAGGCATTGAGGTCTACATAGACATGATAAGATCCAGGATCAGGAGGGGCTGAAACCCGAGTGTATCACAATATTGATCACAGCACAAGCTGAGGGACTTTGCCGTACACACACTGTGACAGGAAGCGCTAGCTGCCCTCACTGCTGCTTCCTTATTTTGAGGTCAATTAACCATCCCGAAGTTGACTGTGTGTGCGGGAAATCAGAGGAGGGGTAGGAAGTGAATAGATCAAGTAGAAAACGTCACATTGTACCATCTGGACTAAAAATGAGCTAAAGCTTTGCATGATGGAAGTCCAAGATGTGACTCTCTTCTGTGACTCAAGAATAGATTTGTGTGGAGATCATCTCTCCACATAAAAAGTGATCTTTCATCAGTAAACCAGAGAGGATGAAGTCATACCCACAGCAGGCATTCTTAGACACGTCCCGGAATCTGTCGTCTTCACTTCATCCATTCATATAAGCCTGATGCAAGAATCATGCCTTTGATATGACAGGACTGTAATTGTGATTAAATGCTGAGAAAATCACACACGCGCCTCCAGTTATTGGCACTGGTCGTGATGTGGTGTTTGGATAAACATTTGCAATAGTGCTTCATTTTCTTTGAGCTTGTCTGCTAAGATTTTCTGCTTTCAAGGATACTTCCTGAAAGAGTGGGCAAGAGCTGTTTGCTCACCGCAGAGTAAAATAGGCTCCTTAAATTTCAATAAAGAAAAGACCACACACACACACACACACACACAGACACACAGACACTAACAGTCTCACACACACAGAATCACACACTCACAGACACATACACACACAGACACAAACAAACAAACACACTCACTCACAGACACACACACACACTCACACTCACTCACTCACTCACAGACACACACCCACACACTCACTCACAGACACACACACACTTACACACACAGACACACACTTACACAGACACACACACACACACAGGCTGTATTTAGAATGGAATCCTCG
>NW_015540937.1:538826-578304 GCF_001515605.1 Sinocyclocheilus anshuiensis
ACACACACACACACACAGGCTGTATTTAGAATGGAATACTAGTGTACATCTCTATTCTATATATATACTAGTTATCTAGTCTAGTCTAGTTCTAGTTCTAGTTATTGGTTCTGAAAATGTGAATTTTTTTAAATTCATTTTTTTTGTAAGATTACTAAACTTTTGGTTTATTTATCACAGTGTTAATTGAAAATCTTAAGTGCATTGCATTGTGGGATACAATCACACTTTTCTGGTTGTATACTGCACATTTTAGGAAATGTAGCAGGTCATCTGGGTACTATTACATGTTTACAGCAAATTCACATACTCTTCACTGGAAAAAAGAAAATACTAAGGAAGGACAATTATTATTGCAGTGTGTATTTTCAAACGTTGAAGTCTTGCTAATACAGGACATTTACATCTAGAGACCATATTAACGTATTGTGTATATGCATACTTCCAAAACAGTATGCATAGTATGCCATTCTGAACATACTTGTGTTTATGAATAATTTACAGCTGTACAAATGCATTTTCGCTAAACTTGGTCTTTCTGTCCTGTTTGTAGTTCTGCCATTAATTCGGTGTCCTGGTCTCCATCGGGGGCGTACGTGGCCAGTGTTGAGAAAGGCAGCAAGGCCGTGCTCTGGTCTGACATGTGAGCTCTGTTCCTCCGCAGTGATTGGTTGAGCGCCGCCCCGCCGTGATTGGATGAAACGGACTGTAAAGACAGAAAGAAAGTGAGCCCACCCTCACGTCCCACTCTCTTGAACTACCTTTCCCACAATGCCATCTGTTCGGCTGTCTGTGTATGTGTGATCGGACAGCACTGCACACGTATTATACATATTTATATCAGCTTTCATGTACTGTCTGTCTCACACACTCAATGTGAGATGATGGAGATTACGCAAGTGACTCTCACTGTCCTACATGACTCTTACTGCTTATTTTAACACGGCTTTAAAATAGTGTGTGTTTGTGTGTTTACGGTCGGAGTTTATGCTTTGATTTGACAGATACAGGCCATTAAGGTGTGTGTGTGTGTGTGTGTGTGTGTGTGTGTGTGTGTGTGTGAGAGAGAGAGAGTGTGAGTGTGTTGGATGCAGGTCCAGTTGAACTCTATGGATGGCACTGTTCACAAAATATTTTTCCTAGAGCAGAAATCCCATATCTCCCTTTTTACAGTCTTGAATAAAACACATGTATTGAACGGGAACCCAATTCTCTTTAGAGTGAGTCTCACAAAGAAATTTATATTTTCTCCTAAAATCAATAGAAAATATTTTGCTTAAAGAAAATGGAGGCATTATGTTTTTATGATCATTTGCATTGACATTTTTTAGGTATTTAATCACATTTTACCCTCGTATTCTAATTGTATTGCCAAAAATTGTCATGAATTCTCATACGGTTATACAGTAATAATCATCCTGTCCATAAAGTGTTTTATTTATTTATTAAAATCTGCATAAATTATAGCCAGTACAACTGCCATTATTAAATAGTTATAAGAAATATATTTTATTTTATATTATTATAATTTATATATTTCTTTCCAGATGAAAGTAATTTTACACCACACCAAAATTATTTATTTTGGTTTGCAGTAATGAACATTTTGTGGGAAAAATGTGATTAAAATATAATGTCCATGTATAAAATAATAATAAATATCTAAAAAAGAAAAAGTAAAAATTCAGAAATAAATCTGAAATATAATTCTGAATTATAAAAACAGGCTTGATTTTCTTTATGCAAAACATAAGTTCTATTAGATTGCAGAACATTTTGGGTGAAAATGTGTTTGAATAAAAAAACAATGTACATGCATAAAATAATATTAACAATCTGAAAAAAAAAATTACTATATACAATTCTTAAAACAAGCATAAATTTCTTTATGCAAAATTAATTTCTTTATTTTGATTTTGGGGTGAAGTATCACTTAATTTTGTGAGATTTACCCATAAACTGTCTGTTTTTGTATGTTGATGCTCTGATTATTATCACATTCAAAAGAACATTTTTTTGGCATGCATAAGAGATTAAAAAATATTTCCCACAATTCCTTCCTATAGTTGACATGTTTATTTTAATCAGCTGATTAATAGGTGTCAGTTCGGTAGAGGAAATGATTTATAAACCATAGTTATTTCTAGACACCATATTTAATTTGACACAAATGAAAACGAGACTGTGTCACTTATTGTTTCAGCCAATCACAGCGCTCTTTGCCCTAAGCCCCTCCCCTCAGATCCCAGATGAGCATGTGCGTGTGCTGAACGGGTGTAAAATGCATGCAGTGACGCAGAATGTGTGCGGTGAGAAGTGTGTGTGTGTTTTAGTGGAGAAAGCGATTCTCTCTTTTGTTCTTTATTTTTATTTTTATTTTATTTTTATTTCATGCACACAAGCTCATATCCTGACAGCGTTTCCTCCGAGCATGACGTCTGTTTCAAATACTGTATCAAACTCTACGCAGACCCTCTCCTTGAGCTATTTTGCAAAGGAAAACAAGTGCACTTGTGATTCACCCTGTTGCCAGCAGCAGATCTGGTGAAGCTCGCACTTAAAAAAGACTGTAAAGCACCTTCATACGAGACTGAACACTATAACTGATGCATCTGGCTGGTTTTAAGACACTCGCGTCCCCTCGTGCTCAACGTGGGAGTCTGTCGAGGTGCCTAACAAGTGCACTTGGTTTCAGATGGAGGGGACTGCACACTTTATGGATGACTTGTGGGTGTGGCTTGTGTTTAGCTCCGCCCTCTCTGATGAATTTGTGGGTGGGGCTGAGAGTGGGCCGGCTTAAACGGACTGTGGGAGATAATTGTTGCTAATGTATATGAGGTCTCTGTATATGTCTGCTTAATGTTTGCACACCATAAAATGTGTGGACGATCCTTGCGTTTTTTGGTCTTTTTCTCTGGATTTTTAAAAAGGGAAAGTCGTGCATGAGTGATGGAGTTGTATTTATCTGTACAGTGTCTCTGTATGGACATCAGACAGTTTGGCTGAGGTTTCTTGGACGTCTGTGTAAATGAGATGAGAACGATAAGAGGGTCTTTTCTCTGGGTGTGTAATCCCATGAGCTGACATCAGCACTCAGACTGCTGAGATTGACAAAACGGTCTTAAATCGACCTACAACCACCTGCTGATGATCGTTCAGCTCTCGTCCTCTTTCTTTAATCACCCACAAGCATGCATTATGTAATGGATCGTTCCAATCCTGTGTTCTGATTGGTCAATCCAGTGTTCCAGTAAGAGACCAGATATTAACCTTAGTTGATATGACAACACTAGATCTACTAGTATCATCATAATAATAAAATAAAAAAAAATAATGTTCAGTAACATTCAGTCCATATGACTTAGTCTTCAGAAAACATACTGGTAAAGATGAACAAGGTTCTATTTGTTTGCATTCATTTACATTAGTTAACAAATTATGAATGAAACATACTTATTATTTTAAAGCACTTATTTAAATTTAAGAGAAAAAACTTAGTGTTTATTAATCTTAATATTGATTTTAACATTTACTAATAAAGTATTAAAAGCAAAAGTTATATTATTATTTAAATAATAATTTATTTTATTGTATTTTATTATTTACTTTTTATTTATAATTATTGTTGTAAAATTATTAAAAAAAAAGCAAATTCTATAATGAATCAAATAAAAAATAATTTTATAATTTATATTATGATTTATTCATTTTATTATTATTAAATATAAAACATAAAAAAAATTATTTGTAAAATTAATCAAATAAAAATAATTAATTTAATATTAATTTTATTTTTTTATTTTATTTAATTATATAAATTGAATGGACCTGAGCTTACATGACCTAATAATGAATTGTTGTATTTTTATTAATGTGTTTTTAGTTTATAAATTTTTTTAAACTTAATGCATTAACAAATGGGACCTTTGATTTTTTTTCTTTCCCACATATTATAATTTTTTTATAACAACAGACTGAAATCTAAGCTGTTTTTGCTGAAATTATGATATTTAGTGTGCAAAGAATTACATATTGGTTTCGTGCAAACTATATAATGACTTTTCAGAAGACTTTGAAAATAAAAAAATGAATCGTATGGCCTACTTTTATTCTTTTCTGGAGCCTGACATCCACTCGTTCACTATTTAAAACAAGCTTTGATATTCTGCTAAACACCTGCTTTCACAGAAAGTTACACTGGTTTGAGTAACATGAGGGTGAGTAAATGACCACAGAGCTGTTGTTTATGGTTGAACTAGTCTTGTAAACTAAGGTAAGGTTGGAATGCACATTGAGAACCAGCTCTATATTTGTTGATATGCTCCTAACTGACCCTTCACCTCCGAAGAAACCTCCTTCAGTCCTCAGAGCCCACATAATCTGTGTAAGGTTATTACACTAAATATGCTTTCTTGTTGCTTATTTAACGTGTGTGATATAAGAATGATATTCCTGCATGTTTAGCAGTGTCTTTATATGCATGTGATTGGATTAGTTGTGCATCTTCATTACTTCTGCAAGCCAGAGACGCTAATCTCGCTGACGGAAAAGAGCCGAATGAACGGCTAGCGGTGGGCGGAGTCACAGCTTACAAATACTGGCCCTGAAACCCAGCATCCACTCCCTCTTTAACTGAACACACAACATTAGCTGCATCTGAACACAGACGGGTGAGTTACTGCTGCACCACCACATCACAGCTCAGACGCAGATGTCAGAACAAAAAAAGAATTTTTTTTTTTTTATATATGTATATATATATAGGGATTATGGTGATAGATATTATTATTATTATTATAGTTTTTAATCAAGTTAGTCTGCAGTCAGTTTTAGACTTTTTATTAAAATAGGACATTAGACATCTAAAAACAAATATACAGTATTGTAGTAACTGTGGTCAAATATATTATTATTATTATTATTATTATTATTATTTTGAAAAAAGGTGAGTCTGCAGTCAGTGTTAGAATTTTTATTAAAATCCTATAATTAATATATAATAGGAGAAATAAATGTGTATATATAAATATAAATATGCCGTAGTAATTAGATATTATTATTATTATTATAGTTTATAATAAAGTGAGTCTGCAGCCAATGTTTGAATTAAAATGATTTAAATTGGACTTTAGACATCTTAGAAATAACAAATATATAGTAGTAATCATGAAGATTATTATTATTATTATAGCTTTTTATAAAGTGAATTTGCAGTCGGTATTAGAATTTTTATTCAAATTGTAAAATTAGACTTCATACTAATAACAAGTATTTCTAATTATAATTATTTTTATTTATTATTATTATTATTATTATTATTATAGTTTTTAATAAAGAGAAAAAGAAAAATCTTATAACAAATATACAGTAATTATGTAGCTAGACGGTAGCTAGATATTATTATTAATTTATTTATTTTTAATATGGTTTTTAATAATGTGAGTCTGCAGTCAGCATTAGAAATTGTATTAAAAGTGGACATTAGACATCTTATAAATTACTAATATATTGATGTGATTATAATAAAGTAATTATCGATAATTATTGATAATTAATATTGGAGTAATTAATATAGTAACAGGCAAGCAAACATGTTGTGTTTGTGTTGAGCTGTTACTCTAGATTAGTGTCGTGAGTCATCGGCTCAGAGCTGAAACTGCTGAGGAGTGTGTGAGATTATTTACAGATACATATTCACTACTCTTAATATTATGATTTCAATATTTAGAATATTAACTGCTGATGAGGAATATGAATACACACAGCCTTCCTGCAGGGAAAACAAGAACTGCTCAGATGCATATTTTGAATACAATGAAAGTCACTTTGGATAAAAGTATCTGCCAAATGCAGAAATGTAGGAAGTATTTTTTGATCATCATTGTTTCTGTTCCTGCTTTAGCAGACAGAATGAGTCCCAAACACGTCATCTACAAGAAACTCTCCAGAGACAAGTCTGTGAGTCTCTGTCCATCTTTCGTTTCGTTGTGTCCTTCAGTTCTGTTTTGTGTAATTATATGTCTGTGTTGTGGACGTGCCATAGGTTTAGTGTTAGTCACCAGTGATTGGTTAACGGTGTGTGATGTCACAGGTGGGCGTTTACATGGGGAAGCGGGATTTCGTGGATCACTGTGAGTTTGTTGATCCTGTCGGTGAGTTAAGCAGCCAATCACAGCTCACATGCAAATCACGGCTCTCAACGTGCGTCCACACCAGACTTTGATAGTAACAATGCAAACTGTGACTATATGGGCAGCAGGATATGATGTCATGCTTATTTTTATTTTGTTTTTTTAAAAAGGCAGAAGTTCCAACTTCTGTTGTGCCAGCCGAACCCCAATGTCCAACTTAATATTTCAATAATTTAACAACAAATTTGCCTATTTGTGGTTCTCTGGTGTCTTTTAATGGTCACGTGACATGTAGGTAAACAAATATTTTTAGTACGGGTTTTATTGTAATTTTATATATATATATATATATACATTTTATTTTTTACAATCAATTATTAGCTTTTCATTAACTCATAAACCCCCAGTTTGGAAAAACATGTTTTAAGAAATGTGACTCTGGAGCACAAAACCAGTCATAAGGGTTAATAAATAATCTTTCCATTGATGTATGGTTTGTTAGGATCGGACAATATTTGGCCGAGATACAACTATTTGAAAATCTGGAATCTGAGGGTGCAAAAAAATCTAAATATTGAGAAAATCATCTTTAAAGTTGTCCAAATGAAGTTCTTAGCAATGCATATTACTAATCAAAAATTAAGTTTAGATATATTTACGGTAGGAGATTTATAAAATATCTTCATGGAACATGATCTTTACTTAATATCCTAATGATTTTTGGCATAAAAGAAAAATCTATAATTTTGACCCATACAATGTATTTTTGGCTATTGCTACAAATATACCCCAGCGACTTAAGACTGCTTTTGTGCTCCAGGGTCACATATAAATAATGAAATCATCTAATCAATTCCATTTACTCCACTGCAAATCTTTGAATTATTTTAACACCGTAAAGCCTGAGATATGAAATAATTCAGGAAAATCTTTTTTTTTTTTATATGGAAGAAGTTATTGAACCTTTAGACAAATATTTTTAAAAAATCTTAAAATATGGTTTTTGTTGAGAATCATATTTGATCCATCAGGCTTTTATGGCTCATATAGTCTGATGTAGTGAGAATATAGAGGAAAAACAGTTCAATTTTATTCAGAGACTCTCAAAATGAACAAAAATATGCAATTTGCTGCAGATGCTGATATTTATATGATGAAATTCTGCTGCTTGTGATGTAAATCAGTGAGATCTTTATAACAGTTCAGCAGATACTGACATAAAATGATCTAAATATCAGTCGCCGCTCTATATCTCCAGTAATAAGATGAGATTGAAATGCTCCAAACATATAATGCAGTGATTGAGCGCTGAAGAAATAAAGGCTCCTCAGAAGATGTGAGATGTTCTGGAGGCTTGTGAAGATCATTCCTCCGCTGAGGAACAGTGAAAGTAAAGCTTCTGGAAACAAACGCTCCTCAAAAGATCCTGAGGATCAGATTTGAGACTCTAAAACATGATTGATGGAGAATCAAGTAAAGCTGAGCTGCTTCAGTCCAGTAAGTGTTCATCTGGAGATATTACTGCAGTTATTCTGACCTTTACTTGATCAAAATCAGTCAAGATTTGACAGCAGAAAGACACGTGAAGCGTTTCTACAATTACACTAAAAGAGCTTCGACTTGATACAAAACTCTAAACTCTCAATCAGACGACAGAAGACATGAGGAGATTGAGTGTGACAGGTTAAACAGTAGAGTTTGATCATGTTGATCATTTAGAGACCTTAATTTGCATCATACAGTAGACTTTATAGGGTTAAATAAATATCTGATCTACTGATAGTCTCTCTCTGGTGTGTGTCAGATGGTGTTGTGCTGATCGACCCCGAGCAGGTGAAAGGAAAGAAAGGTGAGACTCGTTCACAGACAGATGGCAGTGCGGAGCTGCTTTCACACCTGTGTCGATGAGTTGAAGTCTGTGTGTTCATCTCCTCTAGTCTATGTCATGCTGTCCTGTATGTTCCGGTACGGTTGGGATGATATGGATGTGTTGGGGATGGCGTTTCGCAGGGATATCTTCCTGAGCTCTCCACAGGTCTATCCTCCTCTGCAGGACAAGGAACGCAGCATTCATACCAAAGTACAGGAGAAGATCCTGCGCAAACTCAGAGACAACGCATACCCCTTCTTCTTTGAGGTGAGAGTCATTCAGGGTCGCTTTTATTCATGAAAACAGCACAATAATTGTGCTGACAGACGCAAACTTTTACTTTAAGTGTTGTGTTTTCTCTCAGTTTCCAGATAACCTGCCATGTTCAGTGTGTCTGCAGCCGGGGCCCACAGATGTAGGAAAGGTAAACATCATAATCATACACATTCAGTGTTCTGAGACTGTTATATTTTTTATGAATAATTTAGATATTTTTTTTATTTGAATTTTATTATTATTAATTTTTATTATTATTTTTTTAATATTATGTGTGTGTGTGTGTGTATATATATATATATATATATATATATGTATATGTGTGTGTGTTTATAATTTGTTTTTCTTTTATTAGTCATATATATTCATATTTTAATTGCTTTTTCTGTTTTGTTTTGTTTTTTCTTTTATTAGTCGCTTAGCATTTATATGTTTGTGTTTATACACACACACGCACACATTTTATGTATGTATACTGTATGTATTTAAAAAAAATGTTCAGTTTAAGTTTATTTAAAGTAACGGGAGTTTTTTCATGCTTTTAGTTTTAGTTAACTATAATAACCATGGTTTGAAATGTATTTGTGTGATTAATTGGAGCAAAAGTGTTTGTGTTTGTGCAGCGTTGTGCAGTGGAGTTTGAGGTGAAGGCCTTCTGTGCAGAAAATCAAGATGAAAAAGCCCAAAAGAGGTAAGAAAAGTCACAACCGAGCAGTATTCATTATCAGACCAACATAAGACCCCCTAAAAGATCGAAACCAGACCAGTACAAGACACCTTGAGGCCCGGAACAGGTCCTTGCAAAATGAAAACTCTGTGGCCCGGCCCTGCATCTTGAAAAGTTTTGCCAAAATATCCTTATATTACCTCATTTGAAGATGATGAATTCAAAAGTATCAATAAAAACTTTCCATTGCGTAGTTTTTTCCCAAAATAAGAATGAAAATTTTTCTGATTTTTTGCATGTACGTATGTATAATTATATGTGTCAGTTCTAATGCACTCTTCAAAATAACAAAAGCAGTCAGTTTTAAAGAAAAAGAAGTATTTAAAATTTATCGTTTAACTTATATGGAGTGGAGTGGAAAATATGGAGTGAAATGTTTTTTTTCAAATACTCAATTTAAAGACAAAAACCTTTTTTTCACAAAACCTATAGTTATCTGTGTCTGTTTGGATGCAGCAAAACACTCACAGATGCAGCAGAAAACATCTGGCTCATGTTTGCATTTGCGTCTTTCCCCGGCCATAATTCTAACCTTGAATTCAGGATTAGGCATAAAATAATGTCACACATGTGAAAAAGGGCTGAGAATTGAACAAATAGTTGTAATCTGGCTCAGGGGAAGTTTTTTTTGCTGTTTAAAGGAAAATACTAGACTTCTTCACCTTATAAATGGTTGGCGTAAGCCAAAATGCTATGACATTAATCATATTTAAAGAGAAAGTGTGACATGCTTGCTTGAGCAAAACAGCCACTATTTTTTTTTAAATCAGTATTGCACAATTAGTAAGAAACAAGCATTGGATTTCATGCAGCAAATATGATGCAGGGCGGTGTAATCTCTTTATAGAAATATATAAGTGTGTCTAACTTCATCTGCATGCATACAGTTGTACACTCATGTAATGCAATATTTACTATATAGCAAATCTCAACTGCTTGATTGTTTAAATTGTCGCAAAATGTAAACACTAATATCGCCCAGCTCTAATCTGCTAAATGCAACTCTAAAGCATGAAGATATTAGGATATAATAAGCATTCTGTAAAGACCCAGAGCGTGTTCATGTGGTCTTGAGGGTCCTGAGACGGAAATCCCAGGATGTAGACTCCAGCTGTTTGCACGATGCGCTCTGTATACCCATCTCTGCCTTTCTGCAGGAGCTCGTTCCGGTTGGCCATCAGAAAGATCCAGTACGCTCTAGATAAAGGAGGCGCAGCTCCATCGGCCGAAACCACCTGTGAGTTCATCATGTCTGATAAACCGCTGCACATGCGGGTCAGTCTGGAGAAAGAGGTGAGACGTCCTGCATCATATCCAGAGACTCTTTTGACTTTTCGGCCTCTTTTTTTATCTTTTTGACACAAGACATATTCAAACATATTGGTTAATCCTTAACTGAACATAAGTAAATCTGCTGAAATCTGAGATTGTTGGTCTTTCAGACGTATTACCATGGAGAGGAGATCAACATCAGCGTGGACATCGACAACAGCTCCAACAGGAACGTGAAGGACTTGGCAGTCTCAGGTACGTAAACACTTTTCACTGTAAAACTGATAGGAAAGTGTGTTTTCGGTGTGTTTCTGAGTGTTTTCTTTTTCTCTGTGACAGTGGAGCAGGTCACTAATGTGGTGCTTTACTCTAACGACAAGTACGTCAAAACTGTGGCCTATGAGGAAACCACGCGAGTACAAACACACACCATTATTATACTTAGAGGCGGAGTCTGTGATGTCACATTGATGTCACATGCTCTTATGACATAATAAATGAGCTCATGTTGAATCCATAGTGTAAGCAAAAACATCAAGTAAATAAGATTTTTAAAAATATATTCAATTTATTTGAAATTGTAATAACAAAAAAATATTTCTGTTTCAAATAAATGCTGTTCTTTTGAACTTTCTATTCATCAAAGAATCCTGAAAAATTAAATGTATCACAGTTTCCACAGAAATATTGTGCAGCACAACTGTTTTCAACTGATAATAATCAGAAATGTTTCTTGAGCAGCAAATCAGCATATTAGAATGATTTCTGAAGATCATGTGACACTGAAGACTGGAGTAATGATGCTGAAAATTCAGCTTTGATCACAGAAATAAATTACAGTTTAATACATATTCACATAGAAAATAGTTATTTGCCAATGAAATAGAAAATAGTTATTTGAAATTGTAATAATGTTTCACAATATTACAGTTTTTCTTGGTCAAATAAATGATGAACATAGGAGATTTCTTTCAAAAACATTAAAAAAATTCTTACTGACCCCAAAAGGTAGTGTATATCACCATACTTACCATATTATATATCACCATACATCATTAATATTACCCTGTGTAATATTACCCTGGCATTTAATTACCAAAAAAAGGGTCAACCTTGCTGCGATAGGATTTCTAATAGCGTTTCTGAGGGAGTGACTGTAAATCTGACGTCTTTCTTTACTGTAACTGCTGTAATCCATCTCTCCGCATTTTCTTCCTCTTCTGGAAAGTCGTGGGAACGCTTTTTCACTGTTAGAGGACATGGGAAAGCAAAAATGATATTAGATAATCTCTCGTGTACCTCTATAGAAGTTTACCCTACTATAGTTTACTTGGATTTGAAAAGGTTTCATTTGATTTGTCGCAATGCATTCTGGGATTTGAAGATTACACACTACTTAAGATTCTGGTTGAAATGAGGTATATTATAATAATTCTGCATTATTCTGATTTCTCAGATAGGAATATTTTGAAGTTTTTATGTTGTGAAGCGCATATCTGATGCCTTAAAGTGCACACTAGGTTCAAATGTAACATTTAGGGAGTCTCAGCTTTATGATGTCACTATCAGAATGTTACATATGTATCATTTGTGTTCTGATTCTGATGTCACAGGGACACTGTGCCGTCTGGTACGAGTCTGAAGAAGGTTTACACACTCTGTCCTCTACTGGACAATAACCGTGAGAGACTGGGACTCGCTCTGGATGGAAAACTAAAGAATGAGGACACTAACCTGGCCTCCTCCAGCATGTGAGTGCGGATCATTCAGCACTGTCACAAAATAATGATTTTTCAAAGTTGTATATAAAAATAAAAATAAAAATCAGTATGTTTACAAGATAAAAACTATTTTACATTTCTTTACATTTTCTCTACTGTTTCTTTAAACAATTTTGACTCAGAAATTGCAACAAAGTAAATCCTACACATTTTTTCAGTGTTCATGGATAATTTGATAAAACCATAAATGTTTTTGTCTTAAAGAAATAGTACACCCAAAATGAAAATTTGCTTTGAATGTTCTCACCCTCAGGTAGTTTAAGATTAGGATGAGTTTGTTTCTTCATCAGATTTGGAGAAATGTAGCATTGCATCAGTGTCTCAGCAATGGATGCTCTGCAGTGAATGGGTGCCGTCAGAATGAGAGTCCAAACAGCTGATAAAAACATCACAATAATCCACAAGTAATCCACAGCACTCCAGTCCATCAGTTAACATCTGGAGAAGACAAAAGCTGAAACACATCCATCATTAAGATGTTTTTAACTTCAAACCGTTGCTTCCGGCTAAAACATGAGTTCATAATCCATAATAACGCTTCTTCCAGTGAAAAAGCCCATCTCCTGTTGTCTCTCACACCAAAATCCTCCCACATATTTGTTTAGAGCTGTTTTGGACTGTTTAAACGGTGCTTGATCTGTGCAGATTTCTCTCCTGATTCAGACCAGACCACTTTTTCACTGGAGGAAGCGTTATTATGGATTATGGACTCATATTTTAGCAACGGTTTAAAGTTAAAAGCGTCTTAATGCTGGATTTGTTTCAGCTTTTGTCTTCTCCAGATGTGAACTGATGGACTGGAGTGCTGTGGATTACTTGTGGATTATTGTGATGTTTTTATCAGCTGTTTGGACTCTCATTCTGACGGCACCCATTCACTGCAGAGCATCCATTGATGAGACGCTGATGCAATGCTACATTCCTACAAATCTGATGAAGGAACAAACTCATCCTAATCTTTGACGGCCTGAGGGTGAGGACATTTTTAGGAAATTTTCATTTTTGGCTGAACTGTTCTATAATATTCTCTGCAGTGTAAAGGACGAAGTTCTGAAGGAGATTCTGGGCATGTTGGTGGCCTATAGGGTGGTGGTGAAAAGTAATGCAGCCGGGTGAGTGAACATGAGCTGTTTTGAGTTTAGGTTCATACATTTGCGAGCCAAACTAATTGGTTGAGGAAAGGCTTTGCTGAGTGTTCAGATGCTAATGGCTTCATTTCCGCTTTCTTATAGCATCGTTGGATCCAGGTGAGTTTTGAATCCAGTAAAGTTGTCTTGACTTTGTGAGTATGTACGTTTGTAAGATGTAATTGTGTGTGTTTCAGTGAAGTTGCCGTGGAGGTTCCCTTCAAACTCATGCATCCCAAACCTGATCCTGGTGAGCTGATCACATTGCCAAACATGATTTTACATTCATTTTCATCACAGAACATGAGTTCAAATCATACCTCAGTTTCTAAAATAATTTAAATTAAATGCGCACACAGTAATACTACAGTACATGGAGCAAATCTCACTCACATACATTATGTGATCAGTAATAAATAACCAGACATTCATCCACCTAAACTCATATTAACATACACAGGAAAAAATGTAAGTGCTCATATTAACTTCCAATATATGTGGCAATGTTACTTAGTATCATTATTAGTATTTTTAATTCGTTTTTCTTTTTATATTTGCTGTTTTCATTTTAATTTAAACATTTTTGTAATTTTGTTGTGTTTTTGCAATTTTTGTAATTTTTGTTTATAAATATGTCTATGTAGATTTTAATTTTTATTTCAGTTTTAGTTATTTTAGTGCATCAAGTTAAAACTTAATGAAAATGTGAAAAGCTGCTTTTGCAACTAGCTGAAATCAAATTAATTTAAGTTTTTTTAATGGTTTTATTTTAGTTAATGATAATAACCCTGATAAGTGCATTACTGTAAGCATGATTATTGTTTTTACAACCTAATGAGTCAAATTATCTTCTGAGGTCATGTAATTGTGAATTTGAATGGGATTTAAAAGACAGTTAATATTAAATAATATTATCCATTTATATGCACTGACACTATCGGATAAGAACAAAAATTTAACTGAATTTAAGCTGCTTTAGAGCTGAAATGTAATTTGTTTAATAAATGATGAATTTTACAACATTAACGCTGTAATTTTCCTGCTTTGAAGCAATCAGTATTGTATAAAGCACTACAGAAATAAATGTGACTTGACTTGATCTGATAATAACTGAATGTTATCTACTTTCTTTTTTCTCCCTGTTCTCCTCGTCCTAAAGAGAGGTAAGAAACCGTTATAATTTTCCACTGTGATTGTCCATTATCTGGGTGTATATTCTGTGGGGTTCATGTGATCTTATGCTATATCTGTAATATAATACCCTCCATATAGAGTCCTCGTGACTCTGATTCCACGTGTTCAGTGCACAATGTGTGGTGTTCACTTCCCTGTGTTTAATCTGCAACATCGCGCACACTCTTGAGATGATAAACGATCCGCGCTGGCTCTGGGAAGGGAAAGTTGATCGCCGATATCGGTGTCCCATCTAAATGCGATCGGTCTCTTGTGTGGAGCCCCAGTTTAGCGTCGTTCTTTCAGTAAATCTGTTGTTAGTATTCAATAGAAACTGTACTCTGACATCAGAACAGGGGTGTGTGTCGTTGACATAAAACACCTTTGTCCCTGTTTTCTGATTTACTGTTCCTCTTCATCTTCACATCTGCGATTCTATCGGCGTTGATTGAGTTTCTTGTCTCTGTGTGTTTAGTGAAGACACAACTGACCTGGTGTTCGAGGAGTTTAAACGCTCCTATCTGAAAGGAGTCATCGGCGACGATGACGAATCTCCGGCTGAGCCTTGAGAGCCTTCTCCATGGAAAGTGCTCACAGACGACACGTATAAGTGTTTTGTGTAGGCAGACTTGTGCGTTTAAAGATTCGTAAGCATTTATGGATGCATCTTAAAGGGTTAGTACACCCAAAAATGAAAATTAGCTCATAAATTACTCACCCTCAAGTCATCCTAGGAGAAGGCCTTTGTTTACCCCCCGGAGCCGTGTGAGACACTTTTTATTTTTTATGGATGGGCACTTTTTATTTAACTGCTTTTGGACTGATGCACTGCAACACCCGCTGAGTGCCATGAAACAGCTTGAAAGATCAAAGACAATTTTTAATATAACTCCGACTGGATTCGTCTGAAAGAAGAAAGTCATATACACCTAGGATGACTTGAGGGTGAGTAATTTATGGGCTAATTTTCATTTTTGGATGAACTAACCCTTTAAGGTTTGGTAGATGTGATGTGCCCTAATGCAAGAATATTTTTTAAGCCTGGTGAGAAAAAAACAATTGGCCAAATTACCATTTATCCTGCAGTCTCTATATATTCATTGCAAATAATTATGGATATTGTAGATAAATTAATCATGGCCGCTAAATATTTGCATTTTGACATGTAAGAACCAAAAAAAAGTCCCCCTAAAACTTCTGATAACATTATTCCAATTTAGATTAAAAGACTTCTTAGAATACTGAAATTATAACTCTAGAGCTTTCAGTAAGGATAAACTGATATATAGTACATTTTATTTGTCACAAATGGATGTATTGCACAGTAAATTAGTTGCAGTGTACATTTTTAAAGATGCAAATTCTGTTGTTCTGTTGTTATTTGCTCTTTAAATGCTTTGAGCTTTAATTAAACTATTTGTGACCGTAAAACAGCTGTGTTTACATGATCTCTGTACCAAAGGACTGGTCATTTTCAATCATTTTCAATCATCAAAGACCTGTAGCATATAACGTGGTAAAGTCTTGTAAAATTAGTGTATTTAACCAAAGACTCTCATGGCCTGGTGGAACACGACCCTACATTTAACATATGGCAGCAGAGATAAACTCAAACCTGTTTACCTTTAATGATCTGTGTTTCAGTTGAGCAGCATTTCTTGTTGCATTAACAATAATAAATCTATTTCAATGCTTATTTGAGTGTTGTGTTGTCTATATACTATTATAGTTTTCATTCATATTTTGAATTGGTTTTCATTTATATATATATATATATATATATATATATTAGTAATTATAGGATTTCAACTTATTACAACAAACCTTCAACAAGTTTTTGTCAGTTAGTTGCCAAGTATTTTTCATATTTTATTTTATTCAAAATTATATTATTCAAATAATTTACAGTATTCAAAATTAGTCACTTAAAAGATGTTAAGTTAGAATGCTGCCTAAGTAGACACTAGAAGCAAGCCAGCTCACTAGGTTTTGGAACAGAGCTGTTGTATTTTAAAATTGCCGAATTAAATATTCAATTAATGTTCAAACATTGGTCATTTACAAGGTTTTTTTTTTCAAGTAGTGCCTTGTGGATCTTGGTCTGATCAAAATTAGTCAGATGGAACTAGTTTGACTAGTCTAAGTGGAAAAACAACCAAAAACAAGGAGTCGGATTAGTAGTTTACAGTTTATTGGAAATATAAGGGTAATCAATACACAGAACATGAGCATGAACATGTTGTGTTATGTCATAATGTTGCAGGGTCATTGCTAAAATTCACAGCGACCAGAACAACATTTTTATGGGTGGGCGCCCTCTTTCCTGGACCCATATAGGCAACACCATAAGAGGCTTCCCAACATAATATTGTGTGTCTGAATAATCCATACTCAAAAGCCCAAAGTAAAGAAACTCTCTTTCTCTCTCTCAAACAGGTGTTTAACACTTCAATTGTGTAAGACAACACCTCTCTTTATTGTACCTCTCAAATACTTCTCTCCACTCACCTATCTTGAGACACACATACATGCACCAGTCCACCCAGTTTTCCTGTTCTCATTTTCACTTTTATTCACAGTGTGTGTCCACTGAATAGCTGGAAGGATGATATAACAGCTGATTGGTGCGTTCCTGCTCAGTTTTCATTCTTTACAAACATCCGGCTGAAAACATATCTGTCAAGGGAGCAACCTCCCGACTGATCCACCTCACTGTGTATTGATGGGGGCATAATACAGCTAATCAAGTTACGAGACATGCACTGTGAATAAACACCGCACATATCCACCTGGAGAACTAAGTAATTCCAAACATGTGAACTAGAAGGCCCTGCTTTCAGCCAAAGGTTTGCTTCTACATACAAACTACATAAAGTGGACTTAAAATAGAATCTACATTTGGAATATTATAGAAACACTAGGGGTGCAGGTTGAGGTTGAGAAGTGGATCATTTTAGAGGTTTGGTTAAGAGTTTAGGGTGCGGGTCTAGAATGTAGGGTGTAGTTAAAAGTTTGGGTAAAAGTTTAGAATGTTGGGTGTAGGTTACAATTAGGGTGCAAATCCAGGGAGTTGATAAAAGATTAGGTTTAGACTGTTGGTTGTAGGTTTAGGGTGCAGTTAAAAGTTTGGGTGAAGGTTCAGAATGTTGGATGTAGGGCGTAACAGTTTAGGGTGCAGGTCCAGGCAGTCATTTAAAGTTTAGCTTTAGAATGTTGGGTGTAGGTTAACAGATTAGGGTACAGGTCTAGGGAGTAGATAAAGTTTAGGTATAGAATGTTAGATGTAGGTCTAGGGTGTAGTTAAAAGTTTGGTTAAAGGTACATAATTCTGGGTGTAGGTCTAGGGAATAGGTGAAGTTTAGGTTTAGAAGATTGGGTGTAGGTTAAGAGTTTGGCTTACAATTGTAGAATTCAGGGTGTAGACTACGAGTTTAGGGTCTAAGGCCAGGGGTCTCCAACCCTGCTCTTGGAGAGCTACCTTCCTGCAGTCTTCAGTTCCAACCCTGCTTCAACACACCTTTCTGTTACTTTCACGTAATCCTGAGCACCTTGATTAGCTGTTGTGTTTGATTAGGGTTGGAGCTAAAATCTGCGTGATGGTAGCCCTCCAGCAGCGTGATTGGCTGCCCCTTGTCTGGGCTGTAGGTAGTGGTTTAGAACGTAGGGGTTGGTTAAAGCTCAAAGTATACTTCACTTTTTACGCGTACGCGAGGGACAGCGTACAGTGTGCGTGACGTGAATTTCGTCACCAGAATAGTACGCGCACCACACGATATTTGTAAGGTCGCACATGAGCATTGAATTATTTTTGTAGTAATCAGATGTTCCACAAGGTGGCAAAACTGTCCCGGGCCGTTGTTTCACGGTAGAAAACGAAACTAAAAAGACGAACAACAACAGATGGCTGCATTGACAAGCGTTTGTGAGCGAGAGGGTATGTGATAGCTCACCTTTTGTTTAAAATAGTTTTGTTAAAAATTTGTTATCGGCCATACTTTATGGGGAAAAATAGAGCAGACCCTAGACATGGATGAAGCTTGACTGTCCGCGTTCGCGAACAACATCAAATAGTGTATACTTTGAAAGGCTACACGTTCGACTGTACGCATACGCTAGCGTACGCTTAAAACGAAGTATACTTGGGGCTTAAGGGTTTAAGGTGTAGGGGAAGTGGGTAAGGTATATATGGGGGTCTCTGAAGTTCCCCAGGGATACTTATCGGCATCTGTCGGTGGAATTTTTTCAGTGTTTAAAGTGCCTCCATTGATATCTCTTCCAAACATGTCATCACATCTGTCTGGGTACAACAAAAACCCGCTGAATGTGCTGCTGGCCTCGGAGCCGGTGTACATGCCATTAGTGGTGACATCTTTCACCTGTACCCACACCCAGTCACCCTGGCTCAGACTCAGCACCACCTGCTGAGAGGCGGTGTTCATTTCCACTGGCGTAGTTGTCCTCACCACGGCCTCAAAGTTGTGGAAGAGTCCGACCTTTAGCGCACGGGTGGCCACTTGCAGATGGTAGCTAAACACGTAGGTTCCGTTAACTGGGGCAGTGTAGACGCCATTATCAGGGTTGTAGTTCTGGTTTAAGTTGTAGATGACACGTTTGAAAGGCACTGGGCGGCTTGGTTGAGGTAAGGAGGTGAGTAAAGCGGCGGAGAAAGTAGATTGCACAGTGGGTGAGCAAGGTCCGGGCATACCAGTCATTCCCATATCTCCCTGATCACCCTTAGGTCCTGTGGCTCCAGTTGTACCCTGCTCCCCTGTCGGACCCAAGTTTCCCTTCTCACCCTTTTCACCTGTTTGACCCTGGGCTCCTTGAGCCCCATCCTTACAATTGCACAGGCCCTGTGGACCTTGGTCACCCTTCCCCCCTGGTACACCTGGAAGGCCACGCTCCCCCACCACACCCGGATCACCCTTCATCCCTTTGGGACCAAGGTCTCCATTCAACCCAGGTAACCCCCGTGCACCTGCAGGGCCAGGAAGACCCGGTTCACCTGCCTGCCCAGGTATGGGCTCACAAGTTTCTGGGCACTGACCATCATCTCCCTTTGGACCCTGTTCTCCCGTAGGACCTTCCAGACCAGGTTCACCCTTCTCACCTGGGAAGCACATATACAAAAATGGTCACCAAGGCCCATAATAGGCATTGTGTGTATGTAAATGGTAATACATTAGCGAAGATTCACTGACCTTTGAATCCCCTGCCTCCCTTTGGCCCTGAAACTCCAGGGTAACCAAGGTCACCCTTATCTCCTGCGTCACCTTTCTCACCTGTGGGTGTGTGAATTACATTACTACCACAGTAAACTCAATCGATTTAAACACCAGTTTTAGAGAATAACATACTGACCATGGTCTCTGTGATCTACTTAAAGGGATAGTTAATCCAAAAAATGAAAATTCTGTCATCACCCTCAAGTTGTTCCAAACCTGTATGGGATTATATATTTTGAAGAATGTTGGTAACCAAACAGATTCTGGCAGCCACTGACTTCCATAGTGTTTTTTTCCAGTACTATTGAAGTCAGTGGCTACCAGCAACTGTTTGGTTACCAACATTCTTCAAAATATCTTTTCTTGTGTTTAACAGAAGAAAGAAACTTGAGAGTGAGTAAATGATGACAGAATTTTCATTTTCGGGTGAACTGTCCCTTTAAGTTTACAATGCTTTTGGGAAATACATCCAAAGCAAGTAGTTTTTCCACTATAAGCAGGAAACTTCACACAAGGAGCTTGTACCATGGGAAGCTACACTTTCAAACTAGTTTTCCCAACACTGATTCACACACATTCATAGTGAAGTAAAATGCATAGTACGAGACTTGTTGTTGAGTCTCACCCTTTATGCCAGGACGTCCTGTGAATCCTGGACGGCCGGGAAGCCCACTGAGACCTCTTGGACCTGGACTACCAGGAACTCCTGTGAGTAGCAGATGCAGTTATTAAAACGCTTGACAATAATAAACAAACAGAGTATGAGTGAGAAAATGCTGTGTGTGGAGTTTGTACCTGACAGTCCGCGGTCGCCTCTGTCTCCTTTCTGGCCTCTGTTTCCAGAGCAAGCGGAGCAGATGCAGAACCAGGGAACCTGGTCTGCTGTGGGTGGAACTGGAGCTTCCAGAATCATCTGACAATAGGATAAATCAGGCTCCGAAAATCCCGTTTGTCCCTGCGTGTCATTGGGTAGTAACCCAAACTCTGTTGCACGGGAGCCAGGCAGTAAAGCACACTGGCCGAAAAACAAACACACCAACACCCCCACGATACTCCTCATGTCCTGTAGGCAGAATTATAGAGTTAAATCTAATTACAGAGTAGCTTTAAAATATTATGTCACTGTCTCACAGCAAGAAAATCAAGAATGTTTAATTTCAATGCGTTGCTTGATAGGTACAAGGATGTTCTGGGTGGTTGCTAGCTGCATTGTTGTTTTAAATTAAAGATTATCGGAGTACATTCAACAAGAGAATGCTTTTTCAGACTTTCTACATCAAAATTCCATGTTTCTTCATATGTGACTCTGGACCACAAAACCAGTCATAAGGGTAAATTTTTCGAAATTGAGATGTATACATCATATGAAAGCTGAATAAATAAGCTTTACATTGATGTATTGTTTGTTAGGATTGGACAATATTTGGCTGAGATACAACTATTTGAAAATCTGGAATCTGAGGGTGCAAAAAAATCAAAATATTGAGAAAATCATCTTTAAAGTTGTCCAAATTAAGTTCTTAGCAATGCATATTACTAATCAAAAACTGCGTTTTAATATATTTACGGTATATTTACGGTAGGAAATTTACAAAATATCTTCATGGAACATGATCTTTACTTAATGTCCTAATGATTTTTGGCATAAAGGAAAAACGAATAATTTTGATCCATACAATGTATTGTTGGCTATTGCTACAAATATACCCCAGCGACTTAAGACTGCTTTTGTGCTCCAGGGTCACAAATATTTGTGAAATTTAGCAACTAGCAATTTCCAATAAAGCATAATATAGGAAATTTAATAGTATGCAAATACTAAGCTACAACACTAAATATTTAATACTATTTAGCATTGTTTTTGTTTTTATTCTGTATGTCATTTTCGTCAATTAATGGCAATTAGATAAGCCGGACGGACAGATTGATCACCCACCATGTTCCAGCGATACAGCATCTTGCTCTTCCTTAGTCCAGGTCAAGTGTGTGAAAAAATCTCTGATGTCCTGACGACCTACACTTATATACCTGCACCTGCGTGAGTGTGTTTGTGTGTATTTGACCGCTGGGAGTTGGACTTTTTTTCTCTCTCCATTCTCTGCGACCTCATTAGGCCCAAAATATCACGAGTAATAATACAGTAGAGAGAAAACTGCCTTTGTGTGAGTGACACAGCAGTGTGAGAGCAGGCGCGGCTCCATCAGGACTGTAACAGGAGAGAGCTGATGCGTCTCTGGAGATGATTTATAATACAGGGAAGCATGGGAACACGGCAGGCCTCTGACCCGATCCAGGTCAGATCTCTCACTCACACAAACACAGAGGATTCTCTTTCTGTAAGAACCAGTCAACAGAATATATGTAACAAGTAATACCTAGAATATCTGATCACAGATCTGTGAAGAGTATCCCATAATGCAGCAGTACATTTGTTGTTTTAATCTTTTATTTTGACAGCTGTAGCGCCACACTGAATTTATTGAAGAGTGATAGCTGTGCTATTTATTTCATACAGGGTAGCACTTTAAAATAAGGTCTCATTTGTTAATGCATTAACTAACATGAACTAACGATGGACAATATATTTTTACAGAATTTATTCATCTTTGTTAATGTTAGGTAATAAAAATGTTACTGTTCATGTTAGTTCACACCACATTAACTAATGTTAACAGATACAACTTTAAGTTTTAATCATGTATTAGGAAGTTTTGAACTTAGCATTTATTAATCTTAGTTAATATTATGTAAATATTGTTCGGGTTAACTACTATAGTTAATATTAGCAATTGAAACCTTATTGTAAAGTGTTACCTCATACAGTTCTGACTGTCATTTCCTCCCAGATTATTATACAGAAACTATAAGTTTGCATATTTTGTATACTTATCAACTATAAGTTGTTTGTTGACACACTGTGGCTTATAAAATATTCACTGTTTGTTTGAGCATTTGACAATTTTGTTGATTAGGTGGTTATGTCATACGTGTGTGTGTGTGTGTGTGTGTGTGTGTGTGACCCAGGGATATTACCCAGGGCTTTGCCGGATGAGGCTGCGGATATTGAGAGACAGATTGGTGTGTTTTTGATTGTGGCGTTTATTTTTCATTATTTTGCATTTTAACATTTTTGTTGTGTATGTTGATACTAAAGTTGTGGGTCTCTTTAAAGATAATTCTGGATCTTCAACATACCGTCCACCTCCCCGGACTAAAGAGATCCTTATAAATGACCAGGTGGTCAAGCTTAAATACTGTTTCTCATGCAAGATGTTCCGTCCGCCCCGGACATCCCACTGCAGCCTGTGTGACAACTGTGTCGGTAAGCACTGGAGCTTTAAAAAGATAGTTCACCCAGAAATTTAAATTTTGACAATTTACTCATCCTCATGTCATTCCAAATGGACTTTTATTCTTCTGTGGAACATAAAAGAAGATATTTTAAGAAATGTGTTGTTGTTGTTTTTTGTTGTCCATGCAAATGAAGTCAATGGTATAATAATGGGTTGGTTATCATCATTCTTCAGAGTGTGTGTGTGTGTGTGTGTGTGTTTTACAGAATAGCTTTTAAAAGGCCAAAAAATAACTCTCATCCCTTTCTGTTATCCATATGTGCATCATGTGAACATTATGAAAAGTTGGTTTTTCCCAGTGCAATCTTAACTTCCATTGTAAAGGCTTTAATGCAAAGGCGATTTAAGTTTATTTTTACCAACTGTGGGGCAACTGTATTCCTTTATTCCTTTAGATTGTGTTCACAAACTGGGTACAACTTTTTTTTATTGTGGGTCAAATTGACCCTCATTGGTTTCCATGCATTTTGCCAAAAAATGACACTATGAAAAATACTAAAGATTAATGTAAAAACAGGAAACCTCTATTGTAGCTTGTCACAAAATACAAGAGGAATTTAATAATTTATTAATTATTTTTATTGTGTTATTTCTATTGTGTTAGGAGCCAATTCGACCCACATATTTTTGTTCAAAATTAGCTGCACATACACAGAATTAAAGAATGAGTAGTCATGACCACTTGTAATGACTTTTTACACACTGAGGTGCAAGAAAGTATCTTTGTATTAGTGTAAGCAGTATTTATTGCTATTTGCACTACCTCTGCCTTTTTATGTCTCTTTCTCAAATCCCTGTGAGGCTAAATGGGTTTCTCACACTTCTTTTCAGTAACTGTGATCCAAACTAACAACGGACAGATGTTTTTGACTGTGAAACTCAACTAAGTAAAAAACAAGGATTTAAGATAAAGATGTCTGAATTTCGAGGAAACTTTCAGTCTTTAATCACATAAGTCATGTTTTCCATATTTTAGGGTTTGACAAGTTACAGCAAAGGTTTTCTGTTTTTGTTTTTTTTTGCCCGACACTTTAGTGTGCTGATTTTTGGCAAAATGCATTGAAAACAATAGGGGACCCCACAAAGTACAACATTTGTATAGCCTTTTCAAAACACATCTATGCGTCGAAACTTTGCATGCACATTCATGACCCTAAGTAAGAAATATCCACCAAATTTCAAGAAGAAATAAATAGTTTAAGCAGTTTGAAAATCGAGTTATTGGTCAAACTGACCCCAACACAACAGGGGTCAAATACTCTTTAAACTCACGTATTAAATATCTATGCCAAAAGATGTATTTGTGTACATTTATACATTTTGCAGAAGTTTTTATCGAAAGCAACTTACAAATATAATATCTGCAGAACGCAATGCTTGGTTTAAAGTATAGAGTTGATCAGTATAGCAGCAGAAACAGAAGTGAAATGCAGAAAAGAGAACAAGTGCATTTGTTTATGGTTGTGGATGAGTTCAGTGCTTGCAAAAGAGGTGTGTCTTCAGCTCTTCCTTGACGACATTAGAACAATGGAAATCAATGGGAATTCCCCAATTAATTAGCTTGGGAAATATGCATCCTTTGTGCCTGATCTGAATCCGATTCACATGCTGTTTTTGAAGTTGTTGCATAATTGAAACTGAACTGAATTGAGCTGAATAATGACACTATTGTCTTCTGAAATTGAATTTGTTTCATAATTGACAAATTTGTGACTGAATTGAGATGAATCAACATTGAACTGAATAATGACACTGAAAAAAAAAAGGTGGTGTTGAAACAATTCCTAGTAACATTTACAAATAATTACAAAGAAATGGCAAGTAATAGTGAATGAATGAAGACTGAAATGGTATTTTCCTTGTAAAAAGTACTCTGTTTTTATTTACCCTTTTTTTTTTACAGTGTATACTGCTTCACAGCATCATACAGCATTTAATAGTCATTTAAAAATTGATTAATTTAGCAACATTACCGCTGTAATTTTCCTGTTTATTACTGTGAAGCTTCACTTGGCTTGACTCTAATTTCCAGACAATAATGGATATAAAAAGGTGTTTATGTAACAAATAACACACATAACGTGTGGTGAAACACACACATACACATTATGCAGGATCAGATCCCATCATGTAAAAGAGTGGATTACTGTAAAAGGTGTGTGTTTGTGCATATTTGTGAAAGAGAATTATTGAGTGTTACTGAAGGAGACACAGTGTTGTTTGGAAAGAATGTGGTATTATGTCAAGGGGATGCATCCTAATGAGAGCTAGTGTGCGTTACTGAGGAAGTATGCATTGGCAAGATGTGAAACACAGATGTGAAACTGGACACACAAACACAAACAAAGCCTTGACCGCTTCTTCACAGCACCGCCCAGCTCCTGACCCTGTTTCTGCTGTCCTGCGCTTCTTTACACGGTCGCTCTGTGTTTGTTGTCTTTATGAGGAATTCGTATGTGCTGCGTAACCCCCCCAAAACCCATCAGGATCAAGTCTACAGTTACACACTCAGCAATCATTGCTGTATTGATTACATTAGGGTGTATATTTACAGGAAACACGCACTCTCGCTATTAAATTCTAGACTGTTCCATAACCTCAGGTTCAGCATTTTGCTTCAGGCTGTTGTGATCGTTATTGTGCTTTTAACGTCCACGGCTTTTTCTCAAAACATCCATCAATCTCCTGAAGAAACAGCTGAAGCTGACTCTATGGATGTATGACATCAAGTAAAATTGTGCATGATTTAAAAAATGCTGATATCCAAAACTACATAAAGTGATATAAAAAAAAAAAGACGAGGCACACTTCCTTGTAAAGTTCGCATCCTGAAAAGATGTCGGATTTTTTAATCCATTATTCGACAGGGTTGTTCTTAAATGTAGCACTGATTTCAATGGATCCTCTGCAGTGAATGGGTGCCGTCAGATGCTTGATCTCTGCATATTTCTCTCCTGATTCAGACAAGAAGACTTTTTCACAGGCGTGATTTGCTTCATTTTTGCTTTTAATCAGCTGTGTTTTGTGAATATTTAGTTGGTGTATGAAGGCAGTTTGAACTATGTTCCATAAATGTTTCATAAACACAAAGTGGCTTTTATTTCAAACACTTTATCTATTGTTTTAACATGTAAAATGGTACACACTTCTGTTTAATTGAAGGTATGCTTATGGTATCTTCTTTAAAATATATTATACTTAGCTTTTTGTAATGCAATCCCAGTTTACAAATATAAGTTGTAATGTTCCCATTCATTCATGAAAACATTATTTCTGAATGTTCTCTAAACGTTTAAAAAATGTCCAATTTTTTAAATGTTTTAAAAACTGTTTTTTTTTTTCTTGGTTGCATGAACGTTAAGGAAATATTCAATTTTATTGTTTTGTAAACATTATGGGAACGTTACTTTTGAATGTTCTCTGAACGTTCTGAAACTAGTAACATTTTAAAACGTGCACGAATGACGTATGAATCAAATTGATGTGCTCATGTTTTAAGAAGAGATAACATTCCATTAACGTTAGAAGAGCATTTGTTCATAACTTTCAGAATTAACTTTTTTTTCAACGTTTGCTGGATGACAAGGTTACTTTGGAAATGTAACAGGTTACAGATTACAAGTTACCCTATTTAAAATGTAATAAGCAGTGTAACGATTTCAGTTACAGTAATGTAACTGATTACTGATTACAGTGCTCAACACTGATTACTGTCAGACTTTCAAAATCTTCACTTGAATTAAGATTATAACAATACAATTTTAAAGCACAGCCACCACAAAATCAGACTTTAGCAGCTCTTTTTACTTTGAGGTCATTATGAGGTTAAATACAGATTTAAAATCATAAGTTAGTTTAATAGTTATGATACTGTTTTTGAAATCAAATCTTTGCATAGCCATGAGAGGAAACACTGGCATCTAACAAAGCCTTGGGAAATAAAATCAGTTAATTAAAAAAATAAATAAAAATAAAGCATACACAAACCCAAATAGTAAATAAAACGTTATCAAATAAGCATGTGTCATATTTTGTGTCGTCAACTCCTGAAACATTGGTGTCTCATATTTTAGAGCAGTCAATGCAATTTGGGAAAGAAATCAATCAAATCTGTGTGTGTGTGTGAAAATATTCAGATGTAACCCCCTTTGTAATTGTTAACATTTTCATAAGTAGCTGTTATTTAATTACACATTACACACAACAGATTACAGTTAATTAAATTACGTAATTCCATGTAACTAGTTACTCCCCAATGCTGCCTGTGCGTCCAAATCAGTGTTCATTTCGTTGATTGTGCATGATTTAAAAAATGCTGATATCCAAAACAATACATAAAGTGATATAAAAAAAAAAAAGACGAGGCACACTTCCTTGTAAAGTTCGCGTCCTGAAAAGATGTCGGATTTTTTAATCCATTATTCGACAGGGTTGTTCTTAAATGTAGCACTGATTTCAATGGATCCTCTGCAGTGAATGGGTGCCGTCAGATGCTTGATCTCTGCATATTTCTCTCCTGATTCAGACAAGAAGACTTTTTCACAGGCGTGATTTGCTTCATTTTTGCTTTTAATCAGCTGTGTTTTGTGAATATTTAGTTGGTGTATGAAGGCAGTTTGAACTATGTTCCATAAATGTTTCATAAACACAAAGTGGCTTTTATTTCAAACACTTTATCTATTGTTTTAACATGTAAAATGGTACACACTTCTGTTTAATTGAAGGTATGCTTATGGTATCTTCTTTAAAATATATTATACTTAGCTTTTTGTAATGCAATCCCAGTTTACAAATATAAGTTGTAATGTTCCCATTCATTCATGAAAACATTATTTCTGAATGTTCTCTAAACGTTTAAAAAATGTCCAATTTTTTAAATGTTTTAAAAACTGTTTTTTTTTTTCTTGGTTGCATGAACGTTAAGGAAATATTCAATTTTATTGTTTTGTAAACATTATGGGAACGTTACTTTTGAATGTTCTCTGAACGTTCTGAAACTAGTAACATTTTAAAACGTGCACGAATGACGTATGAATCAAATTGATGTGCTCATGTTTTAAGAAGAGATAACATTCCATTAACGTTAGAAGAGCATTTGTTCATAACTTTCAGAATTAACTTTTTTTTCAACGTTTGCTGGATGACAAGGTTACTTTGGAAATGTAACAGGTTACAGATTACAAGTTACCCTATTTAAAATGTAATAAGCAGTGTAACGATTTCAGTTACAGTAATGTAACTGATTACTGATTACAGTGCTCAACACTGATTACTGTCAGACTTTCAAAATCTTCACTTGAATTAAGATTATAACAATACAATTTTAAAGCACAGCCACCACAAAATCAGACTTTAGCAGCTCTTTTTACTTTGAGGTCATTATGAGGTTAAATACAGATTTAAAATCATAAGTTAGTTTAATAGTTATGATACTGTTTTTGAAATCAAATCTTTGCATAGCCATGAGAGGAAACACTGGCATCTAACAAAGCCTTGGGAAATAAAATCAGTTAATTAAAAAAATAAATAAAAATAAAGCATACACAAACCCAAATAGTAAATAAAACGTTATCAAATAAGCATGTGTCATATTTTGTGTCGTCAACTCCTGAAACATTGGTGTCTCATATTTTAGAGCAGTCAATGCAATTTGGGAAAGAAATCAATCAAATCTGTGTGTGTGTGTGAAAATATTCAGATGTAACCCCCTTTGTAATTGTTAACATTTTCATAAGTAGCTGTTATTTAATTACACATTACACACAACAGATTACAGTTAATTAAATTACGTAATTCCATGTAACTAGTTACTCCCCAATGCTGCCTGTGCGTCCAAATCAGTGTTCATTTCGTTGATGAATAATTTTCGTCATAATTGTCGTCAACGAAATTTTTTCACAGACGACAACTAGACGTTAACGAACTCTTTTTGAATGACAAAAACTATGACGTAAATCTATTGACATTTTCGTCAACGAATAAAAACGATTTGGGATTTGGGATGAGAATCATTCAGAACGAATCTGCTGCGTGGCTCTTGAGGTTCTGCGTAGGCCTACATATGAACTGGCGGGACATAAGCTAAAATACACTTGCTGCACGTCGCATAAAACGTTCAAAATGTGTGTCACAACAGTTAAATCAGTGTCTATCATGATAAAACCTTAAGATCAAACCTATATAATGAGTTTGGACGTTTTTGAGAAATGCTTAATAAATGCATTAGGCTACACTGTAACTAAACCCATTAGATTTAGCCGACTAAATTTACTGTAGATTTAGTCGACTAAAACTAGACTAAAACTAAAAACAATTCAGATGACTAAAACTAAATGGCATTTAGTCAAAAGACTATGACTAAAACTAAATCAAAATTTGCTGTCAAAATTAACACTGGTCCAAATGTGTCGGGGGTCACTCGTTCAGTACAGCGTCTCAGCTGTAGCTCCTCTGTCCGGTAGGCGGCGCACTCTCCCGCTCTCCGGGCTGCAGTGCTCGGTCTGTCCGTGCGGCGGCGCTGTGAGGCCGGTCCCGCTGGAACACGTCCGTGAGTGTGAGTCCCGGGGGCTGGAGCGCAGGATGGCGGCGGTCGGTGCTGCTGAGGCCGAGTCGTCGGACAGTGAGCCGGAGCAGGAGCACGGCTCCCCGCAGAAGCTCATTCGGAAGGTCTCCACGTCCGGTCAGATCCGGAGCAAGGTAATGTAGCACGTGCGTGTGTGTTTAGCGTCAGTTTTCCAAAGAGAAAAGCGCTTGAGACCGAGCGGCCGGCCCGTCCGAGATCCGCGACGTTTCCTGCAGGTCCAGACCCTCCGGTTCCGACCGACACCGACACCGGTCGCTGATACGAGCGCGGCTGAATGTAACAGAACCGCGCGGCTCTGTGATGATGAGCGCTCGAGGTCGGCTGTAGCGCTACATTGTAACCGTTTGTTCGGAATCTGTGCGTTTGAAAATGAAACACTGTAACACTTGCAGCGCAGCGGTTACATTCAAACACAAATTCCCTTACAAAAAATTACCATACTTTGTTTCTGCTGCAGTACAACAGTTGCTGCTGCAGTTATTTTACTGTAGTAAAAATATAGATATAAATAATACTAAAAAGGAGGAAACAATAGAAAATGTATTGAGGCGGTTTTTAAGGAAATTACATATTAATTTTATTATAAAGCATATTATTATCAGTAGCAAAATATGTGCAAATATATCTTAATTTAGGTGGAAACTGTCTACCGTAATTCATTTTGAAAGGCAGCATGTCTGTCTGTCGGCCGGTTCATTTTACAAGCTCAAACCTAAGAGAAAATCCCTCTTTTAATCATAGTTTATGCCCGTACGTCATAGTTATCATTTATTATTACTACTGTAAAGCTGTGGTAACTTGTATCAACCTCCACTGTCATCAAAGGTCTGGAAAGCGTCTGTTTGTTGCAAATTTAATGTCATTTGTGCACTGCATTTTAGTAATAATAACTACAGTAACTAGCTTGTTGTAAAGGTTTGAGCTTCAGGATCTGAGCTGGCAAACCAAAGGTAGAATTATGAGTTATCACTGTTCACTTATTCAAAACCAGTGTTTGCGATCAGAGTCATATTAACAGTGTTGACATTTTGAGCTTGTTCCGTTACTGACAAACAGCTCAGCGTAAGATAAAGTGATAGAGAACTTGTTCTTGCAGAATTCACTTCCTGAAAGCTTGAGCTTGCCATTTTGACAGAATTCTTTGATTTAGTGCATTCTTCTTGTATGTTGGATCTGGTTTCATTAATGCATATCCCGATTGCCCTTTTTGAAAGACTCAAAAATAAAAAAAAATGTATAGCCATCTATAAATATCAGCTGCTTTCTGTGTGAATGAGGTGTAGATTTATGGTTAAGATACCGCATTTCTGTAAATATCATTAGCTTGCTATGAAAAGCATTGTGTATATGAGAGAGCCTTAAAAGCCTGTGCGTATCCGGTCAGTGAGATGATGCTCTGTTGCTCAGGACTGACCGGAGATGATCTGCGGTTGCATCATTCATATGCTCTTATGGTGTCTGATTTATCGTTTAATATCTTTCACCTAGAAAACTAACCGAGTATCGTTTGCTCGTGCTGAAGGGCACTTCACAGCCAGAGTCAGAGGAAAGTGCTTCTGTGTGATTAAGGCTAAAGCCTTGTTTTTTCATCAACCGGTTTAGTTTGGAGATTTCTATAACATTCTTCTTTAAGACTAGTGGAAACGAAACATACTAAATACACATTTAAGCGTATTTTATTACATTTGATCTATTTGCGACTGTTATAATGCATATCTTTTAAGGCCGTTTTGTCAAAAAGAGTTTCCTCCTCCACTTCAGCAGCACTTATAGAATTTATTTCTCTATATTCTGAAGGTTTTTACCGAGGGGTTTGTTCATATATGATTCATCTTGATTTATATAACATTTTATTCCTAAAGCATAGTATAAATGTATTTGTTTTCTGGCTGTTGACAGTATTTTCTGATTTATTCAGTGATTAAAAGAGAAATCCATAATCTCTTCTGTAAACACCTTTAACTCTAATGTTTAGAGTTAAATGTTTAACTTTTAACAACAAGTTATTTTATACGCATAGAAAGCATATTAAATGCAAGCAAAGCATCTACTTTAATGTTTTAAATAACTTTTGCAAATTATATGAGTGGAAAAATGTTCCATTATCATTGTTCCATTGTCTTTTCACATATATTTATGTAAAAATGAAACAACATATTTTTTTCTGACCTGTACTTATTAAAATATATGTGACCCTGGAGCACAAAACCAGTCATAAGGGTACATTTTTTTTTAAATTGAGATTTCTACATCATCTGAAAGCTGAATAAATAATCTTTCCATTGATGTGTGGTTTGTTAGGATCGGACAATATCTGGCTGAGATGCAACTATTTGAAAATCTGGAATCTGAGGGTGCAAAAAAAAATCAAAATATTGAGAAAATCATCTTTAAAGTTGTCCAGATGAAGTTCTTAGCAATGCATATTACTAATCATAAATTAAGTTTTGATATATTTATGGTAGGAAATTTACAAAATGTCTTCATGGAACATGATCTTTACTTAATATCCTAATGATTTTTGGCATAAAAGAAAAATCAATAATTTTGTCCCATACAATGGCTATTGCTATAAATATACCCCAGCAACTTAAGACTGCTTTTGTGCTCCAGGGTCACAAATATAAAATAAAAAGTTTTTGATAAAACCTAGTGGTTTGAAGGATCGTGGTAAAGATTTAAAATAATAATTAAATAGTTTTTGGAGGCTGTAAACCTTAAATAGAGTCTTTTAATGTCATTCTTGATCTAAATACGCCTGACTTGATTTATTGTTATATGAACTATTGTTACACCGATTGACATTTTAGTGGGTGTCTTCAGTAAATCATGGAAAAAATGTATGATAGTCATTACTTTTGCTCAGAAAAAACAAAAATTAGACACAACACATTCTAATGCATGGATGAAAGTTTAAAAGCGGTATTGCACTTTTATTCTTTTGATGCTTGAAAACCCCTTTACGTCTGACCCAAGTGTGTAGGGACAAGGCATGGACATGAGGGTAAATGATGACACGCGTTGTTATTTTTAGGTGCACTATTCCTTGAAGTCTACAGGAAGTGCGCATTAGTTAAGGTAGCACTAACGCGTGGGTGGCCAAAGGCTCCTCTGCAACAAGGCCGGCCTGTAAACGCCGCTGCGGCTCTGGGCTGGATTCTGAGAAGAGGAAGCTGTGTCTCGCCCCTGTACTGTCATCACGTCTGTGTGCTGCGCTGCGCTGTGGTGGGGGGAGAAAGGAGAAAGGTCACGGCCTCTTTGAGTCTGATCAGACAGAGGTGAGATGAAAGCGTTCGCTACAGTAACTGCAGGCATCTGTCCGCTGAAAGGTCACGTTTGACCAGCGGGTGAATCTGTGATTTCAGAGCATTCGTTTGGTTTGCTGAAAAGCATCTTTATGAGAGTAAAAACACTATGAGGTAGAGTTTTCACAGCTGTAACTCGAGGAACGCTCAGCCCTTCATCAGACGGATTGCTGTCGCACAGCTGCAAGCTGTAAATCTAGAGGACTGTTGGACACAGTATTACTGAGATTCTTGCTATAATCATCTATATTTACATTTGAATTACATTATTTAGGAAATGCTTTGGATAAATGACTTCGTAAACTCACCCTCTGCCCATCCGAGATCAGGATGAGTGTGTTTCTTCGTCAGATTTGGAGAAATGTAGCATTGCATCACTTGCTCAGCAATGGATGCTCTGCAGTGAATGGGTGCCGTCAGAATGAGAGTCTAAACAGCTGATAAAAACATCACAATAATCCACAAGTAATCCACAGCACTCCAGTCCATCAGTTAACATCTTGTGAAGAGAAAAAAGAAAAACAAAATCAACATTAGCCAGACGCTTCTGGCTAAAATATGAGATTTCGGTCTAATCGAGTCCAACTAACTTGTTACCTGACAGGTTTTGACATCCCATGTTTTAACTTTTATAAAAATATCAAAAGTTATACAGAACAATCGGTGCAAACATTCACGTGTAAATATATTCTTTATATACTGTAAATAGTGGTTCTGTGTGGTGTACCGCACAGGCTTTGTTTCAGTTTATTAAAATCAGTATTATTTTAGCATCATATACTAGTTTTTGTTAATATTTTGAATGCAATTTTAAATGTTCTGTTTTCATTTTTATTTTAATTGTGTTTTTCTTTTAAAATAAGTCTATATCGTTTTTATTGAATATTAGTTCTTAGTTTTAGTTTATTTAGTTTTAGTTATTTTAGTACTTCAACATAAACTAATGAATATGAGAATTTTTGCATTGGCACCTAGCTGAAAAAATAAGTTTACCTTTGTTTTTTTTATATTTGATTTCATTTCAGTTAATGTTTATTTTATTTCAAGTAATGAAAATGTTTTTTGGATTTAGTTAATGATATTAATAAGTTCATAATATTTTGAATGACATTTTATTTTTATATTTTCTGTTTTCATTTTAAATTGTAGTTAAAGTTTTAGTAATTTTGTTGTGTTTTTTATTTTTGTTTTAAAATAGTTTTTATTTGATTAGTTCTTAGTTGTAGTTTTAGTTATTTTAGTAGTTCAACATAAACTTAATTAAAATGAGAAATGTTGCCCTGGAAACTAGCTGAAAAAAGTTAACTTTTATTATTTATTTTATTTTAATTCAGTGAATGTTTATTTCATTTCAAGTAATGTAAATGCTTTTTGGTTTTAGCTTTGGATTATGATATTAATATATGAATAATATTTTGTATTGGATTGTATTTTTATATTTAATATTTTCATTTTATATTTAGTTAAAGTTTTAGTAATTTTGTTGCGTTTTTTTTTTTTTTTAATATATCTGTATACTTTTTGATAGTTTTTATAATTTTGTTATAGGTTTTTTATTTTATTTTTGTACTTTTTTTAGATTTTGTTTTAATATTTTATTTCAGTTAATGTTTATTTTAATCTAATTTTTTTTAAATGTTTTAGTTTTAGTTGATAACCCTGATTAAATCCTGAGTTCATTAAAAACGACATCAAGCGCTCATGTCATTCATGCTGCAGCGCACCGGATGTAAAGATGTAAAGTTAGTGTGCGGTTAGGAAATGGCTCTATTATCTGCATCAAGGCTTGGAGTGAGCTATTTTGGTAGCTCTTCTCAAAGCTTGAGCACTGCACAAGCGGGTCAAGCTTCCTGTGGGGTGTGTTTTAGACTGTTTTATGACAGGTGCCTTCAGTGGCAGAGAAAAGGGCATTTACTGTCAGCGGAAACCAGCATGAGTGTGTGTGTGTGTGTGTGTGTGTGTGTGTGTGTGTATATGTGTGTGTGGCGTAGAACCCTCACGTCAGTCAGACGCTTCTCGCTCTGACCTGTGTCTCATGGATTGCACTAGGGGCCAGGTTAGTCTGTTACACTCTCTGAATGTTTGTGTTTGTGCTGCTTTATGATACTTAGTCATATTGACTGACTGCATATTTTGTAAGATGGACCCAGAAAAACCTTTATCTCAAGTGCATTTAAAGAATCATATATGCAAAATGGTTTAGTCTTTTTTTATTCTAGGTGCTTGTATTTATGATAAAGTTTGTTGAATGCTGAATCTGTAATTGCTTGTGATGCTGATATGGCAATGCATTTAAATAAAACCAACCATACTGACCGTCTGTGCTCTGAATCCTGCACGCAGCCTGATGTTCGGTGTGTTTTGTGGACTTGTAAAGCTTTCGGATAGAGTTGCATTTGTGCATTTGTCTCATTACTTTGCTGAATATTTATGCATGAAAAGTTTGCATGCTTTTTCTCGCTGTAGCGACCTTGAGTTTTAAAGATATGATGCATTATTATCAACCTGTTCCAGGAGTTAAATTTGATCAATGTTTTTTAATGTGTTTTTTAAAAGTCTGAATTTTGCAGCATCCCGCGTCCGATTTATTTAAGTGTTTGTTTGCTGTTGTACAGTATGTTTAAAATTGTGTAATGCACGATGAGATTTTGAACATTTTTATGGTTTGTAGACCCTCTTTCAATGTGTGTCTGTGGGATTTTTTTCAGTTTTCTGATCTAGTGGGTGAAAATGGTGCGTCTCATTACTTAGTAAAGTAAAATAACACATATGGTTTGAGGAATCATTCATGTCTGGAGCACAAACACTGCAGGAATCAATCTTAAATATGAACAATATTAATAGCTATGCTTGTAAATTAGAAATAAGATGTTAGAGTGAGATGTGTTGCGCTCTGCTGCTCCCTTTAGGTCTAACATGGAACTGCAGGCTGTGTGTGTGTGTGTGTGTGTGTGTGTTTCTGAGGTTGGAGTGAAGTTGTGTGGTTTCTTGGTGTAAAAATATCATTCCATTCAAGGTTTGTGGGAGATGTAATGATGTGTAAAGAGCCGCTCGAGGAGGATGATGATGCCATTTATTACGTAAATGAACGCGGGTGACTGGAACGAAAGGAATTTTCACATACTTCTCTCTCTCTCTCGCTTCTTCTAGACGATTTTAAAAGAGGGAAAGTTGATGAAACAGACAAATTTTCAGCGCTGGAAGAGACGTTACTTTAAACTGCGGGGAAGAACGCTGTACTACGCTCAGACGGCCAAGGTCTGTCTAAACAACACACACACACACACTTTTAATTAGCTGTGTGAATTAGAGCATACCATAAACTTCTATTACTTCTATGTAAAGCTTTTTATAATTAATACACACTAAGCCAAACCCTAAAACTATATATATATATATATATATACATATATGCTTAAATTCGCTTCTGGAAACAATTTTGTATTGTAGATATTTATAAGTAAACACATAAATCACAAAAAGATTTAGATGAAATGTCACTGGATTCTTAATTATTTATTGATTTGTTTTCAGTCAATTATTTTTGATGAAGTGGATCTGACGGATGCCAGCGTAGCAGAATCAAGCACGAAGAACGTTAACAATAGCTTTACTGTGAGTTCACACACACACAGACACACACATAGACACACATAGACACACTCTCACAGACACACGCACACACACACACACACACGCATACTCTCTCACTCACACACACACACGCACACAAGACTTATTATTTAAATGAGGATATGTTGTAATGTTCTTTCATATAAAGCTAATTATAATTGGACCTGAATTGTGTGATGTGATGTGAGTGGTGCTTGCCTGTGCAAAACGTCCCATGATTAGGGAATTATTTATTTAACAATTCCAGCTCTGATTCCGCTCAGTGATTCCTTAAAGACTCTATTAACAATTATTTAGTACTGTTCAGGAAGAAATGGTCTGGAAAAAGAAATCACATGACTGCATTTACGGCCCTCAGCAGTCTGTTTGCCAAATGACGAGCTCGTTTCAGAATAGATATAAGAAGTCAGAAATAATTCTATTTGAAAGGCTTTTCATTGACGTTTTAGAGCCACCATAAATGCTAATTTTTCTGTATATTACATAAATATGACACACTTCTGTTCAAAAGTTTGAGGTTGGTATAATTTTTTTATGGTATGATTTTGCATTTATTTGATCAAAAATACTGTAAAAATAGTGAAATATTATTACAATATGCTGTTTTTTATGTGAATATCTGTTAAAATGTAATTTATTTCTGTGATGCGCAGCTGTATTTTCAGCATCATTACTCCAGTCTTCAGTGTCACATGATCTTCAGAAATCATTCTAATATGCTGATTTGCTGCTCGAGAAACATTTATGATTATTATCAATGTTGAAAACAGTTCATATTTTTGTGGAAACTGATACATTTTATTTTTCAGGATTCTTTGATGAACAGAATGTTCAAAAGAACAGCATTTATTTGAAATAGAAATCTTTTATAACATTATAAATGTTTTTACTGTCACTCTCAAGTCTCTTTGATGTTCTGATCTCAAGATATGGTGCAAAATCATGGGATTTTTTTTTTTTTAAGTCTAATGACTTAATGCTAAACTTCATTGATAACCCCTAAAAGAAAACTTTTTGCATTTGTAGCAAACAAAACCTATTTTTAGCTTTGAGAATGTCTGTTTTAGGTCAGATTTAGCTCACTTCTGGAGACAATTTGGTGCTAAAAGCGTAGTTGAGTAAACACTTGTTTCTTGTGTTTTCTGTGGCATTCTCGGCGAGGAAATTAAGCTTCTGAGAAAAACGCGGAGTGTGTTTATTCTGGATCTGATAAACAGAACGGCCTGAAATAGTCTGGAGCACATGTGTGTGTGTTCGTGTATTTATAGCTGACATTTGGACTGATTTCATTTTAATTGCAGGGAGGAGCTCGCGCTTTTCCATGCTCTGTCTACTCTGTTCTGGGCTGCGTGTGCGTGTTCGCTGTGTTTTCGTATGCATTTTTTCTGCCTGCTGCTGGTTTGTGGGAGGGTCTCCGGCAGGACGCGGCTCTCTGAGTCATTGTGATGGAAAAAGGGAGGAGTCTTTGAAAGAGAGAGGGAAGGAAAGACACATGGATCAGCTGAGGAAGGAGAGTAAGGAATGATTTGCCGTTGAGCCGGTTTGTAGATCTCCATATGGCTCAGATCAACCTACACAGACAGGAAAAGAGAGAGCGATAGAGAGACATAAGGAGAAAGAAGAGTTTTATTGGAGTGCCTGGATTTGCCGGCAAATAAGTAAGAGGAAAGAATGTGTGGAATGAGAGGAAAAGAAAGTGCGTGTGTGTGTAAAAAGGGATAGTTCACCTCAAAATCATCATTTATGCTGTGTTACTTTCTTCTTTTTTTAAAGAACATTGGGGTCCAAACAGCTTTGGACCCCATTGACTTTTATTGTATGGACAAAAAAACTCAAAATATGTTATTTTTGTTCCACAGAAAAATGACAGGATGGACTTTAACTAATACGTTTATTGGCCACAGATGTGAGCTAAATCTGACAAATCTGTTGTTCGGGGAAATCTGGCCAAGTCTTTAAAGGTGATTCATAAAGTAAAATGATGTTTTACTATGTGTTCTTTTTTTAGGGCTAGGGTTAGATTTTGGTCATCTGTAATCTCCATGAATAGCTTTATATGTAAACGATTCAGGCCTGTCGTATGTCTTCATTTAGGTAGGTTTGTGTGTGTGTTTTGAACACTTTGTCCAGTGTTGGTGTTTTGGCCTTGGGCTCAGTATGACAGCAGCCTCTGTGTGTGTGTGTGTGTGTGTGTGTGTGTGTGTGTGTGTGTGTGTGAATAACTATCTAGATTAGATCTGCATGATAATAACACTTGTAAATTTGAGATATTTTGTAGAATAGGGCTGTCATTCCATTAATATAATAATATGCCAGTTAATTAATAAAATTAATGGCATACACTATACGCTGTTCAAAAGTTTGGGGTAGGTACGTTTTTTAAAGAATTTCATATTTTTATTCAGTGAAATGTAGCATTGCATCAGTGTCTCAGCAATGGATGCTCTGCAGTGAATGGGTGCCGTCAGAATGAGAGTCCAAACAGCTGATAAAAACATCACAATAATCCACAAGTAATCCACAGCACTCCAGTCCATCAGTTAACATCTGGAGAAGACAAAAGCTGAAACAAATCCAGCATTAAGACGTTTTTAATTTCGAACAGTTGCCTATTTCTAATATATGAGTCCATAATCCATAATAATGCTTCCTCCAGTGAAAAATCTCCTGTCACATCAAAATACACGCACATATTTGTTTAGAGCTGTTTTGGCTTGTAAACGGTGCTTGATCTGTGCAGATTTCTCTCCTGATTTCCGCTGCGTGTCAGCTGAGCCGCGTGTCTGTATATTTTAGTTGGTTTTATGAGGCAGCTTGTGTACTCTGTGAAATGAATAATATGATCGGTTTATGTGTGTGTGTGTGTGCTGGTCGAGGAAAGGCGTGAGTTATTTTTATCCGTGTGGGAACAGAGGGTCTTTGTCAGCAGCTGGAGGAAACGGACTGGGAAGTTGTGGTAGACACACACACACACACACACACACACATACACACATACATATACAAACACACACAAACACAA